>NW_027185616.1:29051496-29129031 GCF_028583685.1 Petaurus breviceps papuanus
TTTTGTAAATAGTTATCCATTTCACTAAGATTGTCATATTTATTGCCATACAATTGGGCAGAAGAGATTATAATTATTGTTTTAATTTTCTCTTCATTTTTGAGGCTGGCAAATTGTTTCTCTTTCTTTGTTTAAAAAATCAAATTAGCTTGAAGCTTATCTGTTTTGTTGTTGTTTTTTCATAAAAGCAGATTTTACTTTGATTTATTAGCTCAATTGTTATCTTAATTTCAATTTTATTAATCTTTCCTTTTATTTTCAGAATTTCTATTTAAGTATTTAATTGGGGATTTTTAATCTCTTCTTTTTCTAACTTTTTTGGAGTTACATGCCAAATTCATTGATTTCCTCTTTCTTTGTATTATTCATATAAGCATTAAGAGAAAGAAAAATTTTCTCTAGGAATTCCTTTACCTGTATCTTGCAAGTTTTGGTATGTTATCTCATTATAATCATTCTCTTCGATAAAGTTATAGATTGTTTCTCTGATTTGTTTTTTGACTCACTCATTCTTTAGGATTAGATTATTTAGTTTCCAATTAATTTTTGATTCATCTTTCCATGGCCCCTTATTGCATGTAATTTTATTTTGAATCATGATCTGAAAAGGATGCATTTAATATTTCTACCTTTCTATGTTGGATTATGAGGTTTTTAATGCCCTAGTACATGTCATTTTTTGTATAACTATCATGTACTTCTGAGAAAAAGGTATATTGTTTATCCTCATTCAGTTTTCTCCAGAGGTCTACCATATGTAACTTTTCTAAGACTTTATTCACCTCCTTAACTACTTTCATATTTATTTTGTGGGGGAGTTCTTGGGGGTGGGGGGAGAGTTGAGGTCCCGCAATAGTATAGTTTTGCTATTTCTTTCTATAACTCACTTAACTTCTCCTTTAAGAATTTGGATGCTATGCCACCTGGTGCATATATATTTAGCATTGATAATCCTTCATTGTCTATGGTACCTTTTAGCAGGATGTAGCTTCCATTCTTATCTCCTTTAATTAGATCTATTTTTGCTTCTGCTTTGTCTGTGATAAAAATTGCTGCCTCTGCTTTTTTTTCCTTCAGCAGAAACATAATATATTCTGCTCTAACCTCTTAATTTCACTCTGTATGTATCTCTCTGCTTCCAATGTGTTTGTTGTAAAAAAAACATGTTGTAGGATTCTGGGTTTAATATACTCTGGTATCCATTTCCATTTTATGGGAGAGTTCACCTTGTTTAGATTCACAATTATGATTTCTGGCTGCGACTTTCTCTGCATTCTATTCCCTATCCCATTTATGCTCTTCTCTCTCCTTCCTCCCTGTTATTCCACCACCACCTGCCTTAATCTGCCCTCCTTTCTATCAGCCCTACTCCCTTTTATTTCCCCCTTCCCCTACTTCTTCTTAGTTCTCTTCTTTCCTCCCTTCTATCCTCCCCTGTCTCTGTTTTTTTTCCATTTCCCCTACTATTTCCTGTAGATTAAGATAGATTTCTATACCCAAGTGAGTATGCATATTATTCCCTCTTTGAGCCAAATCAAAGGAAAGTAAGGTTTAAACAATGCTCACCTCCCTCTCTTCTTTCCCTCTACTATCATAGATCTTCATACCATTTCATGGGTTTTAATTTACTCTTTTCAGCCTCCTCTTCTACTTTTCCCCCAGTATAATATTTTTTCAACCCTAAATTAATTAATTTTTGTCACTACACCAAAGTAAACTTATCCTTATTCTTTCTATGTATACCACTTTTAAATGTTGCAATAATTATACAGTTCCCAAGACTTAAAAGTATCATCTTATCCTGTAGGTATGTAAACAGTTTACCTTCATTGAATAAAATGTTCTTTTTTTCTTTCCTATTTACCTTTCAAGGCTGTTCTTGGGTCTTGTACTTAAATATCAAATTTTCTGCTGAATACTGGCCTTTTGATCAGGAAGATTTCAATCTCCCATAATTCATTGAATTTCCATATTTTTCCCTGAGCGATTATATTCAATTTTGCTGGATAGTGACCTCTTGGTTGCAATCCAAGTTCCATTGTTTTCCAGAATATTGTACTCCAAGATCTCTGATCCTTTGATGTAGAAGCTACAAGGTAGAATGTAGAAAGGTGCATTCGTAATCCTGATTGTGGTTCCATGATATTTAATTTTATTTTTCTTTCTGGCTCCTAACAGCATTTTCCCTTTGACCTGATAATTTTGGAGTTTGGTTACAGTATTCTATGTCATTTTCATTTTTGTGTCTCTTTCAGGAGGTGAGGTAGATTCTTTGAATAACCATTTCACCGTCTGGTTTTAGGACCTCAGGGCAGTTTTCCTTTGTAGTTTCTTGAAAGATAATTTCCAGGCTTTTTAAAAAAATCATTTCTTTCAGATAGACCAATAATTCTCCAACCATTTCTGCTGAATCTATTTTCCACATGACTTTTTTTCCAGTGAGATATTTTATATTTTCTTCCATTTTTAAAAATTGTTTTGATTTTGTTTGATGGATTCTTGATTTCTCAAAAGGCATTAGCTTCCATTCACCCAGTTCTAACTTATAATTCTTTTCTTTTGTTTGCTTTTGTACCTCCATTTCCATTTGGTCAATTCTACTTTTTATGAAGATCTTTACTTCAGTGCATTTTATTTTTGCCTTTTAGAGGGCAGTTGGGTTTAAGTAACTTGCCCAAGGTTACATGGCTAGTTTTTTCTGTGTGGGTGTTAAGTGTCTGAGGCTAGAACTGAACTCAGGTCCTGACTCTGTTGCCAGTGCTTTACTCACTGCACCACCTAGCCACCCCTTCAGTGCCTTTTTATACCACCTTTTACATTTTGTCAGTTGCATTTTTCTGATTTATCAATTTGTTTTAATCTTCAACATTCTTTTCCACAAGATTTTGACTTCCAAATTATCTCCCTGTCTCTCCCCTACTGCCACCCCAAGATGGTATGCTTTCTGATTACTCCTTCCCCCAGTCTGCCCTCCCCTCTATCACCTCTGTCCTTTGCCTCTCCCCGTCACTTTCTTGTAGGGCAAGATAGATTGCTATACCCCATTTCCTGTACATCTTATTTCCCTTTTACACTTAAAAATAATTTTTAACATTTTTTTCTTCCCTCCCCACCCACCCTCATTGAGAAGGCAAGCAATTCAGTATAGGTTATCCATGTGTAGTTATGCAAAACACTTCCATAATAGTCATGCTGTGAAGGACTAAGTATATTTCCCTCCATCCTATCCCATCCAACATTTAATTGATTTTCTCCCTTGCCCAAGACTCTCTTGAAAAGTGTTTACTTCTGACCAACCCCTCCCCCAATCTGCCCTCCCTTCTATCATACCCCCCTCCTTTTCCCCTTCCCACTACTTTCCTGTAGGGTAAGATACTCAATTGAGTACATATGTTATTCTCTCCTGAAGCCAAGTCCAATGAAAGTAAGGTCCCTTCATTCCCTCTTCCCTCCCCCCTCTTCCCCTCCACTGTAACAGCTTTTTTTGCCTCTTTTATAAGATAATTTACCCCACTCTATCTTACCCTTTCTCCTCCCATTCCTCTCTCATCCCTTAATTTTTTTTACACATCATTACTTCATATTCAACTCATCCTGTGCCCTCGATAGATAGATAGATAGATAGATAGATAGACAGACAGACATACAGACAGATGTGTAAGTGTGTAATGGTAACAACATTTGAAGATATTCCCTGCCCCTTAATGGGCCTCAAATGGAACCCAACAGGAGGGGTTTGATTGCAGGGAGGCTTGTTTTTCAGGAAGTCCCACACCTTTTGTTGTTTTATATTTAGGATATGGGTCATAAAGATTGTGGTGTCCTCTCACCCTGAAGAAGGCTATTTATTCTCTGAGGTGAGGTTTTGCTTTGGGTCTCATTTATGGGAAGAGCTGTGTGATTTGGTCAAATTAGAAATTGGGCAGTCATTTATCCCCCCTGCTTTGAAAGCCCAGATGTTGTTGCTTCTCTGTCTCTAATGATGTCATTTTCTCCTTCTGTACTTTGTTTGAATTTTCTTAAGTTCAGGGTGCTGACTTTTTACCCTGAACTAAGAGAATGATTTATACACACACACACACACACACACACACACACACACACACACACACACACATATATGTAAAAATCATTCTCTTAGTTCAAGGTAAAATACATACATATATATACATATATATATATATATTTATAATTGATTAATTTTTGGTTTACATCATTCAGTACCACAAGTTTTTGATTTCCAAATTTTCTCCCCCTTTGTCTTTTCCCCCCTCCCCCACAAGATGGCATCCAATAAGATATAGCTTCTACATATATCTTCACTTTAAATATTTTCACAATAGTCAAGTTATAAAGAAGAATTATAACCAATGGAATGAACCATAAGGGAGAAGAAACAAAACAAAAAGAGAGAGAGAGCAAATAGTTTGCTTCAATCTGCATTCAGACTCCATAATTCTTTTTCTGGATGTTAATTGCCTTTTCCATCATGAATCTTTTGTATTTGTCTTAAAACCTTGCATTGCTGAGAAGAGTCCAATCTATCAAAGTTAGTCATCACAGATACAACTTGTTTGTAATTGTGTATGATGTCCCGGTTCTGCTCCTCTCACTCAGCATCAGTTCAGATAAGTCTTTCTAAATTATTATGAAGTCCATCTGTTCCTCATTTCTTGTGGCAAAATTGTATTCTATTACATTCATATGCCATAATTTGTTTAATCATTCCCCAATTGATGGGCATCCCCTTAATTTCCAAATGTTTGTCACTACAAAAAGAACTGCTATAAATATTTTAATATGTACTGGACCTTTTCCCACTTCTATGATCTCTTAGGGATACAGTCCTAGGAGTGGTTTTGCTCAGTCAAAGGGTATGCACATTTATACAGCCCTTTGGGCATAATTCCAAATTGCTGTACAGAATGGCTGGACCAGTTCACAGCTCCACCAAAAATGCATTAGTGTTCCAATTTTCCCACATCTTCTCTAACATTTGTCATTCATTGATCGCTTATTCAATTTCTTTTTCTGAGATGGGGCTATTTAAGTATTTTCCTTCCTCTTCTGTTAACATGGGCCATTTATGTTTTTTGTAAATATTCATTAATTTCATCAAAGTTGTAAAATTTATGGGCATACAATTGGGCAAAATAATTCCTAGTTTTTGTTTTAATTTTCTCTTCATTGAAGGTGACTTCACATTTTTTTTGATACTGGTAATTGGGTTTTCTTCTTTCTTTTTTTAATCAAATTGAGTAATGGTTTATCAATTGTGTTGTGTTTTTCTATTTCATAAAACCAGCCCTTAGTTTTATTTATTAGTTCAATAGTTTTCTTAATTTCTTTTTTCTTAATCTCTTTTTTGGTATTCAGAATTTATAATTTGGTATTTAATTGGGGGTTTTAAATTTGTTCTTTTTTCTAGGTTTATCAGTTGCATGCCCAATCTCTTTTTTCACTATTTTATTCATGTATGGATTCAAAGATATAAAACTTCCCCTAAAAACTACTTTCACTGCATCCCACACATTTTATATGTTGTCTCATTACTGTCATTCTCTTGAATGAAGTTATTAATTGTTTCTATGATTTGTTGTTTCACCCACTCATTCTTTAGGATTAGATAATTTAGTTTCTAATTAATTTTAGTCTATCTTTCTAATGTCCCTTATTGCATTTAATTTTTATTGCACCATGATTTGAAAAGGATGCATTTGAAATTTCTGCCTTTCTGCAAAGGATTGTGAGGTTTTTATGCCCTAGTTTATGGTCAGTTTTAGTGTATGTGCCATGTACCCCTGAGAAAAAGGTATATTCCTTTCTATTCCCATTCAGTTTTCTCCAGAGGTCTATCACATCGACCATTTCTAAAATTCTATTCAATTCCTCAACTTCTTTCTTGTTTATTTTAAGGTTATATTTATCAAGTTCAGAGAGGAAGAGTTCTGAGGTCCCCCCTTGTATAGTTTTGCTATCTATTTCTTCCTGTAATGCTCTTAACTTCTCTAAGAATTTGGATGCTATGCCCCTTTGTGCATATATATTTAGTAATGAATGATATTACTTCATTGTCTATGGTGAATTTTCGCAGAAAATAGTTTCCTTTATTTTCTCTTTTAATTAGATCTATTTTTGTTTTTGCTTTGTTTGAGATTAGAATTGCTACCCATACCTTATTTTTTTTACTTCAGCTTAAGCATAATATATTCTACTACTGCCTTTTGCCTTTATCCTGGTCTCCATTTCAAATGTTTTTCTTGTAAACAACATATTGGAGGATTATGATTTTTAATCCTTTCTGCTATCTGCCTCCATTTTATGGGACAGTTAATCCCATTCACATTCACAGTTGTGATTACTAATATTTGTTTTTTTCTCTATCCTATTTCCACCCCTGTTTATGTTTTTTCCCTTTTCCCTTCCCCTCCTCAAAATAATTTTGCTTTTGATCACTGCCTCCCTCTATATTCCTTCCCTATCACTTCCCCTCCCTTTTGTACCCTTTTCCCTTACTACTGCTTCCCTTCTTTCTAACCACCCCTTTTTCTTTTTTCTCCCCTTTCCCCTCCTACTAACTGTAGGGCAAATTAGATTTCTATTCTTAACAAAGTATGTTATTCCCTCCTTGAACCAAATCCAATGAAAGTAAATCTCAAATAATGTTCTTCTCCCTCCATTTTTATTTCTACTATAATGAGTTTTTTTATTTCTCTTCAAGTTTGATTCCTATGCTTAAATGACTGTATTTCTTCCTTGAACCAAAACTGATGAGAGCAAAACTCATAAGATGCTCATCTCCCTCCCTTCTTTCCCTCTGCTATAATGTTTTTTGGCCTCTTCATGTGATGTAATTTACCCTTTTCTGCCTCCTCCTTTCCTCTTCTCCCATTACAATCCCTTTGCACCCCTTAATCAGGTTTTTACCAACACACCAGCTAATTTATACCCACACCCACTATCTGTGTATATCCATTTTAAATATCATAATACACATACAATTCTCAAGATGAACAGATATCATCCTCCCATATAGGGATGTAAACAGTTTTCTCTTATTGAATAACATTTATTTTTGTTTCTTTGTTAATTTTTCCTGTTTTCTTTTTTATGTCCCTCTTGAGTCTTGTATTTGAAGATCACATTTTCCCTTGACCTCTGGTGTTTTCATCGGGAACATCTGGAGGTCCCTTATTTCATTGAATATCCATCTCCTTGTCTGAAAGATTGGGCTCAATTTTGCTGGGTAGTTGATCCTTGGTTGTATTTCAAGCTCCTCTGTGTTACAATTTATCATATTCCAGTTCATCTGATATTTTAATACAGAAGTTGCAAGTTCCTGTGTGATCATGATTGTAGTTCCATGATATTTGAATTTTTTTTTTCTTTCTGGCTGCTTACAGCATTTTCTCCTTGACTTGATAATTCTGGAATTTGGCTACAATATTCCTTGGCATTTTAATTCAGGATCTCTTTCAGGAGGTGATTGGTGAATTTTCCCCATGATTATTTTACCCTCTGGTACTAGGACATCAAGGTAATTTTCTTTTATGATTTCTTGAAAGATTCTGCCCAGGCTCTTTTTTTTTTCATCGTAACTTTCTGGTAGACCAATAATTCTTAGATTATCTCTCCTGGATCTATTTTCTAGGTTAGTTGTTTTTCAAATGAGATATATTATATTTTCTTCTATTTTTCATGCCTTTGATTCTGTTTGACTGATCCTTGATGACTCTTAGAGTCATTAGCTTCAATTTGTCTAATTTTGATTTTTAGCAAATGGATTTCTTTGATTAGATTTTTTGTACTTTCTTTTCCATTTGACCAATTTTTACTTTTAAGGATTTATTATCTCCACTTAGGTTTTTTACCTTTTTTCCATTTGGTCAGTTATATTTTTAAGGAGTTATTCTCTTCAGTGATTTTTTTTTTCCATTTTGCCTCTTGTGGGTTTTTTTTAAGTCATTTTTTCTTCTACCTCTCTAATTTGGCTTTTAAAATATTTCTTGAGCTCTTCTACAAATAGTTTTTGGTTGGAGACCAGTTTGTATTCCATTTTCAGGAACCATCCCCAGAAGTGGTGATTCCCAGTGTGGGCATAGTATCTTATGCAGGCATAGTATCAATGCTATGCACTTCTTAGTGTGTATTTTGTTCTTCTGGGTCTGCAATATGAGATTCTTTTGTGTTTGCTTTTACAATTTGTTTTTTGCCCATTGTTATTACCTATTTCCTCCCTTTTAAAGTGGATTTCTGCTTCTGGGGCACAGGGGGCTCTGATCCATGTTTCATGTGCTGGGAGTCATGGGCCTTGTTACTGGCTTTGTGTGCTGTGGCCTTTGGTTCTGCAATTTAGAGGCTATATAATGCTTCAGTTTACCTGCTGATGAGCTACAGCTGGCTGGTGTATGCTGAGGCTGAGACCAGGTCTTTCTGTGTTTCCCCAGGGCTACACTGAAGCTCACAAAGTAAGGTGTGGGGGAGGGGTGATTTGAATCCTTCAGGTATCCACTTCCCTAGCACTGGGCCAGAATTTAGGATAGTCTCAGCCACTGGTGGATAGCTCCACACTGGTTTCTGTCAATTTTTCTGGTTGTGCAAAGGCATGGCTAGGGTTCTGGTTTTGGTGCCCGCCAGCTCTACCCCACTGGGAAACAAGAACTCCCACTGGTCCCCTGAGGTAGGCATGCTGGGGTGCCTTCCCACCTGCACTGGTACCCCTCAGACACAGCAAGAGGGACCCTTCCCATGGATCTCCATAACCTCCTGTTGGTTGCACTCTTTTAGGATTTTTCCTGGGGCAATATTTTCTGGGTTTTTTAAGGTCAACAAGGCAAGGATAAGAGCACCTACAGTTTACTCTTCCATCTTGGCTCCTGGAAGTTCAAATAGGTTACTATGGCCAGCACAGTTGGTGGGCTAGAGAGCAGTGAGAATAATGAGATGGGGCTGTAATCAATAGTCTGTTTATTACAGGACCATTTCATACAGAGCCAAAGATGCAAGGAGCTCACAGAGTTTTTATTCCCCCCAGGAAAATGTAGACACCCCAAAAGAATGCAGACAATGTAGAAAGATCCTACATCAAAGGAATGAAGATAATGTAGAAGGAGCCTCCCTTAATCCTGTTCACTACTTACCCTTGCTTAAGGTTACTTATCAGGTTATTATTCTAGGACCATATCCAGAGGCATAAACAAAAAAGATTACAAGCCCTCTTGCTATCTGCCTGGTAACCTTTTCAGATAACTGTATAGGATAGGGGAACATACCTAGGGAGGTCAAGGGACCCCAAAACGTTCCCTTCATAATACATCCTCTTGTTTGTCTGCCCTGTAGCCTTTCAGGTAATAATATAGGGAAGGGAAATGTTTCATTAGCAAAGCCAAGAAACTTCTGAAAGTTCACTACATCTCCCCCATCTCATTGTTTTAAAAGGCCGCAGGCAGAATCATGCAATTGGACATTATATACCACTTGTTGAAAGATACAAGGAAAACAGGAAATAAGGATACATAAACAAGTACATAAGACCAGTAACACCACCTCTGGAAAGGTTGTTATTTGTGGTATTTGTCCAGGTAATAGTCCCCGAGCTCTCTTTATCCAATCAACAATGATTTTTGACTTTGAATTTGGTAGTAAAAATTGCTGACTTTCTTGATCCATGAGTCGAGCCAAATCACTTATGTCAAGGGATGTGTTACTGTCACTCCATAGGCCATTAAGATGATTTCTAATTTGAGTTATGTTATATTCTGATTCATTATATGCTTTCTTTACTATATATATATATATATATATATATATATATATATATATATATATATATATATATATATATATAAAATCACAAATTAACCTTTGTCTAACTTTCATTAATTCAATCTCCTCAACTATGGCAATTAAATCATATCTAAGCTGATTTATTGCTTTATAAAAGTTTTTGTTGATTTCTGATTGTAACAAAATCCTTCTGAAACATAGACAATTCATGTAAAAATTGAGCTTGCACTATCTGATTTTGTACAGTGCTAATGGATACAGACATAGCAACCCTGCTCACTATACTGGTAATTAAAGCAATTATCCCAACAACAATACAGGATATACACCTCCTTTTTTGATTGGAACCCAATAATTGATTAATTTGAGCAATAGAATGATCAGCACAAGAATGAAACCAATGCTCACTCTCTACAGCTTTCATTACCATACTAGGTCTTCTAATAACAAACAGCAATTGCCCTAAAGAAGTATTATCATGACATTCATAAACCTTACAATTAATACATATGATATTGTAATGCTTTATCAGTTTTAGTGATATTTACATGGCTATGATTTCCCCCATGAATGCATACCTCCCTCCTAAACAAGCACGTACAAAGCTATGGTCAGTCTTGCTCAAATATGTCCCATTAGGAGCCAAAATAGCAAAAACCATTGTTATTGGGGCCCATGGCAAAGGGATTTTCCATATTTCCGGGTTTCCTCTCTGCGAGTATCCAAACCAATTTTGTTTTAGAAACCCACCATGCCTATGATTGATGTTAATGTCATTGTGCCAGGAAATGAAGGTTTACTGTTCCACCTGATGGCAAACAGATACGTCAGTCTTACAGTTTAAAAATGGGGGATCCGCTTGACCCGAAGATGAATCCCACTCATCTCAGTCTGGACACAAGCATCTGATGTTTACCCCACAATCCTGAACAATTTGAAAAAGTCCCCCAAATCCCTGTAGTATATGTTGTTATGTTCTCAAAGAATACTAGGTCCTTAACTATGAAAATTCCTTTAGCATAGGCATTCCCATTCAGCTTTCCTTTAACTCCATGCTTTTGAACAGATATAGAAGATAGATTAACAGGAATGTCCACAAGAGTCTGTTTGACTCTGCCCCAAGGATGATACCCATAATGATACTTGATAATTTGTACTAAGCTACATGATAATATATTAAACGTAGAAAAGCACAAAGGTGGTTCATCAACTAACCCAGTCAAATTAAAATCAAGCACAGGACGGGTTACATTTGCCTTATGTATATCAAAATCTTTGGCAAAAAGGACAGACCCATTTCCTTCTAAAGTGATTTCTGGAAGAAACTCTCCCCACCCAAGGTGGATGATCTAGGACTGCCCAGTATCTCCTAGAGGCAGCTATGGGAAGCTGAGCAAAGATAGTAGATAGCAGGATCACCATCAGCTTACCCGTATTTAGGCTCTGGCGCCTCCTCTGCCTTTGACCTCTTCTGGTTCTGGTTCCGGTGGGCCGAATGTCCAGTCTCTGCATTTGTTGACACAGTCCTTGTTCTCCTCTCTGGTATTCAGACTTCCTTGTTTTCATCTGTGGAGACACACAAATAACCTCTGCCTTAAAGCATTACCTGGTTCGGGCCACACCATTGTCCCTTATCGTTTTTCCACATCACCCATTCAGTAACTGCAGCTGCCTGGGGCTGTGATCTTTTAGAATTACTAATGGTGTGATCAGTAACACCCCAGAATTTTTCTGCTGGTGTTTTATTTTCGTGATCTAATGTCAAATAATTTATTACATATAGTGACAACCCCAACATTTGTCTTGGGGTACCCACACTCCAACTTCCTCCTTTTAGTTTTTGGAGTACAGTTTGAAGTGTGCAGTTTTTTCTTTGAACAATTGCCTGACCTGTGGGGTTGTAAGGAAGTCCTGTAATATGGAGAATGCCCCATTGAAGACAAAATTCAGCAAAGCCTTTTGAGGTGTAAGTGGGGCCATTGTCAGTCTTTAATTGTTTTGACACACCCACAGCAGCAAAGCATGTAATAAGATGTTCTTGAACATGAGAGGTTATTTCCCCAGACACAGCATTTGCCCATGTAAACCTTTAATATGTGTCCACAGTTACATGTATATATTTTAGTCTCCCAAAAACAGAATAACGAGTCACATCAGACTGCCAAATTTCATTGTGTCCACAGGGATTTATACCCTTGGGTATAGAGGGGCTGCAAATAACACATGATGGACAGCTTTTAACTATTTGCCTAGCTTGTTCTCTAGTGATATCAAAGGTCCTAGCAAGCATTCTAGCAGATTGATGAAATCTACGATGGGATTCCTTTGCTAATTCTAATGATCCCACAGGGATATGATCAGCTATGTGATTACCTCTAAAAAGTGGTACAGGAAGACCAGTATGAGAGGGGATATGCATAATATAAATGGGATGATCTATTTTGTACAATATCTTGTAAATCACAGAACAATGTGTACAACTGAGTTTTATTTCTACATATATTGGCTGTTTATATTTTTTTAGTTACTTGGGCTGCATATTGAGAATCTGTAATAATATTAATAGACTGAGGAAATAGGGTAAGAGCAGATATTATAGATGTGAGCTCATTCTTTTGGGTGGAATCATAAGGAGTGGTGATCATTTTCATAACCTGTTTATCAAGACAGTATACAGAACCTCTGTAGTCTTTAGGGGCATCAGTGAATATATTAAATCCTAAAACAGGTTGATCCTTACATAACTTAGTGATTATGAGCTCATTGTTTGTTAAGAATCTGAAAATGCCTTTTAGTGTATAATGTTGTATGGGGATAGAATATATTAACAACAATTGCCAAGATTCTTGATTCTCAATCAATTGTTGGATTTGGTCATGAGTATAAGGAATTTTTATAACTTCAGGCAATTGACCACTTAAGCATAAACATCATCTGATCATTTTCTTTATGAGCTGAGCCACCCCATCAGGGTAAGTTTGTAAAGAATATTTTGGCTGATGTGAAATATAACCCCATTAAATCACTGAATCATTTTTCATTAAGGCACCTGTAGGTCTGTATTTTGTGTTGAGCACGGTGAGTCATATTCCTGCAGAGGGGTCTACCCTATATGTAATTTCAGTTCTGATAGCTTCCTGAATGTAATCCAATGCATTCCTAGCTTCAGGTGTAACAATGCTAGTAGAATTAAGGTTAGTATCACTTTCCAGTAATTGGTATAATGGTGTTGAAATTCCAAGACTAGATCTGATCCAATTTATATCCCCTATAAGCTTTTGCAAGTCATTTAATGTTTTGATATTGTCTTTTCTGATTTCTAATTTTTTGCTACCTACAGTAGTGTTCTGTACCTTATTGCCTAAATACATAAAAGGAGCTGTCTTCTGTATCTTTTCAGGGGCTATCTTAAGTCCTACAGCAGTGAAATTATTTGTAATCTCCTCTAATATTTTCTCTAGGGTAATTACATCTTGGTGTGCACATAGAACATCATCCATTTAATGAATTAAGTAAGCTGTGGGGTATTTGTTTCTAGTTGATTCTAAGGCCTTTGCCACAAACTTTTGACATAATGTGGGACTGCTTTTCATCCCTTGGGGTAGTACCTTCCAACAGTATCTTTTTAGGGATTCTTTTTGATTTATGGAAGGTACGGAATTTCTCGGTCCTGACTTTGGAAAGGTATGCTATAGAAACAATCCTCTATGTATATTACCCATAAAGGCCATTGTGATGGTACCATATTAGGAGATGGTAAACCAGGTATAATGCTCCCATATCCTTCATGACTTTATTTACTTCTCGCAAATCCATAAGCATCCTCCATTTTCCTGAATTGTTTTTTTCTGATTGCAAAAATCGGAGAATTCCATGCGCTATTTGCAATTTCAATATGACCCAACTTCAGCTGTTTTTGTACAATGTCTAATAGGGCAGCAATTTTTTCTGCACTTAGGGGCCACTGATCCACCCATACTGGTTTTGTGGTAAGTCATTCAATAGGATCAGCTGTTGCCTGCTCATCAATCAGGGCCCCTCCTGAAAATTTGTCATGATGGTGACCTTAAGTTGTAATAAAATATCTCTGCCCCAAAAAGCCATTGGCAAGGAAGCCAAACAATATGGCTGGAATTTTCCTGACATGCCCTCAAATTTCCAAGTAAGTTTCCTCACACTTTTTAAAGATTGACTAACTTTTCCTATGCCTTTCATATTTATGTATGATTTTTGAACAGTCCACTTCGGGTCCCATTGTTCCTGATTGATAATGGCCAGGTCTGCTCCTGTGTCTAGGAGACCCTGAATTCTCCTGCCCGCCACATATATATGAAGGGTGGGTTTTGAGGTCAGAGTGATTTGAGACCACATGACCTCTGGATTCTGTATTTGAAATATCCATTGTTCCTGTTTTAATTGGATCACGGAATTGCTGGGATTCATAATTTTAATTTTAATCGTATTATAATCTTGCCAGTCCCTTTGTTCCACATAGGTTGGAGTGATTTGCATATCCGTGTATTCTCCTTCTGAGGTTAAAGAAAGTACCCTCACCTCAGGAGCAGGAGAAGAACTCCTAAAAAGCACTTCCCTCTCCTGACCTGGGTAAATGTTTAAAAATTTAACCTCAGGCTGTAAGATAACAGCAGTTACTTCAGAGGTGGAGGGATCCAAATGGCTTCCCCTCCTGAACTTTTGGACTGCTGGACTGAACATAAGTCCCTGCTGTTTTCTGTGGGCCCGGGACTTGGCCCTTGAAGCTCTTTTCTGAATTTTTATATCTACATTCTGAAGCCCAATGAAAGCCCTTATGACATTTGGGGCATTTTGATTTTGGTTGTCATTCACTATTACTGCCACCCACTTGACATTCCCTTTTGAAATGACCCACTTTGTCATATTTATAACAAATCTTATTTTGCCTATTCCTGGCTGCTTGCACTTCTGCAATAATTTGTGCTTGAAAGACCATAGACTTTACCTCCATAGATTTTCTAATTAATTGATCCAAGGAGGCATCAGCAGGAAGGGCCAAAAAAGCTTTCTTATGATCTAAATTGCAATTTCCTCTAGCTATTTGTTTTACAAATTCTTCCGATCCCACAGTACTTCCTAAGGTACTCTCAGCTGCTTGTTGAATTTTTGCCACAAAATCAGGAAATGATTCCTCAGGTCCCTGCATGATATTTGTGAAATTTTTTCCTGCTTGACCAGAACTGATTATCTCTTTCCATGCTTGTATGGCACAGTCTTGAATAGTACTATATACTGCCACAGAACAGTCCATTTGTGTGTTGGGCAATGTATTAGGTCCATCACCCAAAAGCATGGAAATACTGGGAGTGTTAGGCACTCCTGGCATATTGTAGCTGTTTGCCTCCAATCATATGGTGTCATAGGTGTGGCTGCTAAATTTTCCAATAATGACACTGTATAAGAAGCTGTTTTCCCGTACTCCTGTACAGCCTTTTTTACCTCCTAAAGATCTTTAATATTCAATTTTTGCCATGTCCTAATGCCCTGGGCATCTACTATAACAGGCCATGCCAACAAATTGCAGCTTTTAAATCCCATTTCTCTTAATGACTGTCCTTCCTCTCTCATGAGTTTTTGAAAAGCTGTATATAATTCTAAAATTACGGTGGGAATGCCATTAGACTTCACAGCCTTTTCCATTCCCCATGAGGGATCTTAGGGTGGACTTGGGTTGAGATTCAAATGTTTGGTATTTTCTAGGTTTTTTTCCCCCAAAATTCAGGGGGTGGAGTCTCTTCCTGATCACTGCCTTCACTCTCACCCATGACACTCAATATTTCTTTAAGACCTGTTTTGTCTGCTAGGCATACTTTAATGACATTATAAATTGCAAATATAGAACCAAAGTCACTATCCTGTCCATTCTCCTTAAAGTAATTAACTAAGGCCTCTCCCACTGCTCCCCAATCAGGTCCTCTGATGTCAGAGACACTAGGGAACCATGGGGCTGCCTGATAGACTATTTTTAAATTTTTTTTCAGAATCTGTTTCTTAACTGAAATCCCTTTTTTACACACTACAAGTTGTAATCTTCTCACATCTTTTCCTTCATCTTTTAAACCCTTCACTAAGCTTCCTTCCATACTATGTCTCTGTGAGCTCTGATTATGAAAAATTGAGCACCCCGAGGAACGCCCTTCTATAGCCTTCCCCTTACCTTGAAAGAAATCCGTTGTCCCTCGGATTTCATGCAGGCCGCTTCCTGCCGGCAAATCCTGGGGGTTCCTTGCTAGAGACACAATCAGCAGTCCTAATGCCCCGTGTTGTGGGCTTCACTTACTGCAGGCCAGCACAGTTGGTGGGCTAGTGAGCAGTGAGAATAATGAGACAGGGGTGTAATAAATAGTCAGTTTATCACAGGACGATTTCATACAGAACCAAAGATGCAAGGAGCTCACAGAATTTTTCTGCCCCCCCTAGGAGAATGTAGACACCCCAAAAGAATGAGGACAATGTAGAAAGATCCTACATCAAAGGAATGAAGATAATGTAGAAGGAGCCTCCCTTCACTCTTTACCCTTGCTTAAGGTTAGTTACTTATCAGGTTATTATTCTAGGACAATATCCAGAGGCATAAACAAAAAAGATTACAAGCCCTCTTGCTATCTACCCAGTAACCTTTGCAGGTAACTGTATAGGATGGGGGAATATACCTAGCAAGGACAAGGGACCCCAAAATGTTCCCTTCATAATACATTCTCTTGCTTGTCTGCCCCGTAGCCGTTCAGATAATAATATAGGGAAGGGGAACATTTCCTTAGCAAAGCCAAAAAACTTCTGAAAGTTCACTGCAATAGGTGACTTAAAACATGATAGCCCCAGGAATTTCTGCTGCCTTTGCCAACAGGACCTGTATTTGTCTCCCACCCAGGTCTGACAGAGTCCTGTCCTGCACTGGGAGGCCTGGGAATTTCCACTGCTCGGGGTGATTCAGTTCACCAGGGCATGTTCCCACTCTGCTATGGTCAGGTGCAACTGGTGCAGTCCACATACTCTGGACTCTGTGCCCCCCTCCTCCCACCTGGCCCAACAAATCCTACCCTTTGATTTTCCATGTTGTCCTGGACTGGAAATCTGCCACACTCTGTCCCCTTTTAGATTCTGCCACTCTAAAATCTGTTCAGATTCATTTTTTAGGGATACCTGAAGGAATTTATGGGAGATCTCAGGTGAGTCCCTGCTTTCACTCTGACACCTTGGCTCCACCTAGGAGTTATTTTTTAACTCATTTTTTTTTCCTTTCTTTCCTAAGCTAATGACTCTTTCTATCTCTTGGCATACTTCTTATTTATTTTCCCAATTCTTCTTCCTCTCTTATTTGACTTTTACAATCTTTGTTGAGCTCTTTCAAAAAGACTTTTTGGACTTGGGACCAATTCATATTTTCCATTGTGGTTTCAGATGTAGGTATATTGATAATGTTGTCCTCTTCCAAGTCTGTGTTTTGATCTTTCCTGTCAACCATAATAATTCTCTATGGTCAATTTTCTCTTTTGCTTTTCCTCATTTTGTTTGTCTGTTTCCTAGCTTTTATTATTTAAAAGCATGCCAAAATACAGGGATAAAAAACTTAATAAATTGTATGACTGTATTCTCTACCAATTATCTATTGAAGTGTCTGCCTGTCTGTTTAGCCCCAATGTTATAGGGAATGGAATATGACTAATCTAATATTTTCTATATTTAAAAGCCAACTCTCTCTCTCTCTCTCTCTCTCTCTCTCTCTCTCTCTCTCTCTCTCTCTCTCTCTCTTTCTCTCTCTCTGTCTGTCTCTCTCTCTCTCTCTCTCTGTCTGTCTCTCTCTTTCCACCCCTCCCCCACATTGGGATATTTTCCCAGTCTCATAAAAAATATGATGACTCAAAACTAGGAGGGATAACACAATGGATGCATGAATCAGGTTCCCAAAAGATCTTGAGCATTAGATTGAATTTAACATAAAGATAATTTGTGTCCTACTTTTGGCTATAAAAACAATCTTCTTATGTTCAAGATGAGGAAATATCAGATAGTAGTTGCTCTGAAAAAAAGATTCTTAGTAGACTACAAACTCCATATGAGTCAGCACTGTGATTGTGGCAAGGAAATTTATGCAATGACTGACTTAAGAGGGATGTAATTTCCAGTAAGAAATAGAAGTGGGAGTGCTACTACTCTACCTTCAGGAAACCACCTCAGGAGTATTGGTTTTGTTTCTGCATGTAACAGTTCAGGAAGAACTTTGATCATCTTAAGAGTGCCCAAAGAAGGGCAATCAGAATGGAGAAGAGGGTCATATGAGGATTTGCTTAAGGATGTGAGCATGGAGAGAAGAATCAGGGGAGCCATGATAGCTGTCTTCAATTGTTTGAAGGGATTTCATGACTAGAAGGAATTAGACATGTTCTGATCCCAAAGAAGAGAAACAGAAGCAGTAAGTGGAAGTCAAAGAGACAAAATTAGCCTTGTTATCAAGAAAAATCTCCTAATAATAATGTTTTTTTTAGAAGAACATGATATTTTGAAATCTGAAAAAACTTATGTTCACCCTATTCCTCTTGCCCAATGAAATTTAGAATTCCTAAATTCACCAAGCTCAGCCTCCATGGCAGCACAATTACAGATATGAGCCTCCACACCCAATTTGTACAACAATTTTAAACACACCTACATCTTGTTACCCATTTCAGAATCTCAACATATTTTTTTCCCAAGTAAAGTTTCATTGTTATGAATTTTAGAATGAATTCCATGGTCGCCAAAAGAATTGTTAATATTGGTGACTAAAAAGTTAATAAAGAGGCATGGTTTAGGCAAATATTTTCTGCTGCATATTTTGAAGATGGCCTATGCCCAAGAAGTGTCAGAGGAAAATTAGAGAAAGTTAAGGTATGCACAGTCTAATTTCTGCATTGGTAATAATGGAATTTCAAAAGACATAAGAAGAAGGCCACCAACCCTTTGGGAAAATCTTTTGTGCAAGATAATTAGGATAATATAAACAAAAATTATAGCCCAGAAAAAGAAATTATGGATGGAATTCAATGTCTGTCATTGCAGGGATTACCTCCATATATGAGACCATAGAATCTTGACACATTTGAAGCAATGAAGGATAATCTAACACAGGGATGATGAAATCTCTAGCTTAGTGTAATGATAATTTAATTTTATTTTGAAGACCCCTTTTTGCATTGGCAAGCAAGCAGGTACTTAGCACCTTGTTTCAAGTGAAGCAAAGGAACCAGGTATTTAGCACTTAGTAATTGATCAAGCCTCTGTTGGGGAAACAGAAGATATGAACTCCTGTCTTCTGTTACTGACATAACAGGAAGGGGTTGGTGGAAACAGGAAGCTAATGCTGTGTGTATATAAGGAAAAGCACCAGGAAGGGAAAGTCAGAATTTCTTGGGAGCAGCATCTGGAGGGAAAGCAGCTACAGGAGAGAAATGAGAATCGATAACTGAGTTAAAATTTCCTGAGAACTTGTGCTGGTGGAGCTTCTTCTGAAGAGGAACCCAGGAGGCTGAAGAGGAGCCCAGTAACCCAGGAGGCCAGGAGCCCAGGAGAGTCCCCCCACCCCCCAGGCCAGGCTGGATAAGATGATTCTGATTTTTTTGAAGGAGCTGCAGAAGACTGAGGAAGCATGACTGGGATGCTAAGACTTTGTCTGTTTGTGGCTTAGTTGAGCCTTGAACAGAAATTGTGAAGGATTTGAGATGGAATGGATCCTATGAACTTCAGGGTGGAGCAGGACTTACATGCAGAGCTGGACAAGGAACTGGGAGCTGTCTGCCTTTGAATGCAGGTGACTGGTGGATTCAGGTGGGAGCTGCTTGCCTCGGGTCAAGATGAGAAGACCCCTCTGTGGGTACTGAGCAGTGATGAAATTGTAGTTTACTAGTGACCTAGGGTTGGAAGATCTGTATATTTTCTGATGCTTGAATTATGAATGATGAAGGTTGAATGAATGACTAAATGACTGTACTTAGTAATTGATTACTGAGTAAGTGACTGATTGAGTTAACTTAGTGTACCCCATGAGTGGAAGACTTTGACTATTGTACTTTGAGGTGATTGTTCTTTGTTCAAAACTTTGTGGTCAATATGGTGGAAACTATGTGGCCATTTTAATGATAAGCTGTTGTGAATACTATACTGTTATTTTCTGTGATAAGTTGTAATATTGTGAAAGCTGTACCTTGATTTTCTGTGAATGTTTTGCTTTGATTTGTTATGTAATAAATAGAGTATTCACTATACTGTGTAATCAGAACCTTAAAAGCTGTTCACAGTCGTATTCTTCTGGAAAGATGCTCATGCATGGCATTACACTTAGTAAAAATGTACAATCTTTCAAAACAATTTAAATAAACAGAAACTATAATAACTAAAAATAGATTGCCCTCCAAAACATTTCTGAAATGAAAATGGAAATTAGTCATTCCTTTTCCTAGGGCTAGCGGAGCGTTCCATGAAGGAAAGGGAAGTGGAGGACAATCCCTGCTGAAATCTGTCATTCCGTTCTCCAGAAGTAGGAGATGTCTGAGGGGGAAGGGATGTCAGTGGCCAATTAGTCCAAACCATACTCAAAACAGAATCTCCATCAGAGAGAATTAGACAAGACATTGTAGAGTCTAGTGATGAGGGACATATTAGCCCTAGAAGCAGAAAATTACACTTTGGGATTGTTTCAATTATCTTTTTTTTCTAGATGTACTTTCAACATTGACTTTCACCCCTTGTCAACTTCCATGCTGTTCCATCGAGCTAAACAGACAAGTCCAAAGGCTGTCTATATGATAATCTTTCCAGTATTGAAAATAGTGATCGCATCTCGCCTTCCCCATCCTCACGTGGCATGAGCTTGAGGTCCTTCCTCATTCTAGTTGAGGTCTTCTAGATATTCTACAGCTCATCATTACTGAGTTATCATCATCATTCTTCCTAAAATGTGATGCCCAAAACTGAGCTAGTACTCTAGACATGGTCTGGCCAGGACAGAAGACATGGAAGTAATAATTAATGTATTCCTCAAAGTTATGGATCTCAATGCAACTCAAAACTGTATGAATATTTGTGACATATTTATTTAAGCTTATTATGGAGCTGAACAAGGGAGGATCTCCCTTGGAATGTTGGCTGCTAGTAGAAGGTGCCATCTGGTACTTTCTTATTTTAAATCATTATTTTTACTAACTAGGTATGAAGTTCATCTGTTTCCAGACACTGAAGGAGTGGATGTGCCCTTCATTTTTGCATCCTAGACCAAAGTTTTAAACACCCAGTTCTAATTATGGGTCTGATCTTTGATCCTTGACAAATTAACACTGAGATGGGGAAGCAATCTTATTGGAAAAAGCAATGGAGACCCCTTGTCTGTTCAGAAAATGTGCAAAAAAGAAAATAAGCAAAGATTTATATAAATAATACAGAGTAAAGAAAGCAGAACTAGAAGATTAACAGACATTTGTTTGACCATATCAAAAGGTTATCTGTGAATGGAAAACAGATTCCATATATACCAGAATATTTACAGCAGAAAGTTTTGTCATAGAAAAGAACCAGAAACAAAATAGATAACCACAGATTGAGGAATTGTTAAATAAATTCTCTATAAATGAAATAGAGTATAATTTTCCTATATGACATAATGAATACAAATAATTTACTGAAACATGGGAAAATTTCTATGAATTTTATCCAGGAAAACAATATACTCAACTACAACAATGCAAATGGAAAGAACAAAAAACTGAAAGTGAATCTAACATCCTTATAACAACTAAACTTGGTCTCAGAGAAGAGATGAAAAAATAAATCCCTTCTTTAGAGAGATAGGGAATCATAGGTATGAAATATATACTACCAGTGGTTCATTTTTTTTCTTTTTTTGCTTCTTGTATTTTGTTGCTGATATAATAGATATTGGACAGGAAAGGGATATATGTGAAAAATGGAGGTGATATAAAAAAGAAAAGATATAAATAAAAATTTTAAGGAAATTTGTGACTGTGGAGTACACATTTAATAATCATTTTGCTCATTCAATTCACCACGCATTTCTTAAGTAATATTGTAATGACTTCATACAAGGCACCTGAAGAAAGCAAACAACAACAATAAATAGTTACTCCTCTCAAGGAGCTTATTTATGCTGAATGTATTCAGTATTTCTACATTCATCATACATTCATTATCATTTCTGCGTAATAATTACTTTTTTCTATGTTGGAAGCTAAATGTTGAAAGACTCTAAGAAAAACTTTGTAATCAATGTAACTTTATCATTTGACACCCTCCCAGCCACCTGGGATTGAAATAATGTTTTGTTTAATAAATCTACTAGTAGCGATAGAGAGATAAAGATGTATAGATATAGATGCACAGGCACATATGCATGTATATATGTATGTGTATGTAAGAGTGGTGAAAAAGCAACATATATATATATAAATATATATATATATATATATATTTATGTATCAATGATAAAACTAGACTCACCAAACAAAGATCACTGAATTCTACAAACTCTAATACTACCACTGAAGAAGCTACACAATCTAATTTCCAAAATACATTTTCAGCTTCAAGGAGAAATATTAGAGTGGTCTTAATCACAAAGTTAAAAGTTTATCTGTCTCGTTCCAGAGAAAATTTTACCATAAGAGGCTCTGATGTATAGAGATGGAGGCTAGTCTATAGGGAGAGTGTATTATGATGAAACTATGACTACACTGGGTCAGGGAATGCATTTTTCAGTAATGGCTTTTCTAATTGCTGCATGATGTTGTACAAGTTGTTTTATACCTTTGGACCTCATTTTCTTTTTCTTTTCTTTTTTCTTTTTTGCTTTTTGGAGGGCAATTGGGGTTAATTGACTTGCCCAAGGTCATACGGCTAGTTTTTATGTTAAGAGTCTGAGGCCATATTTGAACTGAGGTCCTCCTGACTCCAGGGCCAGTTATCTATTCTCTGAGCCACCTAGCCACCTCTTGGACATCATTTTCAATGGTAAAATGGAAATACTGGATTAAATGAGGATCATCATTCTTGCAATACTTATTTTAGCTACTACGTTCTCCATTTGCTCCTTCTTGCAAAGTAAGAGGATTGTGTGGATTATATCATTTCTCGAGTCAATTGCAAAATATCCTAAATGTGATTCATACTCAAAGTAATTCATTTTAACCATTAACACAGGAAAAACCATGCAGATAAAGAATGCTTTTTATACAGACTCAAATATGCATTTGAATTGACAAATCCTATATCTTGTCCATGAGTGTGTATATATGTATATATATATATGTTGTACAGACAATTAGCTGGACCCAGAACTGAGAAGGAGAAGAGTGTGTAGGATTGCCTTTCAAAATGTGGACAGAACTCCAAGAGTCTCTCTGAATCAAGGGTCCATCTTTTTTAACATGGACATTTTTCTAGGGATGTTCTATGGCTAAGAATTATTGAATAGCTCACCTAGGGAGAGGGGATACTTGCCCTTATACCATCTTACTCCTAGGAGACAATCAGGCTCAAAACAACTTCTTCACATCATTAGCCCCATCAAATTTAGATCTAAGTACTGGAAGAGTCCTCTTCTCAGCAGCCATGAGCTGGGACCCAAAGGCTATTCCTCATCCTCAGGACACTAATGCAAAAATCTCACTACAAAATCTGGACAGACACCAACTCCTAGATCTCTCTCTGTCTCTAATATCCTTCACCTATAATTTGAAAAAAAGCAAACACTGAAACAAAAAGCTAATGCCCATATTCATGGGTCACATAGCCTCACATGGAGGTGCCCTATACCTCACATTATTTTCTTACTGCTAGGATGGAAGAAATAAGAAAAATAAAGGTGAGTTTCTTGTTGACTAGTATCTTTTAAATGTTCCACACACTCCCAACCTTTGCCAGCTGCAGCAATACAGTTAATCAAAGAAGTTTCTCCTTATAATGTGGTTAATAGAATAAATAACAGAATGTCTACTTATGCTCCAAAGTTCACATGAGAATTGTATCACCTAAGCATTAGGAATATATACATGAAGATTGAACTCAGTGCTAACCTCTACTTTACATTAATAAACTTTCAATGTTTCCTATGACAAATCTCTGTCAACCTATGAAGAGTGGGCTTTAGAGGATAGGGAATGAGGGAAATAAAGTGGCTTTGTTGTTGTTTGTTTATTTTCTTCAATGTACTTGAAAGACATGAAATCTAATTTTTAATCTTAGATGAAAGAAGCAATTAAAAGATAAACTGAAAGGAAATAATTTTAGTATGTAAAAATATAAATACATAAATATAGCCTGCCTCCAAGAGTCAAGTTAATTTACACCGTGCCTGACCCAGCTGTTTCATTTTTCTATCAGTGTGAGGACTCATTAAAGTATGTGATATACTAAAAGGGCTTGATGGTTCTCTGGGGAAACTTTTTTTTTTAATTTCCATCAGCAGTGGTATTAGGTATTCCTTATCAATATGGCTCCTGGAATTGAATAATTTATTTATTTTTCAGATCTATAAATCAGTAAATATACAATGACCTATTCCCCCCTCCAGAAAAAAACCCTCAAAAACAAGTTTTATTTGTAGTTAATATTAGTGAAGCCATTAGCATAATTAAGCATAATCATATTATATATATATATAACAAAAATCAAGATTATATCAATAGATAGAAAAATAAAACTTTTATTAAAATATATTCCTCACTAAAATTCAAAGAACACACAGACAAAAAGACTTTGCCTTAATATGATGAAAATGATTCATCTAAAATAAAGAACTGACAATATTTATAACAAAAAATGGAAACTTTTCTTTAACATCAGGTTTGAAGAAAAAACAATGCTATCACCAAAATTATTTTGCATAATGCTTGAAATGATAACTCTAACAGTAAGAAAAGAAACAATGAATTAAAGAAAAATCATTGGCAAGAAATGGGCCAGAGCGGCTAGGTGGTGCAGTGAGTAAAGCGCTGGCCCTGGAGTCAGGAGGACCTGAATTCAGTTCTGGGCTCAGGCACTTAAAACCCACACAAAAATACTAGCCATGTAAGCTTGGGCAAGTTACTTAACCCCAATTGCCCTCCAAAAGGTAAAAAAAAAAAATGAGCTATTCATTTGCAAATAACGTATTTTATTTAGACTTTCCTATAAAATCAACAAAAATTAGATTGAGACAATAACTTTAATAAATAGAAGGATGCAAAACAAATTCCAAAAAACATCAACATTTTGTAAATTAATCAAAAGACACAGAAAGAGAAATGTAAATAGAAATATTATTAAACAACAACAAAACATGAACTAATTGAGATTGAATTATTACAATAAACACAGGGCATATATATATATGTATTTATATATATATACATATATATAATTACAAAATAATTCCCTCTCATATAAAAGAATATATAAATATTCAATATCTATCCCTGGGTTAATGCTACACTTATCAAAATACTAGTTTATAGATTTAGACTAACAAAGAACAAAATTCATATGGAGAAACAATAGAGCACAAAACATCAAGGAAAATAATAGGAAGACATATCAGAATGAAGAGGGTTTGGATTCTCTTCTTTTTTACCCAGATGTACTGTCTTCTGCCCATGACACCACTTTCCTGAAAATGAAGGTGGGGAAAGCCAGAATAGTAGTCAAAATCAGTATGTAAATTAGTTGACCTCTTATCCATACATAAACAAAACTTGGCTAGATGTACCTGAAGTGATGCAGAATAAAGGAAGCAGAGTCTAAAGATTACCATATGACTAAAACATGGTAAATAAAGAAAGCACTATATGGCCACAAAGTATTCAATAGGCTACATTGTTATCAAATTATTAAATTTAAGCATAGACTTTGTTCTTATGACAAATCCCTAAATGATGAAAGTAGAAAGTAATATGTAGTTATCTATCACCATTATGTTTGCAGGATGTCTTGCTTTAATATTATGGGGGAGGCACTTTCCAGGGAGTTTATTTGTTGGCATAAATATAATTGTGAAAAATAAAGTCAATAAGCAGGTACTTGGAATAGAAGTGACATACATAAAGGAATGAGTTAAAGTGCCATTATTTGGGTTTTTTTTAATTTTATGTTTATTTTTAGTTTGCAACATTCATTTACAAAAGATTTTGAGTTACATATTTTCTCCCCATCTTTCCCCTACCCACCACCCAAAAACAGTGTTCCCACTGAATATCCACTCCTCCAATCTGCTGTCTCCCATATCTTCCCCCATCCCCCTTCAACTTTCCAGTAGAGCATGGTGGATCTCTATGCTCCAGGGCCTGTATACCTTATTTCCCAGTTACATGTAAAATAATATTAATAATAATATTAATATTAATAATGATAATAATAATTAGATAGAAGATGGATAGATAGATGTTTTTTTACATTTGATTATAACACTTTGAATTCCAGATTTTTTCCCTTCTTCCCTCATCACCCATCATTACTGGGAAGATAAGCAATTCAAAATAGGTTATACATGTGTAGTTACATAAAACATTTTCATAGTGAATATATTGTGAAAAAGTGACTATATCCCCCTCCATCCTATTCCACCCCCCCCCGATTGTTCTATTTTCCACTTTGACCCTGTGCCTTTTCATAAGTGTGTGCTTCTCACTGCTCTTCCCCACCCCCAATCTGCCACCCTTCTATCATCCACCCTCTTTTCCCCTTCCAACCTACTTTCCTGTAGGGTAAGATACCAAATTTAGTGAGTATGTCACTCCCTCCTTAAGCCACATTCAGTGAGAGTAAGGTTGATCCATTCCTTTTTGCCTTCCTGTTCTTCCTCTCCATTGTAACAGTTTTCCATTGCCCCTTTTATATGAGATAATTTACACTATTCTGTCTCTCCCTATCTCCTCTCATTATATTCCTTTCTAACCTCTTAATTTTACTTTTAAATACCATCCCCTCTTATTCAGCTGATCCTGTGTCCTCTGTCTATGTATACCTGTACACATACATATACACATATGTGTATTCTTATGCACATATGTCCTCCTATATAGACATATAGATATATACATATGTATATGTTTATATTCCCTTCAATATCCTCATACTGAGAAAAGTTTCATAAGTTACAATAATCATTTATCCATGTAGGAATGTAAATAATTCAACTTTGATAAGCACCTTATGATTACTTTTCCCTCTTTAACTTCTCATATTTCTCTTGTTTTTCCCTCTTTAACTTCTCATGTTTCTCTTGCTTCTTGTATTTGAATGTCAAATTTTCTATTCACCTTTGGTTTTTTCATTAAAAATGCTTGAAAGTCTCCTATTTCATTGAATGACCAAATTTTCCCCTGAAACATTATACTCAGCCTTGATGGGTAGATGATTCTTGGTTTTAATCCTAGCTCCTTTTACCTCCGGAATATCATATTCCAAGGTCTTCTATCCCTTAAGGTAGAAGCTGCTAGATCTTGTGTTATCCAGATTGTGTTCCCACAATATAAAAATTATTTGTTCTTGGCTGCTTATAATATTCTCTCCTTGATCTGGGACCTCTAGAAGCTGGCTATAATATTCCTAGGAGGGTTCTTTTTGGGATATTTTTCAAGAGGTAGTTGGTGAATTCTTTCAATTCCTATTTTGCCCCCTGTTTCTAAAATATCAGGGCAGTTTTCCTTGAGAATTTCTTGAAAGATGATCTCTAGGTTCCTTTTTTTTTATCATGGCTTTCAGGTATCCCAATAATTTTTAGATGATCTCTTCTCTACCTATTTTCCAGTTCACTGGTTGTTCCAATGAGATATTTCACATTGTCTTCTATTTTTTTTTCATTTGTTTGAATCTGTTTAATAATATCTTGATTTCTCATAAAGTCACTAGCTTCCATTTGCTCCAATCTAATTCTGAAGAAATGATTCTCTTCAATGAGCTATTGAAATTATTTTTCCACTTGGCAAATTTGGCTTTTTAAGGCATTCGTCTCCTGATTTGCTTTGTAGGCCTCTTTTGTCATTTGAATTAGTCTATTTTTAAGGTGTTATTTTCTTCAGTCATGTTGTTGACTCTCTTCTCATGACTTTCTTGCATCATTCTCATTTCTCTTCCCAATTTTTCCTCCACTTCACTTATTTAATTTTCAAAATCCTTCTTGAGCTTCTCCATAGCTTGCAAATAGTTTATATTTTTTCTTTTTTTAAGTTAATTTCTTTGGCTTTTATTAATTTGTTTGTTTAATTTTAGTTTACTAGATTCAGTTCCACAATTCCTTGAGTTTCAAATTTTCTCCACCTCCGTTTGCTTCCCCCCGCCCCGCCCCGCGCCGCCATGGCAGCATATGATCAAGTATAGGATCTGAAAAGTACTTTCATATTAGACATTAGTCAGGTTATAAAGAATAATTGTATCAGATGGAATGAACAGTGGGAAAGATGGAACAAAACCAAACAAGAAAAGGAAAAACATCAGGTAGTTTGCTTCAGTCTGCATTCAAACTCTGTTCTTTCTACTTCTTTCTCTGAAAGAAGTCATCTCTCTCCATCATGAGTCTTTTGGGGTTGGCTTATAACCCTGCATTGCTGATAAGAGTCTAGTCTATCAAAACACACATATGTTGTGTCTGTAATTGTGTAAAAATTTATCCTGGTTCTGCCCTTCTCACTCACTATCAGTTCGTATAAGCTTCTCCAGGTATATATGAAGTCCATCTGCTCCTCATTTCTTATAACACAATAGTATTCCATTACATTCATATACTACAACTTGTTCAGCCATTCCCCAATTGATGGGCACACCCTTAATTTCCAATTCTTTGCCACCACAAAAAGAGCTGCTATAAATATTTTTGTACATATGGGTTTTCCTCCCACTTCTATGATCTCTTTGGGATACAACTCTAGAAGTGGTATTGCTAGGTCAAAGGGTATGAAATTATTTATAGTCCTTTGGGCATGCTTGCAGATTGCTCTCCAGAATGGTTGGATCAGTTCACAACTCCACCAGCAATGGATTAGTGTTCCATTTTTTTTTCCCTATCCCCTCCAGCATTTGTCATTTTCCTGTTTTGTCATCTTAGCCAATCTGACTGGTTAGATGTGGTACCTCAGAGTTGTTTTGATTTGTAGTTCTCTAATAAATGGTTATTTGCAAAATTTTTTTTCATATGCTTAAAGATATCTTTAATTTCTTCCTTTGAAAACAACTAGTTCATATTTTTCTTGGAAGCTTTTGATGTAGGAGTTCTTACTTCATTCTCTTCCTCCCATTCTATTCTTTATCCTTTTTGTCCCCAAAATTAATCTAAGGTTTAATTGCTGTGCTTGCTTTGCTTCCTTTGCTTGCTAATGTTGCTACTCAATTACTTGACTTTTGAACTCTTTGCCACAGTAGAACTATGCTTCCAGAGATAAGAGCTTTTTCCCAAATTGCTGGGGTTTTCACAGTTGCATGGGCTATTAGTTGGCACCCTCTCTACAGACATTACAAGCTCTGGCTCGCTGGTCACACACCCTTGTACCCAAGATAGAGATCCAGATCCAAACAGGTTAAAGCAAGGGTGATTACCCTCTGAAAAGTTGCTTTGTACCCCTATAATCTGCAGATCAGGAGCTCTGAAGTAGTGGAGGAGCTGCCCAGCTACTATACCACCACAACTTCTTGTTCTGGGGACAGAGGCTGGACAGTGCTTCCATCCGTCCTAGTTCCAAGAGAATTCCACACTGACCTCTCACTTTGTCTTTGGCATTTATGGGTTGATAATTCTGGAAACCACAACAGCTGCTGGTGATCCACTATCCCAAAGTCCACTCTAGCCGCTGCTGGTTGGGGCCACCCTGGGGCTAAAACCACAGACTCATGCGGGGCTGCACTCGGTTCCCAGCATACAGTGATGGACCCTTCCTTTTTGCCATTAGTTGTTAAAAAAACTTTTCAGGAGCTAGTTTTTCAAATTCATTTCCAATGGCATTGGTAATGAAGAAGAAATAGGGTGAAAAAAAGGTTTGAGAAGGCAGTTTTAGGGACAGGCTCAGATCACTTTATAAATGAAACTCTTTGGGTGGCTGCATTGTAATAAGGATATGGCTTCCTGTAGGGTAATATCCAAAGGGAAGAGAGAAGGGTACAAAAAAGGAGTGCAAAGGCACCCAAACCAAACTTTGACTCTGATTCATATTGCTTCCATTAGACCTCCAGGAAAAAAAATGGGAGATATGTAAAGAGAAACAGAATGATTAATCCATAGGTTCATTCTATGACACCTCTAGAGTTCTACAACAACCATCTCTTTGCTTACTCTCAACTATCATACCACTAATCTCTTATTCAAAATTAGCTAGATTCTCCTTACCCTAGATAATTTAAGTTGTTCTTATTATAACAATTATATCATATAATTTAAAAATAATTTTTAAAAAAATTTACTTAGTATAGTGCCAATCTTTATTCATTTAGTAATTTCCCATCTTTATATTTATCATTACATAAAATTTTAAAAACAATAGAATACATATCCCTTTTACTCAAGTTGCTAATACATTGGTTTGTCTGAATTCTGAAAAACATATCATTCTAGGATTTTGAACTACTCTGGAGTTCAAAATGAGAAAAAGAAAGTATGCTACTAAAAATCCAAGTTAGAATCATAGAATTTCAGAATTGAATCTTCTATATGTCAGTTAAAAAAAACTTTACAAAAGTATATGAAAAAGGAAGCACAGATATGCAATAGTGCAGGAAAAAGATCGGGAATTTTTACTTGAGTACAAGCTCAGCTGGAGTTAGCAATTCAATATGGTAGCCAAAAAGAAAAAAAAAAACTTTATACATCTTTAAGCTACATTCTGAGGGATATAGTGTTTAGAATGAAGGATGTTCCATTGTATTCACCCTAGTCAGCCTAGGTATAGAATATGTGTTCAGCTCCATATGCTGTGCTTTAAAAGCATTTATGACTTAGATCATGAAGATAAGAAGATGACCAGGGTGCTAAGGGAGCAAAATACTTCTCTGTACAAGGTTTGGTTGAAGCAAATGAGGTTGGTGATCCTGAGGAAAAAATGCTTGGGAGAACACAACAGCTGACTTCAAGAATTTGAAAATTTTCATGGAAAATATTACGTTCCTTCAGCTTATATCCTAGGGTAAAACTGTAGATGAAAGCTGAAAAGATTTAGGGCTAATAGAGGCAAAAAGTGCCTAATATCCAAAAATAGAAAGATTTGTCAGAGAAGGTAGTGTGTTTCACCTTGCTGGAGACTTCAAAGTCCAGATGTCCAATTGTCAGGTTATTCTTGATTTGGTATGGATTGGGCTAGATGACCTCTAAACTCCTTAGATAAACTCTAAGAGTCAGTGGCAGGAACTTTATCAATATATTTGAACCTCCTCATTTACAGATGTTGCTAAAGGAGGCTCATCTTGATTAGAATAATTTCATATAGGGGCGGCCAGGTAGCACAGCAAGTAAGAGCACCGGCTCCAGTGTTGAGAAGACCTGGAGATCGAATTCCGGGCTCAGACACTTAGCACCCACCCAGAAACACCTGGCCGTGTAACCTTGAGCAAGTTACTCAAACCCAATTGCTAAACAAAAAAAAAAAAGAATAATTTCATATGTATGAGAATGCCACCCTTCTTGTTCCAAGCACAATGATACTCTTACTTTACCATGCTGTTAGAAGTTTATGTTTTATTCAATTAATACAAGTTTGTATAACCTCAGTACAATTATTTTAGAGCAAGAGTATCAATCTCTGGAGTTTTTCTAGTCTATTTCCCACAGGTGAAGAACTAGAATTGTGCTGTGATTAATAAGGAGGAAAATAAGCATGCTGCTTTACATAGCTGCAAGGTTGAAAAATAGAATGAGATTTATAATCCTTTTATACCACTTTGTTTCATTAGTTCCTAATGCATTCTTCATGTAATATTGTATATTCTCACTTTTTCTATTGGTATTCTGCTTCTAGTAGACTAGAAGTTTCTTTGGAGGACGGAATAATTCTTATCAAAATTTTGTTTCTAATCCATCACTTAGCATAGTATCATACATAAAGTAGCATCTAAACTAAGTTTCAACATATTAAAAATAAGAAATTATGCAGGAGTGTTATAAAGTATGTCTTCAGAGAAATGCACATTTGAAAAAGAAATTATTTTGTTCACATGAGAAGAGTAGAGAATAAATTATGGATGACCTATTATTCCATGGAATTTTTCATGATATCAGGAGAAAGAGAGTCAGGTCCTCAGTAAATTGGTTGAACCCATTGTGATGAATATATGTTAGGAAATGTATCTGAGTTGCATCAGATGACCAGCCATGGATGGGTTGTGATCTCCATTGATGGAAACAATGCATTAAAAGATGAGATATTAGATCCACTGGAGTATTAGATTATAGTTCTTGCTTGGGCATGTTACCTATTAATATATATATATGCATACATATATATATATGTATAACAATGTATGCTATTCAGCTGTCAGTATCAGAAAGGATAGGAACAAATAAATAGTGAAAAAGAGTCAATATTCTTTATAGGATCCATGATCTTTCAAGTCAAAACTACAAAACACAAAACAGAGGTAAAGGGTTTTTTCATAAATGGAGTGGGGGGATAGATATTCTGTTGTTCCATTTTTTCCTTCTTAAAAATCATAGAATAACATCTCTGGAAAGTAATTAGTATGAGGTGGGAAGCATCTCCAAGTTATGTTCCCTGGTACTGAAGGTGGCCTATTATGACATATTAACTTGAAGCTTTAGAGCAGTATGTATTGTATTGAGGGCTTTGTAAGCATGGTATTACAGAATCTTTGATCTTCAAGAAATGCAAGGATCAAAGCATCACCTATTTTGGATATAAATCTCAGCTAAAATCAACTGATAATAGTTCTAGCCAGGAAAAAGCAACTACAAATGCCTTTTAACTGGTGTCACTACAGGTAGCTAGTTCATTTCTGAGTTAATTAACCATTTCTTTGAACTTAATTCCTCTACTGTTGCTGGGTTAAAAGTGGATGCCAGTCATTGTTCATCTATTTTAAGCTCATTTTCAGTGCTAATACTTTATAAGCAATAGAAGAAATCCATGGCTCGGTAGAGCACTATGTTGTTCTATGAGGTACAAAATCACATGAATTAAGTTCTTTCATATTCTTATGCACAATACAATTCCTCCCTAATATGCCAGTCATAGTACTGACAGATGAATCTTTCCTAAGAACAGATATGATTATAATCACAAAATCTGAAAATTGGAAACCTCTTCTTAGAGTAACTGCACTAAATTTCATGTTTTAGTCTAGAAGATACCAATAAGGTAGAGGATACTAAGAAAATGCCAGGTGAGTATCAATAGAGGAAACTAGGGATGTTTAGCCTAAAGAAGAGAATTAGAGAGGGAATCCTGGCTGCCTTCAAGCACTCAAAGCAATGGCATATATAAGGATTTTATCTGTTCTATTTGGTCTCAGAGAACAGAACTAAGAGCAATGGGTGGAAGTTACAGAGAGACAAATTTACTTTGATGTAGGGATATATACCCTAATGATTTAGAGCTAATAGTGAAATGGGTTACTCCTGGAGGTGCTTGGATCCCCCCCTGGAAACAGGGCAGGCCACTAATAAAAGGCTGATACCTTGTAAGATTGTAAAGCCAATCACAGAGCAGCTCTCCTGAGGACTGCTGCTGTGAATAACTTTAAGGATCTAAATCACATAGTATAGAGAACTCTCTATTCAGCAAGAAACTAAAGCAAAACATTCAAGAAACTAAAGCACAACAATATAACAAAACACCTTATTACTAAGGTGACCACATAGTCTTAAACAAAACCTATAATTCAGTAGTCACAATCTCATCAATCAGTATAAAGTACAAAAGTGAAGTCTCCTTTCATCCTTACATAGAGGATGGCTTCCCATCATCCTTTAGTTAATCAGCCTTAAGAAGTAATCATCCTTTAATCAGCCTTAAGAAGTAATCATCCTTATATCAATCATCCTTAGAAGGTATTGGAAAATACAAAGGCCATCCATCCCTATCTCACAGTAAGTCATAATCTCATCAGTCAGCACTAAGTACTCAAGTAAAGGTCCTTTCATCTTAACTCAAGGCTGTCTTCCAAACTCTGTGGTTCCTTTTCCACACTCCCAACTCTTGCCTGGATTCACAGGTAGGTCCCATATCAAAGCTCACAGTGACTAGTCCACTCCAGGCCCTTCACAGTTTCTGTTTCTGGGAAGACAAAGCTTAACAGAGTCACAACAATATTTACACTCATTAAGCTTAACAGAGTTACAACAATATTCACACACAATGCTGGCACTGTCATTTCAATTCATTTTCTGTCTGACAAAGTAACACAAACCAATAGACAAAGCTTCTATCTGAGAAATCAAACACAAATCAGCAGTAAAGTCTCAGAACTTCTGTAAACAGCAGTAAAAGGTTTTTGTTTTAATTCACAAGACTTTCAGAGTTTCTGTAAACAGCAGTAAAGTCCTCTTCCAGGGCTTCTGGATCAACAGTAAAGTCCTCTTTCAGGATTTCTGTCCAAAAACAACAGACAAGGCTTTTGTCTGACAGAACAACAGACAGAGTGCTACAAAATGCCAGAATCCCAAGCATTCTCCGTCTCAGTTCTGCTTGGTCCCAGCTTGTGCTCAAGCTTTTATCTGCTCTGCTACTTCCATTCTTCTTGTTGAGCCATTCCTATTCTGCTCTTTTGGCAAGTTCCTCTGACCCTGGGCTCCATATAATGACATTAGGCCTATTAAGGGCAGGGAAGATCTCCAAACTCCCTTAGGCCTATAAAGGGCAAGACAATGCATATTTTTTTCTAATAAAGACTTGACATAATCACAGGCAAGACTCAAAGGCACTTGTACAGCTGAAACAAGCAGTTAAATACTACTTTGCTTGCCATTACACAGATTTGTTGAACAGAGAATTATTGTCCAGTATAGCATGTATTAGATGTCTTTTGAGTTCCCTTCTATCAAATTTTGTGATTCTCAATTGCTTTTGTAATCTTGAGACAATATCATCATTGCTCATTCTGTGCCTAAAGCTTCATATACCACGATTCACAAGACTTTTTTATAATCTACAAATAAAGATACTTAGGGAAAGTTAATCAGGTAAGACAATTCCATAAAACAATATTACTCTGCAGCAAAGAAACCTGTCCTGGTTCTTTCATTATCTCTCCTGTCAACAAACTCAATTCCTTCACCTTATAAGGAATATCAGGACAGAGGTTTGGGCTCTCCTTGATTTGATGTACTGCATCACTGTAATCTTACATTAGGGATAATATTAATTTCCTTATTCAGCTAATGACACATCAACTTTTTTGCCTCCCTTATGATTGTCTGCCTGGATCATGAAAACTACCTCTAATGTGGCTACCCTACTTTCAGTAAAACTTTATAATCCAATCTTCACATTACTAACAAATTCTTTTTTTTTCTTTCTCTTTTTGGACGCAATCAGAGTTTAGTGACTTGCCCAGCATCACACAGATAGCATCTGAGGCTGAATTTGAATTCAGGTCCTCCTGACTCCATGACCGCTGACTCAAATAAATATCTTTATGAATTTTCCTTATCTAACAATGTCACTCATCTGTTCAAAATCCTTTATTGATTTTCTATTTCCTACTAAATAAAATTTAAGAATTTAACTTGGTATTCAAAATCATCTGTAACCTAATGCTCTCCTGACTTTCCAGATTTATCTCTTGCTATATCTCTCTGTGTTCATGAACACTATGAAGAAGTCCAACCAACATGGACTATTCATCATGCCTTATATTCATAGAGTGGCCTAATACACTTTGGCAGTGGGATGAACAGTGGATTCAAAGTCAGGAATATATGAATTCAAATTCTGACTCAGAATCTTGCTAGCTCTGGAAACTGGGCAAATCACTTAATCTCTGTATGCCTCCATTTATTCACATGCAAAATGGGTATAATAATAATAACAATAGTAGTAGTAGTAGTAATTCTAATATACCTTTTGGGGTTACTGTGAGGATCAAATGAGATTATATTTGTAAAGTGCTTAACAAAATGCCTGGCATATTTGTTGCTATTTTTTAGTAGTTCAGTCATACCAATTTCATGACCCATGGATGATAGTGTCCATTGGGTTCCCTTGTTAAAGATACTTGAGTGGTTTGCATTTCCTTCTTCAGAGGAGTTATGCAAAGGTAAATGAACTGTCCAATGTCACACAGCTAGTACATGTCAGAGGTCAAATTTAAATTCAGATCTTCCTGACTCCAGGTCTAGCATTCTATCTACTCAGCCATTTAGCTGCCTGTCTGACTGGAATATAGTAGGTGATTAATAAAATGTATGTTCTTTAGCTTACATCCATCTCCACTACTTGAGTCATACCAATCCCTTTGCTTAGAGTGTATATCCACCTATTAAAAGCTGCCCATCCTTTGGTGTCCATTGTCACCACAATCCTGAAGCCTTTCTGGATTGCCCAGTTCAGATAATTTTTTTTCCTTTTTCAGGCTTCACATATCTTATCATAACATTTCATTAGTCACAATTTCTGCACACAAAAAGGATAAATTGTATTTGAGGAATGACCCTGTGCTATTTATAATATCTGGAAGGGCTTTCTGGATCAAAGAAACAAGAGAGTTTAGATGTTTGCCATAGGTCATTGTTAAGTAAATGTTACTATATTTTAATTATCTGAATAATGGTAATCCAAGAATAACCTATATGGTAATTCTTTGTTAAATAGAGTATTTGATTCATCACAAAACCCTACTCTTTCTATTCTTGGGAGACAATCAGTGACTTCAATATTTGGGCACATTTGTCATGTAGTTTATTCCACATTGCATGATATGATATATGATAATGATATGATAGAGGCCCAAGCACAAACACAATCTCTCTTTCTAAGGTCTATTACCATGAACTTTATCTTTAAACCATCAGTTTTGCACACAAATACAAATGCCCACACACATACACTCAACTCTATTTTAATGTAGTGTGAAGCTGTGACTCAGTGACAAAGGAGTAGCACATAATTCAATCACAAACACCTGCAAATCATTACACATTTAGCAGTACAGATGCCAGATGCTTTTATAATGGGTCTCAAATAGTCTGGGCAACTGTGCCAAAATCACCAATAATTCTGTGCTGAAAGTTATAAAAAATACTAAAAGAAAAACATTTATACCAAACATCCCCACCTCTTCATTTTTTTTCTTCTTGCCATAAAAATTATCCTCAGAAAATGTATTTTAAATAGAGGGAGTTTCTTTTTTTCATTTTCATCTTTATGACGTCTTTAGGGAAATAAATAGGAGAAAAGGGTGTTAGGAAATGTGCTTTTTAGGATAGAAAGAGACAGAGATAAGAGATATAAGGTAAAAAGAGAAATAAAGTGTTTGGATAAGGAAAGAAAATGGAGAGGAGAGAGGTAATAGAGGAAAGTAATCCTAGTGAAAAAGAGGAGAGGAAGGAGAGAGAAGAAAAAAGAGATTAAGTGAAGGAAAGATAGAGGGGAAGGAGAGTGAATAAGGAGATGAAGAGGAAGGAGAGTTGGGAGGGACAGTGAGGGGGTATGAGTGGAAGAAGACCATGCAAATTAAGAAATAGAAAGACAAAGGTAGGAAAGGGAGATAGAACAAGAGGAGGAGATGGAGAAAAAGAGAAAAAAAGAAGACAGAACTCTATGTTTAGTACACAGCTACATCTCCATTATCTGAATGTGGCATTTTCCCTTTATGGATTGTCTACTGAATTTTTAAATCCAATTCTGTTCTCCCTCCACCACCCAAAACAATTTTGGAGTAACTTCCCTCTTGCTATGTGGTGTGTGTTTAGGGAATAGAAACTCATTTTTATATTAGCCTAGGCAAGACTTTATTAGGAAAATAGATCTGCTAACAAAAATAAAATATCATATAGTGAATCCCAGAGCCAAATATAATGATCTGGATTCCTGCCCTTCTCCACACCCATTAGCAAAAATAATTGAAAATTTTGTAAGCATATGCCATTTCTTTTCCAAGAATCTTCTTTCAGATAAACTTATCTTTTACCTTTTATAAAATATAGGAAGGAAAGAAAAATGGAAGGAAAGGAAGGAAGGAAGAAAATTCTGAGTTAAGATTTGGCTTCAGACATTTAATAGCTTTGTTAGCCTGGACAAAGCATTTAACTTCTGCCTCATTTTGCAAACTTGTGAAATAGGGATAATAAAAATACCTCATTTCCAGGGTTGTTGTGAGACTCAAATAAGGTAATATTTGCAAAGTGCTTAGCACAGTGCCTGGCACGTGGTAGGTGTTTAATAATGTTTATTTTATTAATAATTAATATTAAATAATATTATTAATTATTAATTAAATAATATTAATAATAATGTTTCCTTCCTTACTGAATAAGAGTTATGGCCTATAAGATTTTCCATTGGCTCTTTTTCAACCTTAACACTACAAATGAATGATAAATAAAGTTGGAGTACAAACACAGGTATGTTCAGTGTAAAAAATATTTGTGCCATTTACAAGTGTAACCCCTATGTCAAAGCTCTCACAAAATGAAGGGCTTAGGTTTACTTTGGAGAATTTCTCATTCCTCTAATAGCCTCTACAGAGAAAAGCTGAGAAAAATCACTCCCATTAAGCTAACATCATCTCTCTTTCAAGAATAAATTTATTGAAATAGCAAAAAAATTATTGAAAGATCAAAGTAAATAGAATAAAAAACAAATTTCTAAAAGTAAATGTAAGAACCCTGTAGTGAGCAACCACCTTCTAAAGATCTGCATGTATTCTCTGTCATAGTCTTTGAGCACAACTAACCAAGTGACTCCCCCTTTCAACCAACCCCAGCTACTTCCTGTTGCCCCTAGGATAGAATGTAGATTTCTTTGGCTTTAAAAGCCCTACATAATATGGCCCAGACCAATTTTTCTAGCCTCATTGGGCATTAATCCTGCTTCAGTATTCTGTGATCCAGAGAAATAGACTTTTTGTCTGTTTCTGAATAGCAACAATCCATTTCTCATCTCCTTGATTTTGGATAGGTTATTCACAAAGACCTAGAATACACTTCCTTCTTACTGTCATCAGAGTCCTTCTCCTTCCTTAAGATAAACTCTTCCAAATGCTACTTGCCTCCCTTCCAAACTACCCTATATTTAATACAAACAATTTATGTGTGTATTTATATTTATGCTATGTGTTTTTCATATGAATTTTTCTCCCTTGTTAGAATGCAAATTCATTACAAGTAGATAGTTTCTATTTCATTAAATTTAAATGTTTTATAGAAATACAATAAATATAGCCAAGATCAGAAGGAAAGCATAATTTTAAAGGGGGAAGTTTATAATAGTTTCCCAAATCAAGTTTTTATATCTCAAATATATACAAAAGTTTGTAAAATCTATAATAGGAGTCATTCTCCAATTTATTACTGGTCAAAGGATATGAAGGGGCAGTCTTTAGATAAAGAAATCAAAACTATTTTTGGTCATATGCAAAAATGTTCTAAATCACTATTGATTAGAGAAATGTAAATTAATACAAACTTGAGAAATCATTTTATATCTACTAGATTGTCTAAGATGATTTAAGGAAAAAGTGAAAAATGTTGGAGGCAATTTGGAAAAAAATGGACACTAGTGCGCTGTTGGTAAAATTGTGAATTGATCTAATCATTTTGGAGAGCAGTCTGGAATTTTTCCCAAAGAGTTATTAAACTGCCTATACCTTTTGACTCAGCATTACCACTACTAAGTCTATTTACAAAGAGGATTAGGGAGAAAAGGAAAAGAACCTCTATGTTCTAAAATATTTATAGCAAATCTCTTTGTGGTACCAAAGAACTCGAAATTGTGGGGATACCTGTCAAGGGGGAAAGACTGAACAAGTTGTGGTCTGTGATTGTGATGGAATACTACTCTACTCCAAGAAACGATGAGCTCAATGATCTTAGAATACATGGATAGATTCGCATAAAATAATGAAGAGTGAAATGAGCAGAACCAAGAAAATATTTTATAGTAACAGCAATATTGTTTAAGATCAACTTGGAGCTAATAAGTCATTTGGCCTATAATAAATATCCAAATTAACAACACAGCACATATGAAGGAAGATGATGCCTGCATCCAAAGAAAAGATAAAGAGATGTATATAATGGTTTTATACACACACACATATGTATATACACACATATTTATTTCTAATGTTAGCCATCTCTAGGTGGGGGTTGGAGGGATGAAAAAAAGGAAAAAAATTTACATAACCTTATTCTATTTTTAAAAGGAATAGCAAGTTGTACATAATAAATTTGTATTTCCATTTACAATATTTTTTTTATTATGCCATGTTATGGAAATGCTTGTTTTATTCCATAAATTTAAAATGAAATAATATTATTTTAAAATGGATATTATGTCATTTTTTTGTACTTGTATCCCTAACATCTCACACAGGACTGGCACATGGTATAAACTGCAGTTTTGCTTGGTTAGATTTCTATGGAATAATATGTTTCTCCCCAGATACCCTCAACAACAATCTCATCATGCTGTTTGACTCAGTCTTGGACACTCAATAGCTTTCCACTTCCCCTGATTTCTTCTTCCTTCTTTTTAGGGGACTGAAGGGTAGAATACTAAACTTCTACATAAACTAAACTACTACTGAACTCCTAAATACAAAACTCCTCCCGAAGCTTTCTTTTGTAGACAGCAGGACTCAGATTTCCCAGTTCATTTTGCACTTTTCAACTGTAGCCCTACTTGGTTTGAACTTGGTTGTGTACTTCTGCCCACCTTTCCAGCTTCTTTTTTATGTACCCCTTCCCCCCGCCACTTAGATTATGAGTTCTTTGAGGACAGGTATTATTTTTTTTTTCCTATTTGCATCCTGAGTGCTTAACATAATGCTTTACACATAGTAAACACTTAATAAATCTTTATTGAATTGAATGAATGCTTCCTGATTAATTGGTAGGTCAAATAGGCATGTTTCTTTGCTAGTTCTTCCCAGTAGTTGTTACCAGGAATGACTCCTCTTGCATTCTTCATTAGCATAGTAGGCATCATCAGGCCTTGTCTTCCTATAGTAAATACCTTATAGCAAGAGACTGTAATGTATTTCTGGTTCAGTAGCCCTGCTGGTTCAGGCAATGTCCAGACCTTGTGCTCAAGTAGATATTTTGCCTTTGGTATAGTCCTAACCATTAGGATTCTCCCAGACTAGCAGGAAAAATAAAATCAGTGTCTTTGGTCTAGTGAAATGGTATCAAACTAGGGACTTCTGACTGAAACTATACCATTTTGCCAACACTTTTATGGACCACGTCCTCTAAAAGTTTACCCAGAAAGCAAACCTCTAGCAGTCTCATGTTGAGAGTGCCTTTCCTCAAAGACAGGTTCAGATATAATTATTCTAAATTGTGACACACTTTCTTCCTCTAACATGCTCGTATGAGATTTCTTAACCTCAGGTCTGTGAACAAATTGTTTTTATTATTATTATTACTATTAGTAGTGGTAGTAGTAGTAACAGGGTTTCAACATATTTAGCTTCCTTTATGGATTTTGTTTTATATATTTTAAACATTATTCTGAAAAAAATGTTCATAGGCTTTAACAGATGGCTGAAGTGGGCCATGACAAACACACACACACATACACCCACAAAAGATTAAAATACTTCAGACTCTTACTGAGGATGACCTTCCTGGCTATTGTGCAGCCAATAAAATATCCCAGTTTTCCCTAATCATCTCTCTTAAGTATTAAAGAATGTCTCTAAGATTGAAATCAGGGAAGAGGGCAGAAGAAACTCTTACATTCCTAAATACCTATGTCATTCATTCTGTCATGGGATTCCATTAAAATATGTTCAAGGAAGACATCCCAGGATTGGTTACCTAAGAAAATATGCTATTTTAGCACTAAAGACTCATCTCTCTTTTTTTATTTTTTAGTTTACATCATTTCCACAAGATTTTGAGTTACAAATTTTCTCCCCAATTTTCCCTACCCACCACCCAAAAACAGTGTTCCCACTGAATATCCACTCCTCTAGTCTGCTCTCTCCCATATCTTCCTCCATTCCCCCTTCAACTTTTCAGTAGGTGGATCTCTATGCCCCAGTGCCTGTATATCTCATTTCCCATTTACATGTAAAATATCAATAATAATATGTATATATATTTTTAAACATTTTATTTTAAAACTTTGGATTCAAGATTCTTTCCCTTCCTCCCTTGTCACTAAACTTCCCTGGGAAGATAAGCAATACAATATAGATTGTACTCATTTACGCAAAACATTTCCATTGTAGATATACTGTGGAAGACTGAATATATTTCCCTCTATCCTATCCCACCCCCCACTTGTTCTTTGTCTACTTTGATCCTTTCCCTTTTCAAAGGTGGGTGCTGACAACTTCCCTCCTCCCCAGCCTGCCCTCCCTTCCATTATGCCCACTCTCGTCACCTTTCCTCAGTGTAGAAGCTGACAGATCCTGTGTTATCCTGATTGTATTTCCACAATATTCAAATTGTTTCTTCCTGACTGCTTGTAATATTTTCTCCTTGATCTGGGAATCCCAGAACCTGCCTATAATATTCCTACAAGTTTTCTTTTGGAGATCTTTTTCAGGAGATAAGTGGATTCTTTTAACCTTTATTTTGCCCTCTGCCCTCTGGTTCTAAAACATCAGGGCAATTTTCCTTGAGAATTTCTTGAAGTATGATTTCTAGGTTCCTTTTTTGATCATGGCTTTTAGGTACTTCAATAATTTTTAAATGATCTCTCCTAGATCTATTTTCCAGATCAGTGCTTTTCCCAATGAGATATTTCACATTGCCTTTTATTTTTTCATTTGTTTGGATCTGTTTAATAGTATCTTGATTTCTCATAAAGTCACTAGCTCCTGGGGGCTGGGGTCGGCTCCCAGAGCGCTGCACTGGCTGCTTGAGGCCGGCCCAACAGGCTGTCCTCAGTGGGAGGTTAGCTTCTCTGTGTCATTTTTTTGGGTTCTGTAGCTCCAAAGTTTGTCTAGAGTGACTTTTTTTACATGTATTGGGGGAGGTGGAAGCCAGAGCTCGGAGGAAGTTCTGTTTCTACTCCACTAAAGACATACCTACAGACAGATCTCTAATAATTTAAATTCTTAGATATTTTTTTGATGTCAGGTTGTTTTTGTGAATTGTGTGCTGCTTTGTCTGCATCTCAATTCAGCCAAATTATGATAATTCAAATAATGAGGGAATTGTAGATTTAAAAGGGCCCATCTTCATGTACGAGAGTTAAATATGCAGAGTCAGTGTAACTGTCTACTTATCTGACTCTTTGACTAATGGCCTAATTTACTGATGGCTTAAAATTCAATTTTCCTTTGTTGCTAGGAAATGTTCCATACGATAGGTCCTCTAAAAAGCCATTGTTAGTTGGAATCTTCAGAGCCCAACTCCAGTACAACAACAAAAGCACTTTAATGTTATTTGCTCCACATTCTTGCAAGTAAATAAAACACGGTGAGACGGCTGGCACTGCTCCATGCACTAGCCAAGTACTATCATGCAACTGAACAAAGATATGCTAATATGTCCTAAGGTAGCCTAAGAGGAGTATTAAAACATGTAATGTCCTACTAAAAATGGAGGTAAAAAAAAACCAATCTCCCAACCTCAGTTTCTCGTTTCTTCTCTCAACCTTGTGGATAGGCATGGTGCCAGATAATCAGATGACTTTTGAGATTAGGAAACATCCTATGTTATAGAAAGCACTCAAAGTGAAGTGGTAGAGGCAAAATTACTCTGAATTAGATTTTTTCCTGACCTTTTAAAATGAATCAATATATAATTTTAAAAGACAAGTAGGGAACAAACCCTTATTTCCTATTAACTATGTTGCTATTTGATGTCCATTTCCCATACCATTTTGATACTATTTTCATTCAGAAAAGTTATACTAATTATTTTCCATTTTTTCTTTTAAAAATATAAAAAGGATGTATTTCCCTCTTCCTCAGTTTATATAGTCATAAAAAAACAAGAAGTAGATAAAAAGACTGGATGGTAACATGCTACATCCAATGATATTTTTGATATGTGACACTCTCCTTTGATTGAATATATGACCAACATAAGGGAAAACGAGCACTCTTAAAGCTCCATTTTTTTTTGCTTTTGGTTTTGGTTTGGTTTGTTTTTGAGTTCAAACCTAGTAAAATGGAACTAGACCTCCAACACATTAGGAGGAGCTCATGTGCTCTCTTGTGGATGATTTTCAGGTGTGTAGGGATCAGAGTCTTACATTTTGAGACAATGTTAATAGACTGGGATCTGCATCACTAGTGAGATTACTTACATGATTGAGGTCAGAGATTAATTTAGCAAGTATCAAAGTTGTTAAAAAGCAGAATGAAGAAGGAAGAGAAAGATTTCTTGCATGATAGATTCTTATTTCCCCCTTCAACAGTCTTATGCTCTGATACCTGGTGCCTTTACTGAGAAGAAAAAAGAGAAAACAACAAAAAAATATCCACCATTTCTCTCTTCCTTCACTTCCCCCCTTTCTTCTTTTCCATTTTCTAATCACATTCCAATCTGAGTGGGACACCTCATTCCAGATATGTTGTAGGTTTTTAAAATGTTCCAATAATCATTGATGTCATGAGGAGAGAAGAGAAGGTAGGACAAACCAATATCTAATGGCACTAATTGACCCTTTTATTCCTTTGAATAAGATAGAAATGTTAATAGCTAAGTAAAACTCATCTACTACCCATCTGTTACAGTCATTTCAATTTCAGTTCAATAACCTGTCATTTCACAAAAGGAAATGTATGTGTTTTTCTATCATTACCTACTAGGACTCTATTTTTTTTTCAGAAAATATTCAAATTCAAAGAGAAAGAAAAACACTTAATCCACTAGAGTAAGGCTGTCAGACATATGGCCTGCAGAGTAATTTAATCCAGCTCACCAGGGAATTTGAAAATTGCTTCTTCCATCTCCTGCTGCACCTGAATCTGTGTGGAGGGAGCTCAGCCTCAAAAACAAGGGATTCTAAGTGATGCTTCTAAGTGGCCAGGCCACCCAGATGATCAACAGTGGGGGGGTTTAGAAATTCAATTTACTCATATTCATGGAGAGAAAGAGAGATAGTTAAAATCCACTTAGTATCACAAAGCTCAAAAAGGAAAGGAGAATTAATGATGATTCTTTTTTTCAATAGTTAGGCAAATGGCTAGATGGACAGACATTATTTCTTTGTAGAGAGAAGATATTGGCCTTGCTATATGCTGAACAATATGAGTCAGCATTGTGATGTGGCAGCCAAAAAAGCTAATGCAATCTTAGATTGCATAGTGCTCTGGCCTAGGGAGGCAATGGGTCTGCTGTACTCTCCCTTGGCCAGATGAAATCTGGAAATCTGGAGTGCTGTATTCTGTTTTATGTAGCATATTTTTCAGAAGGACAGTGATAAGCTGGAGAACATCCAGAGCCTAAGCAGGAAAATGAAAACTTCAACATCAATCAATTGAAAGAACTGCAGATGTCTAAGATGAAGAAAAGAATCTTGGCAGGAATGGACAGACATTGAAAGTTGACTTAAGGTATTGAAGAAATGACATTTAGAAAAAGGACTTTGACTTTTTTCTAATTTACAAAAAGGGGTAAAATTAGTAGAGTGTACCAGAAGTAGAGCTAGTAAGAATTGTTAAAAGTTATTTTTTTTAAATAGGTCTGATATAACATATAAAAGTAGAATGGGCTGCTTTGGTAAGTATATTTTTCCTCCTAAGAGATCTTAAAGGAAGAGATGAACGACTGTCAGATGAACAGTAGGCTTCTTCAGGTTAACTGAGATTGGACTAGATGTCCTCTGATGTCGCAGCTAATCCTGAGATTCTCTCATGATTCTATGATATGTGATAGAAAGGGACAGAAAGAAGGAAAAAGGAGAGAGGGAAGAGAGTGCATAACGGAACATACTCTTTATAGCAATATTATCATGGACAAGTAGTTCAACGTCCCTCAGCCTCTGTCACCTTTCTTAGATTTATGTGATAAACAATTTATGATCTGAACTAGTGGAGGAAATTCCAACACAGAATAAATAATAGGTCCTCGACAAATTTACACATTGAGAGTATTGATGGGCAAGTCATTTAGCTTCTCTAAACTTACGTCTTTATCTGAAAAATGAAAATAATTGCACCTGCAATATGTACCACAAAGCATTGTAAGGTCAAATGAATTGATATGGGTACACACATTAATATCTATATGAATGTCAGGTAGGATAATTTGGAATAATCATTGCATATTGTTAAAAGTAGTTAATTTGGTTTAGGAGGGATCCAGATTTGAACTCCATTTATAAGATTTGTTAGTTGGGTAAACTTGGTCAAGTGACTTAACTTCTCAGTCGCATGTCCCCCACCTTGAATAAGGATAATAAAATCTATACTACCTATTTCAGAGAGTTGTTGTGAGGCTGAACTCAACTAAAACATGTTGAGCAATTTCGAAAATTTTTAAGTAATATATATGTATATATATATGTACTATATGTTACTATATTATATATGTACTTATACATAGTATAATATTTGTCAATATTTTGTATATATTGAGTATGTGTGTTTGTATGTGTTTATTTTTTTCCTCCAGGGTTACCAATTTAAGAAAATCAGGAGATAGAATTCAAAATCATGCCTTTCTAGACTTTTTAAACTATGTAAGCTTTTTTAAAACAATGGGGGAAAAACTGAATATTGTAAGTTAATCTTTTTTTTTAAACAAAACAATTAACTGTGGTATCACTTCTTATCCTTGAATATCCTTGCCGTAACAAACTTTACTGTCTGCTCTATTTCTATTTTAATTCACTCCTCAATGCTTTCAGTTTGTGATACTTCCCTCATTTTTAGGGGGAAAATTTCTGTAAATTTGTCAGATCCTTTGCTTTCAAAGTGTCTTTGAATACATCTCATAAGGGTGAACTAAAGAAAATGTTTGAGGGTCCTTTACCAAAGGGAAGAAATAATTTAATCCATTTCTTCTAGTTCAAGTCTTCTCTTCTATATTAAGTAATTAGTTTTCTTTTTAATAGGTAATCAAATTAATTTTAATTTATTAGTTTTTTTTAATATCACTTTCATTATCCACATATCTGGTATAGGGCCAAACATGAATAGCATAATTAAATTAATTACATTCGGTGGTCAAAGGAAAGATACGTGTGTATAGCCAAAATATATACATGGAAATCTTCCCAAGAGATATTTAAAGAAGCGTTTCTGAAACTATATATGTATATGATATATATATATATATATATATATATACACACACACATGCGTGTGTGTGTCTGTGTCTGTGTGTGTGTAAGTAGAATATCTATACAATAAACCAGAATCCTAGTTAAATTCTTCCTTACCTCTCACCTAAAATATTCTAATAGGGCCCTACTTGCTTACTTTGCCTCTAGGTTCTCCCCTTTCCAATCTATCCTACACACAGCTGCAAATTTTATATTCTCAAAATACAGATATAATCATATATTACCCAAACCCACTCCCCCTGCTTAAGTAATTTCTGTGACCCTAGACTATTGCCTCTCTCATAAAATACATCTTACTCTGTTTGACAAGTAAAACTCCTTATTAACTAGCTCCACCCTGTCTTTCCAGGCTGGTATCACAGTATTTCATTATGATACATTCCACTGTGATACACTATTCACCAGACACAACATTCTGTTTGCCACCTTTACACTTTTATATTTACAGAGGCTTTCCACGATACCTAAACATTATTCTTCCTCACCTTTGCCTTGTGGAATCCTTTCCAACTTTCAAGGCCCAGACAAGGTGCCAATTTCCATTAAAGGTCTTAATCTCAGTTTTTAGTACTTTTCCCCACCCACCTCAAAATTATTTTTATCTACTCCATATATTTTGTATATCCATATCAAATTTATTATGCCTCCCCACCCCCGCAACAGAGTGTGAGTCTTTTGAGTGGAAAGGATCTTGTTTTTTGTCTTAGAATCTCCAGTCCCTATGGCAGTTCCGGGGACATAGTAGACAATTAATGAATGACTATCAGATTGAATTTAATCAAATTCTTCTATGTATTCCTGAAGTCTATCTCTGTCTTGAATCATTCACAACTAGATATCATAATGAGTTCGCATTAAACACTGGGAAGAATAACTCACATGTATATAGAAAAGTATAATAGCTCTGTGAGGGAAGCAATACACATGAGGAAATTAGGTAATGGAATGATTGTAATTTGTCTGAGGTCACAGTTATTAAGTGATAGCGGCAATTCAAGTCTTGATCTAAATGCCGTACTTAGGGTTATTGAAAGCACTGTATGACTTACTAAATAAAATTTGACCTTCTTTCTTCTTCTTATGCAGTTCTAAGAGATATATAAATATAAACAAATTATACTGCTATCAAAGTAGCAAGCCCTCCCTTCATGCAGCTATAATATTTATACCCATCCATATGCTTCCTCCCTTGACACCAACTCTGTCTGCGCCTGTACTAAAACTGCCTTTAAGACGGTGATATCATAAGACTTGACCCCCAGAAGCCAAAAAAATACATTTGATTAATAACCTGTCACATTTGTGATGTCACCACTTGACTTCACACATCCTGTTGCCTATTCTTTCCACACTTGGAAACTAAGCGTTCTCTCCCAACGTTCTCCATACTCCTTACAGTCAGACTAAAAGTTTGAGCCAATGATGCAGCTTTCCACTTTTCTGACACTTAGAAAAAAGAGTATAGTGAGAGAAGAGAAGAAGCTTCAAGACAAAGCCTTGATGAATATCTACAATTATGGGGTACTATATTGGTGTATTGCCAGCAAAAATATATACTGAAAATAGCAATTAGGTGGATTGATGGAATAGTGTTAAGAAATCTCAACAAGAACAGAGAATTCAAAAGAGACTAGGCAAGAGTGTCAAATGCAGTGGGTAGATAATTCAGTCAATAAGGATTTATTAAGTATCTACTATGTTTCAGGTAGTAGGCTAAAGATGGGAACTAAGAAAGGCATAACATTTGGCAATTAAGATATCATTAGTAACTTTGGAAAATGAAGTTTTAGTTGAGCAGTGCATTCAGAGATCAGATTGCAAAGTGCTGAGCAATATGTAAAGGGAGAAGAAGTGGAAGCAATGAGTATAAACAACCCTCCGTGAAAGAATGACAAAAGAATAATAACTTGAAGGCACAATACAGTCTATTGAAAGGTTTTTTAAGCTTGTGGGGGACTTGGATATGTTTTAAGACATGGTTAGTTCCTTAACTAACAGAGAAAGCTTGAAGATTAGGGGGTAGGGATAATTAAAGGTGAAGTCGACTGGAGAAGATAGGAGTATATATGGACAAGAACCCACATAGAAAGGTTGAACTTATAAAGGAGTAGGACCACCTCATTTTCAGAGACTAGAGGAAAGGAGGAAAGAGCTAGGGATGATGTCAAAGGGTTTTGTGATGTAGGGGAATGGAAAGATCCATGGAGTATATAAGGTGCAAGAAATACAAGAAATAACTTATTCATAAGAATTGATTAAAAGATATTTTCCAGAAAAATGATTGCTCAGAAAAGGAGACCATGAGCAAGATATAGCAAATAGTTACCAGAGATTTCCACTATTTTTTAAAGTTCCAAGCCAGCCTCAGATACTTAATTAGCTCTGTGACCTCGGGTAAGTCACCTAACATCTATTTACATCAGTTTCCTCAATTGTAAAATGGGGTTAATGATAATACCTTTTCCGTGATCACTGTGAATATCAAATGAGATATTTGTCAAGAACTTACCATGTTTCCCCGATAATAAGACACTGTCTTATTAATTTTTTTGGACAGAAAAACACCAGAGGGCTTATTTTCAGGGGAGGGCTTATTTTAATGAACATTGACAGCAATTTTAATAAACAGGTAAATGTGAACAAAAAAAAATGTACCTTTATTCAATAAGCAAATCACTGGGGAAGAACAGGATGACGCGCTCACTGCTGCAGCTCTGATTGGATGCAGCTCAGAGAGCGGCGTGCGTTTCAGCAGGGGGAGGGGGAACGGTGCATACAGAGGGTACCGTAATGTAGCGTGTAGTGCAGGGGATCACCATCACTACAGTAGCAATCTCAATAGAGCTTATTTTCGGGGGAGGGCTTATTTTAGAGGAATCTTGCACAGTAAGGGGAGGGCTTATTTTCAGGATAGGTCTTATTATCGGGGAAACACGGTAGTAGCATATATAAATGTTACCTATTATTATAGTTTTAATTTGGTTATTTGTTTGAATTGAAACAAATTTAAATGAATTCTATACTTTGGATTTTCAGACCTAAAAGAAATCTTCCAGTGTACTTTGTAGATCCTCTGTGTCAGATTCATGGGAGGACATATAAAAGAAATAAACAGGATGAGAAGAGATGAATGGACTGAGATCTTCAGCACTGAAGAGAAGACCTTCAACAAAGATGCCAGAGATCTATTAAAGTATGTATTGCTTGTCTGGAGGTCTTTTTAGAGTATATATTCCATATACCTCAACAGGTGCAATATTTATTCTCCATCCCTATCCTGGAGAGTAGAAATTTTTATATAAAATAAGAAGGCACTATTTCTTAATGGATAATACACTGAACTTGGATTTAGAGGACTCTGATACTGATTTCCTTTGAAACCATGATTGTACTATTTCAAATCATCTTGAAGTGAACTTCCTCATCTATAAAATTTGAGAATTGGACAAAATGATCTCAAATTCCTTCCATCTAAACATATGGTCTCCTAGATCAAAGATCAGATTAATGCACAAATTGTATGAACCAAAATAGTATTACAAAGTGTGTTTTTCTAACTTTGACCAAAATAAGGGATACCACCTTTCTTTTTTTTTTAAAGCAATAGGGGTTAAGTAACTTGCTCAAGGTTACACAGCCAGTTATTTCTGGGTATGGTGCTAAGTATCTGAGCCCGGATTTGATCCCTAGGTCATCCCGACACTGGGGCTGGTGCTCTTACTCGCTGAGCCACCTGGCTGCCCCTAAGCAATTGGGGTTAAGTAACTCGCTCAAGGTTACATGGCCAGGTGTTTCTGGGTGGCTGCTAAGTGTCTGAGCCCAGATTCGATTCCCAGGTCATCCTGACACTGGAGCCAGTGCTCTTACTCGCTGTGTACCACCTTTCTTTTAAGACAGTCAATTCCATTTTAGGGAAGTTCTAAGTTTTAAGAAATTTCCCACACTTGCTTAAATATTCAATATTCGAGTTTATCTACACACTCATTAATATAACTATTCCCTCTTGTAAATCCACACACAAGCAGCTTTTCAGAGGACTGCTTCTGTGAACAGCTTTCAAAGTTCTGATTACACAGTATAGAAAACTCTCTATTTATCAATAACAAATAAGGGCAAAACATTCAGAGAAAATCAAGGTACAGCATTTGCAATGTTACAACTTATCACAGAAAATCAAAATACAGCATTCAACATGTCACAACTCAACAACTTATCACTAAAATGGCTGCATAGTTGTCACCAAAGTGGTAACGTAGTTTTCAAAAAAGTACATTCATTTAGTAAATCACAAATTTCTTAATTCAGTCACAAAATACAAAAGTCAAAGTTCTCCACCCCTAGGTCACAGCAAATCATAATCTTCTCAGTCAGTACACAGTATCCAAGTAAAGTCTTTCAGCTTGACTCAAGGCTGGCTCTCAGCTTCCACGGTTCCTCTTCCATGGTCCCAGCTCCTATCTGAATCCATCCAACTTTCACCTGGATTCAAAGGCAGGCAGTTCCTAGTTCCTTGTCCAGCTCCTTGTCCAGTTCCTTGTCTAGTTTCTATTCCACATTGAAGATCAGTGTCCAGTCCACCTCAAGTCCTTCACATTTCCTTTTTCCGGAAATACAAAGCTTAAAAGAGCCACAATAATATTCATACATATTGCCAGAACCATCATCAATTAACTATCTGCCAATGAAATCAACTCAAACCCACCAACAAGTTCTGAGAACTCAACACAAATCATAAACATAGAAATCAACACAGAAAAACAAAAAAAGATCCAAGAGATCAGCACAAATCATCAGTAAATCCCAGGACCTCCAAAACCCTTCTCCAGGACTTCTGTAAACATACAACCAGAAAATCCTCTTTTAGGGCTTCCAGTAAGGCCCTAGGGCTTCTATACAAAGTATCACAAACAAACATCAACACAGACAGAGCAGACAAACAGAGTGCCTGGATACCACAAGTTTTTTTCTTTCTTGACTGTTACCACAAAAGTCCTCTTCTCAGTTCCTATTGTTTCTAGCATGGAAATTCTCCTTATGTGGTCATTACCTCCTCCCCTTCTTGTTGCAGGAGTTCATGATTTCTAGGCTTCACAAGTTGTAAGCTTCACATATTCTGTTTCTTAACAGACTTGATACAAGGCTCAAAAGAAACTTGAATTGAAACAGGGCACTAATTCAATAGCTGAAACAAGGTATGAACTACTTCTGTGCTTGCCATTACTCCTCTAAAGCATAGATAACAACCCATCCATGTAGACAACCTTGGTAGAATCTTGTCTATGTTCTCCAATACATTTACCCAATGGGTACATCCAAAATTTTGAGTACTTTCCACATTTTTCCAAGATATGATGAGGATATTATTGGAACATCTAGGCTCTTGAGCAACTTATTCATCCTTCTCCCAACTAGACAGGCAGACATTTTCATTATATATTTCCCTAATGATATCTTTTATTCTGATTCTACTGCTTTTTCAAATTGGATTTTGCAGTGGATCTCCTCCATGACAGTAGCAAGTACCTTTATGGAGCAAAGGAAAATTCACATGATCAAAGGGTCATTCAACGAAGTTATTTATTATATATTACAAATAATATTACATAATTTTTTATTTTCGAAGGAGAAACACCTTGTTGAAAGAAACCCTATAAGGTGGAATTTTGCTCTACTAAGGCAACCTTTTATAGTCTATAAACCATAAGCATGGTGGGATCTTCTATTCATTCCCATTAACATGTAAGTTACTTATAAATAAGGGTTTTTCTCATTATATTAATATCCCTAGCACCAAGCAATGACTGGTGCATAGTACTGCTAAATAAATGTTTGTTGATTTTGATTTACTGATATTTTAGTGATTGTAAAGATGGGTTTATTGTGAAATATCACCCACCTGTAAGTTTGCCTGCTGCCTTCTGATATCTTCAACAAAGATACTTTTGATAAATGTTCAGATTATTTTCAAGAAAATCAATATTGTTGCCAAAGTCAATGAATATTTGGTAGTTCATTTGTTATCATTTTGATTTTTAGTAGTAATATAATACAGATATTTTAGAGAATCACAAGGAATAGAAAAAGACCTGACTTCAGAGTCTCTAGTAGGGCCAAGTCCAGTCTTTCACCTATACTGGCTGAGTGATCTTGCATAAATCACTTAAATTTTCATTTCCTCAAGCAATTCTTTAAGATTATAATTTAGGAGGAAGATATTTAACTTCATTGATAGAAGTAGCTCCTCACTAGAAACTCCCTACAATGATGAAATAACCAACAACAAAAAGACAATCTAAGATTTTCTTCTGTGTTTTTTTATTACATTCCTATCTATCAGATACCTTGAGAATTTATCCCTCAATAAATAGTCTCACTATTGTATCACCACTAGCACAGATCTCCTCTGTGGAAACTTGGTCTAATTTAACTGATTTTCTCATCTTTGTGTTTTTCATTGGCATTTCTTCTTCCAAGACTGTGATATTAGATTCCAGGGGTGGTAACTCCACTTTCTTAGATCATAAAAATAGTTTATTATTTTTAAAAATCCCCTATACAAGCCCAAGTTTGCTTCCTTTGTAACTTTAATTCAGTGTTCTGGTTCATTTTTTTTTGAGAACAGACAGAGCAAAACTAATTATCTCTTCCATATGGTAGGATATTGTCCATCAAATATTGAAGATGGATACTCTTATAAGACCAGGTTTTTTCTTCTCCAAATAACTGACTGCCAATTCTTTGGATTGATCCTTAAATGGCATAATCTTGGGGCCTCCCACCATCACAATCGCTCTTTTCTAAATACTCTTTACTTTATCATTGTGTGTCCTAAGATGCGGCAACTAGAGTTAACACAACATGCATTGTTGTATATGTGATACATAGATAGATAGATAGACAGACAGACAGACAGACAGACAGACAGACAGATAGATAGATGATAGATGATTCATAGAAACAAAATTGCAATGCCCATGATGGTTATCATATCACACTGTTTACGCATATTGAACTGAAGATCTACCAAAAATAACAAATCATTTTCAGATAAACTTCCATCTATAATATCTCCCAAATTTATATTTGTAAAGTGTTTGTGTGTGTCTGTCTGTGCATCTGTGTGTGTGTGTGTGTGTGTGTGTTAAATATAGGTATGACTGCCTTTAAGGTTTTTGTATTTCATCCTATTTGACTTTGACCAGTGTTCTACCATGTCTTTCTATGTTGGTTTTCATAATGGCAGTAAATTGTAAATTCTTATTTTATTAATCATTTTTCATGCATGACAAGGGTAGGGAACCTGCGGCTTTGAGGCCACATATGGCTTTTTGGGTCCTCAAGTGAGGTCCTTTGACTGAATTCTTTGACTGTGAAGTTTGGATTCATGTGGCCTCAAGGCTACAGGTTTCCCACCCCTGCACTATAACATAGTAAAATTAGAAAGGCACTAGACTCAAAAGCCACATAACTGGGTTCCAATTTTACCTCCACTACTTGATAGCCATGTCATCATACACAAGTCATTTTTATTGAATGAAAGAACTTGAATAAAGCGATTTGCAAAGCTTAAAGTGCTATATAAATTAATATTTTTGCTGTTATTGTTTTCCCCTCTGAGCCTCAGAGCTTCCTTCCTGGTCTGCTATTTTAAACATTGCCTTCCTCTAAGAAGTGATCATCATCAAATATTGAGAAAGAGATGGGAATACAAAGAAAAATGTGCAGCAAGACAAGAGATGATTACATAGCAAAGAACTTAACCCCCCACTCCCAAATGAGCAAGCATTTACATGGGTGCCAAAGTTGGTGTTGGTGACAAGGGTGAAATACCTCACAACTGGTGCAGCAAGAAAGCTACAGAACTATCCTAAGTCAGAAATTGAATAAGCTGTGTATGTGATTTGTTGTTGTTGAGGTAGCTGTGCCTGAAGCCACAGTCACCTATTAATTAAGGCTCATTATTAGTATTACAAATCTGTCAGAGAGCACAGCAAGGGAAAGGAGAATTCCCACTTGTTAAATATTTACTATTTGAGCCCTCCACTTTCATTCGAATTGGGACACAAGTGGCACTTCCTTCAGAAAATATTTGACAGTCAATTCCCCAGCCCTGAATGTCCTCAAAGAAAATGAAGGCCAAGCACATATGGAGGTTCCTAGAGTTTCAGGCAAGAGACAAAGAGTAGAGGAAGACAGGACCTTCTGAATGGTGGCTTCTCCCTTTTCATGTCAGCTAACAAAGTCAGGAGGAAGGAATTACACAGGAGAAGGAAGAGTTGGACTTTCTTTTAAACTAGTTCTCTGCTAAAAATTTTAAAAAGCTCTTAAATATATGATTCACTCATCTAAAATGTTCAACCTCTTCTGACACAATTCTGCAACACTGAATAAGTTAATGGAGCACTCGGCATGTGCTGTAGTCCTCATCTTTACTCCCTGCTCCCCCTTATCATCTCGTTGAGGGACAGGGAAAGAGGAAAATAGAAGCATAGAGACAAGGAGATTAAGAAGAGGAGAGAGGAGAAATTGGGGACAGAAAGGGGAGAGAAAGGAAGGCAAGGAGAGAAAGTATTTTCAAACATTTGCTTTATTGCTTTTTCATCTGTCATGAGATTTTATAAATTATTAGGGAAAAGATATTTAGAAAGAATTTAAACTAGATGAATAATTTAATAAACAGATGCCAAGTGGAAATGCATAATTTATTGTGAATATGCATTAACTAGCTCAAGGATCCCAAGGCTTCTCCTTGTTTGCTAGAATAAAATACACACAGACACATACTCTCTTGCACTTCCAGAGGGACAAATGCAAATATTTTCACAGTGTGACTGCAGGAATTAATCAATCAACTGGGGTCTTCTTATTTGCTCAATATTATGTTAGGCATTGGAGGAGATAGATAGATAGATAGATAGATAGATAGATAGATAGATAGATAGATAGATAGATAGATAGATAGATAGATGGATGATAGATAGATGATATATTGATATATATACATATATAAAGAGAGGGAGAGACAGAGAGAGAGAGACAGAGAGAGACAGAGAGAGAGAAAGAGAGAGAGAGAGAGGGAGAGAGAGAGATTTAACATTCTGAGGCACATTCCCAATCCCTAAATATCTAATGCTCTAGAATTGGAACACAAAACTACAAAGATGAGACTATGGAAAAGAATGTAAAATGGAATGAAATATAAAAAGGTATTTTAACCCCATGCAGAGTGTAAGCTTTTTAAAGCAGGGACTATAATTTTATATTTTTATTCTCTACAGTATCTAGCAAGTTTGTGGGAATTTTAATACCCACTGGTCCTTGAGAGATCTCCTGACAACTGATTTAGACCACATTTAATTCCACAATACTTATTTAGGTCAAGCCTAAGTGATACTTAGAACAATGATCAATGATCATTCAACAAATTATCAGAAGCCATTGTTGAAGGAGATGAGTCAATACACATTGAACATTACTATGAAACACAAAGAGTGTGAGACCGTGACAGAATAGTAAAGAATATGACCAAAGGCCACATGACCTAGATAACCATGACATTAATTCTCTGGGGATAATATCAAAGTTACTATGAAAAACCGAGGCAATAACTTAGTAACATTGAATGAATTGTTCTTCATAGTTTTACAGACCAAAACTTAATACAAATTGTTCATATTGATATGTAACTAATATTCATGTTACATTTTCTTCTTTCTTTTGAAATTATTATTTACTCTAAAGTAGTATAGTTTGGCAAAACTATTTTTTTTCACTGAAAAGAAGCAATATAAGAGGAAAGGGAGATGCCAAAACCAAGTGAGCAAAATCAATTAGATGACCTTTTTTTTCTCTCCATTAGAACCAAGAACCTTCTCTCTGTATTATTATGCAAGAAAGAAGAGAGTTTTCTAGCTGGTGAGCATTTGAGGTAGCAGAAAATGACCAGGGATTGAGAATATATGAAGAAGATGATGATCACTGTTGCAGCTTTATTCACAGACCAAGAGAGATTAACTATCAAGTTGGTCTCTACTTTGAGCACAAGGTGTGCCTGGAGAAATGGAGACCTAAAATGTAGTCATGTGGATAGTAGGTACAAACTGCTCCTGGAGGCAAGCCCCAATACACTTTATTACTGATAACAGAAAATCCTCTAAACTAGTACTGTAATAGGAGTGCCATATCCATCATCACAAAGTGATTAGTCACACAAATGACTAATGGGATCACAGCAAAATGAGATTGGTTGTTCTATGATTGCTATTGGGCCAGTGAGAAACCAAAGAGAATGATCCATCTTCTTTTTCTTTCTCTGTTTCTCCCTCATTTTCAGAGATGACATCAAGGAGTTTCCTGGGGAAAAAAAATCCATGCTAGATCTTTCCTATGACCTTGGGGATAGGACCTGACCTTTAGAATTATCCTTCCCAAGAAAGAAATGCCTGGATTCCCCAAGAGTAAGGGGGATCACAAATTGCAATTTTGTTTTTTTATAATAAACGATTACATGTTTTGTATGTTAGGGAAGGTGCAAAATTAATATTCTAGAGGTATAGATTGGCCCATTTTTATACTGCTGAGTGATACATGATACATCACTAGATATGGGAATACAGAAACTAGTTTGTGAGTGTTACTTCCTTGTCTAACCTTTTTGAAATCATAAGCTTTAGCAGTGTGGACAACTGGTGATTGCTCATAAAGATAATCTTCTGTGCACATGAGAGGCTATTGGGCTAGTAGTTTGAATATACCACCACCTGGTGGGTAAAGCATATACTCTGTTGGTGGTTAATAGTCTTTCTTCCTGTAGGTAATGTATGGAAAAAAGCTGCTGTGAGCCACTGTAGCAACTAGCGTCACATGGGACACCTACTAAACACACAGTTTGCCTCTAATCAAGTGGCAGGGCCTACAAAAAGCAGATACTCCAAGAGGCAAGAATCACATTGCAGACTTGTGCCAATTGTCATCTAGGAGAGAGACCTTGTCCTGTTTCAGCTCGGCCTCTAACACCCCAGTAAGTCTCTGAAATATCAGAGTGACTTAAGGTTTCTGTATCTTGGAGTCACTATTACCGATGTCTAATGTCAAGATATATGCCCCTGAACTTTCTTATTTTAAGAGACAGAAGAAAGGAAAAACCTTACAAGTTAGTTACATTGTAAGAATTAGGGATTGAGAGATAGTAGAGATTATCCTACCCAGTAAAGAGGGGAGGACGTAGCTATAAGTCCTACAAAATGACTCCGGGCAGTTCTCTTTAGGTAAAGCTGCTACCCAGTTAATAAGAGAGAATCAATTTCAGTGACACCTATAAATCATCACACTTCATTCTGAATAACATGGGGGGGTACAATTTGCCCCATTTTATGTTTGCCTTCTCTTTCATTGCTATCATCCCTACTCCCACAAGTTCTGCTCCTTCTGCCACTGATCTATGGTGCAAAGCTCTAGTCTTCCCCTAGAGAGAGAAAGATGAATTTGACTGTGAATTTTAAAAAAAGACTTCCCTAGATTCCATCATCCCTACAAGATATCCTATCTCTCTTCCATTTCTCATCTAAGTTCCCTAAATAACTGTCTATATTAAGTACATTCACTTTCTTTCCTTTCTTTTCTATTTCTTCTGCAATCTAGTTTCAGGTCTCATCACTCAACTAAAGTGTTCTCTTCAAAGATACCAGTGGTCTTAGAATTGTAAAAATCAGATAGCGTCTTCTTGGTTTTCTACAGCACTGCTCACCACTTTCTCCTTTAAGATATTTCCTCCTTTCTTGGTTTTCGTGACATTGTTTTCTCTTGGTTTTTCTTGAGGACCCTCAGGACCCGTTGCTCATTTATGGCATGCTCATTATCACTTATTCAGTCTTTTCAGTCTTCTTTGACTCTTTGTGATCCCATTTGGGATTTTTTTGGTAAAGATACTGGGGTGATTGGCTATTTCCTTCTTGTTTTACATATGAGGAAACTAAGGCAAACAAGATTCAGTGGCTTGCCCAGAATCCAGTAACTAGTAAATATCTGAAGCCATATATGAACTCACATCTTCCTGACTTCAGGCTTAGTTCTCCATTCACTGTGCCACCTAGCTCTCCTCCCTGTCTCTAGGTATACCAAAAACTTCAATGGGTCATCTTCTCTTTTCCCTTTATGCTTTCTTACTTGATGAACTCATCAGTTCCTTTGGATTAATTTACCAAATCTTGGAATCCTTGATTATCTTCAAGACTTAGCTTAAGCACCACATTCTATATGAAGCCTTCCCCAATCCTCTTTCCAGCTGCTAGTGTATTCCTTCCTCAAATTACCTTTTTATTCATTCCAATGATGCCCAGATGCATAAATCTAGCCCTAGTTTCTCTCTTAAGTCTCTATCTTACATTGCCAATTCCCTATTAAACATTACAATCCAAATAGTTCATTATTGTCTCAAACACAAAATGTTCAAAACAAAGCTTATATTTCTCTCCCCAAAAAAACCCCTCCCTTATATCAAGCATTTATATTTCTTCTAGGATATCACCATCCTTCCATTCGTTGAGGTTCACAATCTTGGTTGATTCCTGACTCTCATTTACCCCACATATATAATCATCTGCAAATATTGTCATTTCAGTCCCTACAACATATCTCACAGATACACATTTGTATTTATTCACTTAACCACCACTCTAATGCTAGCATCCATCCATCACCTTTTACTACTGAAATATTCTTCTATTTGATCTCTATACTTCAAATATCTCCCACTTAAATCCATACTCCACACCAAATCTTGAAATTTCTGATTATCTTCAAGACTTAGCTTAAGCACTGCATTCTATATGAAGCCTTCCCCAATCCCCACACCCCAGCTGCTAGCTTCTTTCCCCAAATTACCTTTTTATTCATTTTGTGTATATTATGTACAGGGATGTGTTAGTAAATGTTTAATAAGTGGATCTCCCTCAAAAATTATACTTGACGCCATTTTAAATTGAATTTGCATTATTAACATTTTCTCCATCACTTTCCTAATTCTAGAAAATATTAAAAAAATCAAGCCCTGATTTGGAGCACTAGTCAACTTCTGAGGTACAAATGTTAACACTGAGTATTTAGCAATAGTCTTGAAAACTTGAGCTAGCTCTAGAATACCCTTAGGTACACATTACTGATCTTTCTATACATATCCTCCAAATCAGATGTGAGCTTCTCAAGGGAAGATTATTTGACCTTTTTTTTTTTAAATATATCTCCAGTGTTTAGCAAAGTTGTTAGAACATAGTAGATACTTAACTAAATGTTTATTGATCGATTAGTGATTGCTACAAAATGATTTAAAACAATAAAATATCCTTAGGATCAAACAGCTCCTTGTTTGTTAATGACTGTTTCTTTTCTCAAAGGACATAACTTTTACTTCATGGCTCTTTAGTGGTGGAAAGGGTCTTAGACATCATTATTCACCCATACTTTCAAAAAAATTTATTTAACTACCTACTGTTTGTTGAACACTGTATTGAGTATTGGAGAAGATAGGAGTTTAGTTGAGATGTGTTGATATGGTCCCTTCACTGGAAGTATTCACAGACTTATAAGAAGATAACACACAAAAGTACAATGTATAGTTTAAGAGAATTTTATTAGAGTAGTACGGAGTGCTACGTGAGTAAATCAGGGAAGCCTTCCTGGAGATTACGGTATTTGCAAAAGGCTTTAAAGATGGTTGGTTGGTTGAGTGTTGTCCTTCATTCTCAAAGAGGACCAAAATTATGTCACTATGTTAAAGTTACAGTGTGTCTGACTGTGACTGATCAGACTAATATGAGCTTGGAATGCTCTACCACAGGTCGAGCACAAATATTCCCTGTGAATATCTGGGGTAGATTCTCTAAATTTACATATCTCACATTTCTTTTGAGCTAATTCAATTGTGCTTTGCTCATAGAATACAGCACCATCTCTGATGAGGGCATGCAAGGCTCAGCAGTCTTTTTTTTTTCAGCAGAGTTAAGTAACTTGCTCAAGGTTACACGGCCAGTTATTTCTGGGTGTGGTGCCAAGTATCTGAGCCCGTATTTGATCCCCAGGTCATCCCAACACTGGAGCCGGTGCTCTTACTTGCTGAGCCATCTGGCAACCCCTAAGCAATTGGGGTTAAGTAACTTGCTCAAGGTTACACGGCCTTGTTTCTGGGTGAGTGCTAAGTGTCTGAGCCCAGATTCGATCCCCAGGTCATCCCAACACTGGAGCCGGTGCTCTTACTCGCTGTGCTACCTGGCTGCCTGAGGCTGAGCAGTCTCGTGCCAGTGTCTCCCATGTCACACAACTAATCCCAAAGTTCTTGAGAGAAACTTTGAGAGTGTCCTTGTATCACTTATTCTGACTACCATATGAGAGCTTGTGTTTTGTGAGTTCTCCATAAATTTGTCTTTTTGGCAAACATATGTTTGGCATTTGAACAACATGAGCTGCCCATTGGAGTTATACTCTCTGCAGTAGAGTTTGAATAATTGGTAGTTTAGTTCAAGAAAGGACCTCAAGGTCTGGTATATTATCCTGCCAGGTGATTTTTAGAATCTTCCCAAGACATGTTGGTAGGAATTTACCACATGTGAAGAGGAGGAGGTATAGAGCATTCCAGCTGTGAATAATAGTGGGAACAAAGGCATGGAGGCAAGAAAGTTCAGGATGTGTTTTGGTGAAGGAGTACTCCAACTCCCTCATTTCACACATTGGTAAACTGCTACTCAAACAGAAGATGTAGCTTGCTTCCGGCTGCCTGGAAAGGTAACCAAGACCTTGGATTAGGATACAAGACAATGGTCTGCTCTTAGTGCTGTAGGTTTGTGACTTTCCAAATTTTGGTGGGGAAGGCTATAACAGATTGTTCGTAGATGGAAAATAGGAAGTAATACAGGCAATTAATTACATGAAACTTGTAATTATCAGGAAATTGTCCCACTCTTGTTGTATCATTAAGTAATTTCCTCTTATTATCTTGCATACGCTAACTTGGAGAAAGACAATGCTGAGATTAGCTTTCATTTGTAGAACTACTATTCAACAAGCCCTCTGGTCATTGTTATTGACTTTTATTATTTTTATAAAATAATTATCATCTTTCCTTCTGGAGAGGAAAATAGCAGTACCAGATGAGATATCCCTTCTATTTCACCTGTTCTTTCAAACTAGCAACCTCTATATAAGAAGACAGATCCTGAATTATCCTACAATTCACTTTTTTTACTAGTCAAAGCTATTAAACCCAAGAATAGTGTGCCCACTGTAACAATGATACTATTCTTTTACTTTAAAAAAAATCATAAATTCTCCATGGTGAGTGTTAGATATCACTATGTCTGATCCTTCCTTTTACAGATGAGGAAACTGGGGCACAGAACAGTGTAATGATGATCTATCGCACAAAGCTAATCAGTAGCAAAGTAGAAATTTGAATTTAATTTTCTTGATCCAAGTTAAGAGTCTATCAGTCCTTGAACCTTACAGAGAACTTTGTTTTTATCTCTTTTGTGCATGTATTTTTAAAATTACATTCATTTGAAAAGACATCTTCCCTATTAAAGTATAAACTCATTAAGGAAAAAAGACTGGCTTATTCAGCTTTGTAACCTCCCCTAGTGCCAATGACAGGCCTCTGAACATAAAAAAGAGTTAACAAATATTTGCTAAATTGAACTGAATTTCAGCTACAACACATTGTTTTTGCTGTTGTGCATCAACAATTGTCAATGTGGTCAGACTTACGCAGTTAGGGTCTGATTAACCATTTGAGCCATGAAAGAAAGAAAGATACAGAGAGAGACATAGAGACAGAGAGAGGAAAGAAGGAAGGGAGGAAGAGAGGGAGGAAGGAAGGAAGGAAGGAAGGAAGGAAGGAAGGAAGGAAGGAAGGAAGGAAGGAAGGAAGGAAGGAAGGAAAGAAGGAAAGGAGAGAGAAAGAAAGAAAGAAAAAGAAAAAAAGAAAGAAAAAGAGAAAAGAAAGAGAAAAAGGAAGAAAGAAAAAGAAAGAAAAGCTTTATGATTTTTTTTCCTTTGTAAGTGAAAGAAGAATAGTTCAAAGTAAAATTTATCTCCTCTCTTTTTCAGTTATGTCTCTATTGGTTAATTCTCTACCATACACATATGGTAATTTTCTCATCCCTAAAATTCCTGCTTTGATTCTATCCACCTCTCAGGCTACAGTATGCCTCTTCCCTTTCACGTCTGAACTCTTCAAAAACGACATGAACTTCCACTGCCTCCACTTTTTTTCCTCTCATTTCTTGATCCCTTGCAATCTGGCTTCTGCCATAATCACTCAGCTAAAACTGCTCTCTCCCACATTGCCAGTGACCATTGGCCTTTTCTCAATCTTCATGTTTCTTCATCATTTAGTAGCATTTGACACCACTAAAGATCCCCTCCTCCTAAATCCTCCCTCTTCTCTGAATATTCATGTCACTGACCTTTCTTATTTGCCTCTTATCTACCTAAATACATCACAGTCACCTCTGCAGGCTTCTCACATGTAACCAGCCCTACCTCACTGTAGTCATTTTTCTTTGTTTTGAAATTTTACTGAAGGTGTATTTGGCTTTTATACTACAGTTAATTGCCCTTTAATACCACCTCCAAAATAAACCATTCCATCTAAGAGAGCAAAGAGAAAATCAGGAAAGGAAGGATCAGAAAATCTACCTAGCTAGCAGCTGTTTTGGATCAGAGGAGTGATGTACCATGAATTGGATACAGTTTATATGGCTTGAAAAGTATGTAAAACAAGCCTTAGCAAGCCTGAAGCTTCCTTGTTTCCAAATAGGGACCACCAGTTAGCAAGAATAATAGGTAATTAAACAAAAAACACATAGGAAGTGGCCATGTCAGGAAGTGGCATGTGGCATATGCAACAATCCTCCCCTGAAGTGCCCCACCTCTCTCTATCAAGGCGTATTTCATCATCTCCTCTCTTTGACTATGTGTCATTATTAAAATTAATCAGAATATAGTCTAGTCAATTTGTTAAGCACTTACTTTTTGCCAGGCACTGTTCGAAGCACTTATGATACAAAGAAAGGCGAAAACAAAACAAATATACAAAATCAGCCCTTGTTCTAAATGAAATCACAGCTTAATAGCTGAGAAAACATGCCAAGAACTATGTACAAACAGTACATAAACGATATAGAAGATAAATTAAAGGTAATATTAGAGAGAAAATATTGATGTTCAAGAAAACCAAGATAGATTTCTTGAAGAAAGTCAGAGTAAAACAGGGAATCCAGAAAGCAGATATAAGGAGAAAGAGAGAGTGAGCTTCAGACATGAGGGACATTGTTTAATTACCTATTCAGACAGTGAATATTCCTGCAGTCAGAAGATGGGGTATCTTGTGGAGAAATTAGTAAGGAAACCAGTATCATTGGAGGCCAGTATCATTGGATCCCAGAGTAGGTGGAGGAGAGTGAAGTATAAGAAGACTAGAAAGGTAGGAGCAAGCCCCACTAGAAAGGGGGTCAAACAAGATTTTTATTTGATTCTGTAGGTGATGGGGAGCTACTGGAGTTGACTGAATTGAAGGGGCGATATAGTCAGAAGTGATTTAGAAAGATCCATTGGAAAGCTGAATACAAAATGGACAGTCACGGGAAGAGGCATGAGGCAGGAAAGGCAACCATCCATATATGGCAATAATCCAGCTGTGAGGTGATAAAAGCCTGCCTGCACTAGGGTAGAAGTAGTGGTAGAAGAAAAAAGGGAGTGTATGGAAGAGATGATACAGAAGTAGAAATGACAGAACTTGGCTATTAAAATGTAGTACAGCTACTATTTAATATTGTTTTAGTTTACATTATTTGGGCTATTATGTATATTTTTCTCCTGCTTCATTACACACAAATCTTGGCCATCTATCCGTCTACAATACTACTTCAAAATACCTTTAAAAATACCACCTTTGGGGCAGCCAGGTAGCACAGCGAGTAAGAGCACCAGATCCAGTGTCGGGATGACCTGGGGATCAAATCTGGGCTCAGATACTCAGCACCAAGTCCAGAAATAACTGACCATGTAACCTTGAGCAAGTTACTTAACCCCAGTTGCTTTTAAAAAAAATACCACCTTCACCTCTTATGTCCTATATCATTCCTTTACCTGCTTTCCTCTGTTATTTTGTGTATATGATAAACACAAGGTCAATATCTATTATAGTTCAACTTCTCTAATTTGTTATTTCCATCTACCCCCAAACTCATTGCAATAAAATGGAGAAATGTGCTTTTTCATTTTCCTTAATTGTTTTTAGATTGAAACATTTTCTTATTTATTATGAACCTTTGAATAATCAGCAGGCAATTAATATTTCAATATGCAAAAGTGTGGATTGTATATGAATATGTGAATTCTGTTGCATATTGTTTCTTTTTTAAGTATATATTACATTTAGCATGGTAATAGCAAGACGGCCCTACTTATCTATACCTCCTTCAAAACTTTCATCAGTTCTATACTATTTGTATATTTTTATATTCTATGTTCCTTTTCCTATCTTTAATATCCCATTAGTACCTATTAACTGCCTCATCCCCAATAGAAGGCCTCTCCAATTATCACTTTGGCTATGTCTGCAAATGTCTCCTTCAGTACTTTTAGTTCAACCTGTCTCTAAAAGAGATGGTAGGTATACTTCATTAATACAAGTCTTCACAAACCAGACATGGTCATTGCATTGGTCATAGTTCTATTTTGCAGAGTTATATTATTGGAGTCATCATGTAAACTGATCTATTATACCTACTGCATTCTATCAAATCATACAAATCTTCCCAGTTTTCAATATATCTGTCAAACTCATAATATCTTCTAATGCAAAAATAATCTATTAAATTCATATAACACAATGAGTTCAACTGAATTTATACCACCTATTTTATTTACTGTTCTGTACTATAACAAAAAGTACTACTATAAATATGTAGTATATATGGGTTATTGACCTAGTTGGGGATATATGTTTAGTATTGACTTACCTAGGTCAAAATGTGTATGAATCTCAATTCTTTTTTGGTTATGGTTCCAAATTGCTTTCCAGAATAGTTGGGCAAATTCACAGTTCCAACAATAATGTATTAGTGTTCCTGTCCTTTCATCAGCCCTTCCAACAATGACAATTTTTGCCTTTTACACCCTTGCAAGTCTGGTGGGTAAGAGGTAGAAGCACAGATATTTTGATTTGCATTTCTCTAAATAATAGTAATTTGGAACATTCTTTTGTATGGCTGTTTATATATATATATATATATGTATATATATATACACATATGTCTTTTCTTGTTTTAAAAATTACTTGTATACATTATTTGACCTATCTGTCCCCTTATGATCTTACTTGGTGTTCCTAGCAGTTCCTATGAGTTCAGTTATTTTTGTATAATGCAAAAGACTTCCAGATCAGTATTGCCATCCATAGTTCCTCTCCTGAGCTACAATCCTGTATCATCAACTATATATTAGATTTGTTGATTTTAATGACTTGTAGGTATCTCAAACTCAACAAGTGCAAAATAGAATTCATTCTCTTTGCCCTCAAACATTTTTAAACCAAATTTCATTGTTACCATCAATGACAACACCATCTTCTCATCTACCTAGGCTCACAACCTCAACATTTTTCTTAACTCTTTACTCTCACTCTACATTTCTAATCCATGCTAAATCTAGTCACTTTTATTTATATAACTATCACATATTTCCCTCTACATGCACTTAGTTATAACTATGGTTTAGGTTCTAATAATCTCTGACCCAACTCCCAAAATATCTTCCTAATTGGTTTCCTAACCTCAAGCTTCTCCCCACTCCTATCCATTCTCCATTCAGCTGCCGAAGTGATTTTCCAAAAGTGTTGCTCTGGCTATGTCACTCGACCTTCTCAATAAATACAAATGGTCCCTAATTACCTTCAGGATAATATAGTAAGTCTTCTGGTTGGCATTTAAAGTTTTTCATAATCTAGTCATATCCTGCCCTTTCAGACTTCTTGTTCTTACTCCCTTCACACACTCTATAATCCAATAATACTAGTTATATCATTATTTAAGCCCAATTATCCATCTCCTTCCTCAGTGCCTTTACACTATCTGTTTCCCATGTCTGGAATGCTCTCTCCTCATCTCCACCTCATAGTTTTTTCTGACTTCCTTCATGCCTCAGTTCAAACCTTGTTTGCCTCAATAATGATTTCCCTTTCCACCTAACTGCTAGTGTCCTGACACTAGAAGATTGTTTCCCTTTTACTTTCTATATATTTTATGTGCACCTACTTGCCTACATGTCATCTTTCTCATAAAATGCAGCTACTATAAGGCAGCAGTTTTTTTTTTTTGTTTGGGGGGGGGGGCTTTCATTGTAACCCATATGCTTGGCCCAGTGCCTAGGATATATAAAGTGCATAGTAAATGCTTTTGATTGATTGGTTAACTGACTTTTCTAAGAAAAATTGCTGAGAAATTATATCCTTTCTATTTCTAGAAATGAATGTTTTCCCAACAGGATTTATAAACAAGAGGATTTATAAGCAAAGCAGGATTATAATAAAAATGAGTAGTCATTTAATTTACTATGTAATGCCATAGAACAATAGGAACATTGTTTTTCTTCTTCAAGACTATGGGGACAGAATCATAATTGCTGACAACAGATTAGCCACTGTCTAAAATTTAGCCTACCTAAACTGAGTTCATTAAAAGGATGAATTCATAGTCTGAATGACACAAACTAAAAATTTCCTCAGTAAGTACAAGATTTTAACTTTACAATTCCCATGAAATTTTATTCTATACTTTTAATTCTTTATGGACCTGATCTATCCAAGCACCAAGGCAATCTAATTTTATAAATATAGCACAAGGCAGTAGAGATACTAAGCCTGGAGGATGACATCCTTCCTTAGCCTTGGACATTGGGTTATATGCCTAAGGTCTGATGGAAGGATGATAGGAGTGCTGATATCAGAGCTAATAGCCTGTCTTCCTGACTTGATTCTCTTGCCTTGACAAAATAAATTTAAAGTAACTGTTCATTCATGATGTAATAAGAATGTTTTTCATCAAAAAAAGTTAAGTGATAAATACTCCCATACATCTTTAAATGTCTAAGTCTAGTTTGGAATTCCAACAAACTTACTATTTATCTATTTCTAGTTTCACCTGAAATAGGAAATTCAAGAAACCACATGAAATGACTAGGATGTTTTCTAAAGTTCAGTGGAATTCAGATTATTCAGAATAGTTCTAAAAATTGTCTCACATGAGATTTTAATTTAGGAAACAATTACCCAAATGCAAGAGCAAATATACAGGTTTCATCATCTTATTCTCCTAGTGATTTGTGCTTGCATGTGTACAGAAATATAGTATTATAGAGTTTCATATTCCAAAGCTATAGCTAAAGTGTAATTATCAAGAACCTTCTGGAAACAGATATTTAAATGTGCATGTATCTAGAACAGTGATAAGCCTTTAGGAGTTACAATATCCTGTTGTTATTTATTTGATTTCATGAGAGCTGTTTCACATCTTCCTAATAGCACATTTAACAGTTTAAAACATGTGTATGCAATTATGTGAACACATGCATGGCAAGTATACCTATGAACATATACTTGTATGTATAGATTTGTTCATGCATATACAAGTGTTTTTACATGTGTCTGTGTATGCATGCACACAATGAGAAACAATATATTATTTACTTATATCACCAAAGTCAATGAGCAGTTTCTGTATTAAATTGTCATTTTACTTGGAACTGGCTGAAGAGAAATATTTGAAATTGAATAAACACATGGAATTTTCTATCTACAGCAAAGAAATACAAATAAATTTTGAAGGATGCTTTTGAAAGTGCACACGTTTTTATAGCTCTGATTTCTTTAATGTTAAAGATGTACAAGTATTGTTTCTATGACCATTATATTGGTTTAGCTTTGCTGCAACAGACTTGTTTTCATTAGTAGAATATTTTTTTTTCTTCTTTATTTAAGATTTCTTTTCAAAAGTATACAGGGCATTCCTTTGAATTCTAGGCAGACACTATTCAGCTTAGATGAGAGGGAAGCTGGTAACCCATGGCAATTCTTGTCCTTTACCTTATATAATCATTTTCCCTGCTTTCATTGATCTGGGGTTGCCCATCTTCTCAATAGGAGAACGAGGTTCTCAACTGTTACGATCCCACTTCCACCTCAGATTCCCAAGGAATAATTCCATTTGGTGCTCTATTCTAAAGATTTGGCTCAGTAAGAGGAAGTAAAAAGATACCTGAAGTGTAAATACCAGGTTTGAACTAGGTAGTTTCATTCACACCCAATAGATGGAAGGCTAAGCAATTAAAAAAAAACATAGGGAGGGCAAGGCCAAGATGGCAGAGCAGATAAAGGACTTCCACATTGCTCCCACTTCTGGGTCCTCCAATTCATGTAAAAAAAATGACTCTAAACAAATTTTGGAGCTACAGAACACAAAATGACAGAGAGAAGCTAGCCTTCCACTGAAGACTGCCCAGCATGCCAGCAGGAAGGGGCCAGCACAGCATACTGGGAGTCAAGCTCAGCTCTGTGTGAGCCAGAGGTTTTAGCCTCAGGGTGGCCACAACCAGCCACTGACTGGAAGAACTTAAGATAACCAGCAGCTGTGTCAGTTTTCAGAATTATCAACATAGATGCTAAGGACAAAGTGAGAGGCCAGTGCAGTAGTGTGGACTTTGGAAACAGGGAGACTGGGAATGCGGTCCAGCCTTTACCCCCTGGAGGGAGAAGTGGCTGAGGCATGGAAGTTGTGCAGCCAATGCCAAGTGGCTGCTTCAGAGTTCCTGGACTGGAGATTGTAGGAGGACCAAGCAACCAGTCTGAGGGGCAATCGCTCTTGCTTTAACCTACTTGAATCTGGATTATTGTCTAGGTCCTGGGGTGCATGACCATTTTGCCAGAGCATGTGGAGGTTTCAGAGAGGGCAGCCAATTAATACCTCTGGTTGCTGAGAAAACCCCAGTGATTACGACCAAGCTCCCTCTCTGGTAGCAGTGTTCTACTGTGGCAAAAAACACAAAACTCAAGTAATTCAGTGGCAACATCAGCAAGCAAAGGAAGCAAAGCAAGCACAGCAATCTGATTTTACACTCCTATTTTGGCAACAGAAAGGATCAAAGCATTGGAAGAGGAGGAAGACAAAGTCAGATCTCCTGCACCAAAAACTTACAAGAAAAAAATATGAGCTGGTTACAGGCCTTAGATATACTTAAGAAGGATATTAAAAACCAAATAAGAGAAGTGGAGGAAAAATTGGGAAGAGAAATGAGAATTATGCAAGAACATTATGAAATGAGAGTCAACAATTTGACCAAAGACAATAACACCTTAAAAATAGATTAACTCAGGTGGCAAAAGAGGCTCAAAAAGGCAATGAGGAGAAGAATGACTTAAAAAGCTGAATTTGCCAGATAGAAAAAGAATCTCAAAAGCTCAGTGAAGAGAATCATTCCTTCAGAATTAAGATTGGAGCAAATGGAAGCTAGTGACTTTTTGAGAAATCAAGATACTATTAAACAGATCCATACAAAAGAAAAAATAGAAGGCAATGTGAAATATCTCATTGGAAAAACCACTGACCTGGAAAATAGATCCAGGAGAGATCATTTAAAAATTACTGAACTACCTGAAAGCAATGATCAAAATAAATAACCTAGAAATCATCCTTCAAGAAATTCTCAAGGAAAATTGCCCTGATGTTTTAGAACCAGGGGCAAAATAGAGGTTGAAAGAATCCACCGATCACCTCCTGAAAAAGATTGCAAAAAGAAACCTAGGAATATTAGAGCCAGGTTCTGGAGTTCCCACATCAAGGAGAAAATAATACAAGCAGCCAGGAAGAAACAATTTTAATATTGTGGAAATAAAATCAGGATAACACAGGATCTGGTAGCTTCTACACTGAGGGATTGAAGGGATTGGAATATGATATTCTAGAGGTCAAAGGAGCTGGGATTAAAACCAAGAATCACTTATGCAGCAAAACTGAGTATCATGTTTCAGGGGGAAATATAGTCATTCAATGGAATAGAGGACTTTCAAGCATTCATGATGAAAAAACCATAGTCCAATAGAAAATTTGACATTCAGATACAAGAAGCAAGAGAATTATGAGAAGGTAAACAGGGAAAATAAATCAATGAATTTATCAAAGTTGAACTATTTATATTCCTACACGGAAAAATGATAATTGTAACTTATGAAACTTTTCTCAGTAAGAGAATAGTTGAAGGGGATAGAAATGTGTGTGTATGTATATATATTTGTAGGAGGATATATGGGCATATGAATACATATGTGAGTGTGTGTATATACGTGTACAGGTGTACATAGACAGAGGGCACAGAACCAATTGAATAGGAAAGGATGATACTTAAAAGTGAAATTAAGAAGTGAGAGAGTAATATAATGAAAGGAGATGGAAAGAGACAGAATGGGGTAAATTATCCCATGTAGAAGAGGCAAAGGAAAACTGTTCAAAAGAGGGGAAGAACAGGAAGGCAAAATGGAATGTGTCAAACTTATTCTGATTGAATTTGGCTTAGGGAGGGAATGACATACACACTAAATAGGCTATCTCACCCTACAGGAGAGTAGGGGGTAAGGGGATAAGGGGAGGATATTGGAAGGGAGGGCAGGCTGGGGGGAGGGAAGTTGGAAGAACACACTTTTGAAAATGGACTGGATCAAAGTACAGAATAGAACAAGTGGGGGTGGGATAGAATGGAGGGAAATATAGTCAGTCTTTCACAATATATCCACTTGTAAATACTTTGCATATATACTCATGTACAACCTATATTGAATTGCTTATCTTCCCAGTGAGGGTGGGGGACAAGGGAGGAAAGTAAAGAATCTGGAATTTAAAGTTTTAAAATCAAATATTTATATTTATACATTTATTAGTATTATCATTGTTTTACATGTACCTAGGAAATAAGATATATATGCACTGTGGCATAGAAATACATCGTACCCTACTGGAAAGTTGGAGGGGGAATGGTGGAAGATATGGGAGAGAATAGATTGGGGGAGGTGATATTCATTGGGATTGATGATTTGGAGTGGTGTGTAAGGGAAAAACGGGGAGAAAATTTGCAACTCAAAATCTTGTGGAAATGAATGATATAAAATTAAAAAAAATATAAAATTTAATTAAAAACAGAATAATTGTAACAAAATCTCATAATATCACTACTATTATAGTGCTTGAGAAGTTAATATTCAAGTCTCATTCGGATAGTTATAAATAGTTTCTTTGTAAGGAATGTGTATTATCTGTTTTGCATTTCAACTCCACACAAATCAGAAGATCATCTGTCCCCAATGAATTCTTATTTTCTCTTGATAATCTCTGCAAGCAATTCTTTCTCTTTCTGCTCATCTGCTCATGCTGCTGTTCTTGTTGCCACAACTACTCAACTCCAGGAGAGAAGTATCCAGGATTTCATTGTTGTGTTGAACCTTCATCAGTGTAAATAACAATCCTTTTATGACTAAATAGGTAAGTCTTAGAGAGTTTCCATAAGCTTGGAGAGGTTCAACAACTTGCCTGTGGTCATATAGAAAGCAAGTGTCAGGGGTGAAATTTAGAGATGTTGAAATAATGTTACTCTTTAAATTTTTTTTTCAAAACCTGAAAGACACTTTAGAAGAATTGATTACATCATGGTCTCTCAGAAGAAAATGTGGTTGGTTAGTTAGAATGTAAATAAATATTTGTATCTACATCCTGTATTAGATTACTTGGTAGCTAAGCTAAAAATATTAAAGGAATTCTTACTGACAGTATGTTACCAGAATGAGGTGTGTTAGCAGTCCAATCTGCTATGCTTTAGGCATGGTACTTATTCATTTCTTCGTTTCTCATATGAAGATAAAGATAAATGCTTATAAAAGAAGGACTGCATCAAAGAAACATTACAGGTTAAGAGAAGTCCAAAAAACAAACTCAGAACATGAGAATAAATTCACAATTAGCAAAAGTTAAAGAAAAAGAAAGTTCAAAAAAGATTAAGGGGAAAGTAAATTATGTAAAAAGCTATTTTACTCCATCACATGCAAACAAAATTGATAACTAGCACAAATTCAGAAAAAAAAATGAACCTGGGGTTTCATTGATATAGGAAGCTCCCAAATGGAGAACTTTCCTCCACCACTGTATTTTGACACCTTCTTAGGTGTCTTAGAAACTTACATTCTTACAAAATTACCTAGAGTAGTGGTATCTAACTCAGATAGAAAGAGTACATAAGGCTCCCTGTAGGCCTCATATTGCCAGTTCTAAAATGTAACATCTGTTTTATTGTATTTCTATTTATTTTGTTAATTCTTTCCCAATTACATTTTTATCTGATCCTGGCTACATTCAAGAGGATTGTAGGCCATGTGCAGCCTTGCACAGGATCACCCACTTTGTTTGAGAAGCAGACATCCTTGGTTTTCTGGCTAGTTTTCTACCAACTATCAAATTAAATAGGTTATTTACAAGAATGTAACAGATTAATGTAATAGGAAATGGAGAATTTAAAAAACCAAATCTCATAAAAGAGAAATTGAATAAATCATAAATTAACTCTCAAAGATGTAGGGAAACTGAGTGACCTTATGAATTTAAAATGTGTTCTATCAAATTTTCAAATAACAATTACTTCTTTTTTGTAGAACAGTTATTTCTAACACTATATGAATTATTTGCCAGAAAAACTAGGAAAAGAAGGGTTCCAATCAAATCCCTTTTTTTAATCAAATGAGGAACACAAATTGGAAGAGAAAAAACAAAAGAAGGAATCAATAGACCTATATGATTAATGAATATACTTTTAAAATATTGAATAAAATATTTACAATGACATCATAGCAATGAATCAAAAAGGCCATTCCCTAAGGAAAGGCTGAATTTATTCCATATATGAAGACTTGATTCAATGTTAAGGGTAAAAAAAAAGAGCATGTATATGCAGAAACACAAACACAGATATATATATATATATATATATATATATATATATATATATATATATATGTACTTATATACACATACACTATACTATGTTATTAGAAACAATATCAATAAATACAGAACAAACTTTAAACAAAATACAAAATCAATTTGATTTGAAGAACATTACATTTTATAGGAATTGTAATGGAAATGCAGATTTAAAGATCTTCCCTGCCCCTAGGCTAACGTGCACCTGAAGCCTGGGGTGGGAGGCTTGTTTTTCAGTAGATACTTTTTGATTGGCCAGTGGGTCAATAAGGTTGTTACATTCTCTGAGCCAGGAGAAGGCTATATAAGCCCTGATGTGTAGCTTTGTTTTGGGACTCACTTTGAGAAGTGTTCTGTGATTTGATCTGAATTCTGGGAAGCCGTTGTTGAGAGTCCCCCGGCTTTGAAAAACCCAGAATGTGGAAACCCAGATGTTGACTGGGTATGGATGTAATGGTTGGACAGTTTGGAAATCTGTCTACTTGATGTTTCTGTCTTGATAATTATGCCTGTATACTTTGAGATTCAGGGTGCTGACCTTTTCTCCTGAATAAGGTAAACGATATATGTCTGACTGATTAAAGTAAGCTTGTTAACCCATTTTGAGTTGCTTTCCTTTATCAAAGCAGATCCAAGAACCTGTGGTAGCTGCAAACCCTGAGGACGCTTGGGGTGCTTGCTGCTACAGGAATAAGTAGACTTTTCCTCAATATAATAAAAAGGATCTATCAAAAACAGAGAGCCAGCCCTAAGTGTAACCAAGAAACATTAGAAGACTTACCTATAAGATCAGGACTCAAGCAAGGTGTAGCAGCAAGCACCCCAAGCCTCCCCAGGGTCACTGCCACCACAGGTTCTTGGATCTGCTTTGATAAAGGAAAGCAACTCAAAATGGGTTAACAAGCTTACTTTAATCAGTCAGATATGTATCGTTTACCTAGTTCAGGGGGAAAAGGTCAGCACCCCAAACTTCAAAGTATACAGAAAGAATTATAAAGTCAAAAACAGATCAAGTAGACAGATTTCCAAACTGTCCAACCATTACGTCCATACCAAACAACATCTGGGTTTCAAAGCCGGGGGACTCTGGACAACGGCTTCCAAGAATCCATATAAAATCACAGAACACTTCTAAAAGTGAGCCCCAAAACAAAGCTACACATCAGGGCTTATATAGCCTTCTCCTGGTTCAGAGAATATAACAACCTTATTCACTCACTGGCCAATCAAGAAGTATCTACTGAAAAACAAGCCTCCCACCCAAGGCTCCAGGTGCACTTTAGCCTAGGGGCAGGGAAGATCTTAAAAATTTACCTTCCCATTACACAAAGATGTCCATTATCGCTACTATTATTTGATAAAAGTTCAGAATGCTAGCTATAACAATAGTATAAGGAAAAGTAATCGATGCAGAATAAACACAGGAAAAAATGAAACAAAATTATTACTTGTAAAACAATGCACAAGCAGCTTTCCAGAAGAATGTTACTGTGAACAGCTTTTAAGATTCTGATTACATATTATAATGATTTTTCTATTTATTCCATAACAAATCAAAGCAACACATTCACACTAACTCAAGGTACAACATTCACAATGTTACAACATATCACAGAAAATAGAAATATAGCATTCACAACAACTTATTACAGAAAATGGCCACACTCTTACTACCACAGTTCTCACAAAGTTTTCAACAAAGAATTTAGTAGCTCAATCATTCAATCATCCTCAAGGAGGTTTGCCTCCTCATGGAACACAAATTACAATAGTCAAAATTCTCCACTCATGGGGCACACTATGTTAACCCAATCAGTCACTTATTCAGTCATTAATAACTAAGTACAATTATTTAGTTCTTCATCATTCACTATTCAATCATCAGAAAACTCACAGACCCTGCACCCCTAGGTCACTAGTAAATTTACAATTTCTCAGTCAGTACACAGTATCCAGGTAAAGTCTTCTTTCACCTTGACTAGGGTGGTCTCTCTGATTCCCTGGATAACCTTCCATGGTCTCAGATCCTACCTAGATTCACCAAATTGTCACCTGGGTTCAAAGGCAGACAGCTCCCAGGTCCTTGTCCAGCTTTCTGTTTTTTTCTGCAGTTCCTGCTCTACATTGGAGCTCAAGGTGTCCACTCCATCTAAAATCCTTCACAGTTTCTGTTCCTGGGTAGACAAGGCTTAAAAATGCCACAAACAGATCCATACAAACTATCAGTATCACAGTCATGCTTCCTCAGGCTTCAGGAGCTCTGGCTGGCCCTTGAAAATCCCCAGCAGCTCTGGCTGGCCCTCAGCTTTGACTGGCTCTCAGTAAGAAATCCTCAGTAGCTCTGGCTGGCCCTTGGACTCACCAGAAGTTTCAGCTGATTCCCAGAATCAAAATCCTTTCATCCAGCTTCTCCAAATCAAAATCATTCTCTCCAGCCTGCAGGGGGCTTTCCTCTTCAGCCTCCTGGGCTCCTCTTCAGCCTCCACAGCGGCAGCAGCTTCTGCCTCCACAAAACCTGCTCTAAGAAAATCTAACTCTCCTTCTCTGGGGCTTTCCTTATATGCACACAGCATTAACTTCCTGTTTCAGCCAACCCCTTCCTGTTACATCAGCAACAGGACACAGGAGTTCATGCCTTCTCTTTCCCCAACAGAGACTTGATCAATTACTAAGTGCTACCTTTGTCAATATAAAGGAATCTTCAAATTCAAATTGCATTACCATTACTTCACTTTCCCTAGAAAAATATGATGATCTGCCTAGATAACCCTTGATATTCCATTAAAATTAATTGAAATAATATTGAACAAAGTAGCAGAATATTAAATAAAATCATTTAACCATCATCATCTTTATTACTGACAGAATTCTATATGATGATACTTAAAAATTAAATTGAAAATAATTACAGAATGCAATAAATATGTGGAACACACCTACCATGGCACATACAGAAATTTTATGTATGTAACTACAAAATACACTTTACAAAAATAAAGACAGACTGAGATAATTTGAAAGACAGTACTTGCTCAGAGTTAGTGTTAATATATAAAAATAACAATGCCACCCAAACTATTTATTTATTGCCACAACAATCAAAATGTTGCTTTATAGAACTAGAAGAACCAAGAGTAATAATTAAGGGCATCTAGGTGGTACATGAATAGAGCACCTGCCCTGGAGTCAGGAGGACCTGAGTTCAAATCCAGCCTCAAACACCTAACACAAAACTAGCTGTGTAACCTTGGGCAAGTCACTTAACCCCAATTGACCTACCT
>NW_027185616.1:29129431-29178702 GCF_028583685.1 Petaurus breviceps papuanus
TTCTACACTGCTACCAAATCATTTTCTCTAAAGCAAAGCTCTGATCAAGTATTTCTACTCAACAGCCCCTTTTAAGGGGAAAAAAAGCCTGTTTTGTACATTCTATAAGAAAATGAAATTGTATGTACTCTAGGACTATATCACTCCTCTGATCCAGCACAAGTGTCAGCTAGGTAGATTTCCTGTCTTAATCTTTATTGACGTGTCTCCAGGGGTTCTTGGGAAGCAAGGGGAGAAAGTCTGACTTAAGTTGTGTGTTCTGAAATATATATATATATATATATATATGTATGTATATATATATACACACACACATACATATATACATGTGTGTATGTACACATACATATACATACAAATATGTAGATATATCTGTATATATAATGAAATTGCTTTTGTAGCCTTTCATGTATTTAAATAAGCTTGCCTTTGGCTTGATATTCCTAAGTGTGATTAATTTTCCTTCAATCCTGAATGTTGGTCCCCAGGTTATTCCAAAAACACTAGCTTGGTTCAAGTTGAATTTGATCTAGATGCTGTTATAGGAATGTAAACTTTTAAGATCTTCTCTGCCTCTGTGTTAAGTGCACCTGGAGCCTATGGTGGGAGATTTGTTTTTCAGGAATGACCACACCTTAGTGCTTTGTGATTGGGCAGTGGTCAAGAGTGTTGTTACATTCTCTGACCTTATATAAGAAAGCTATATAATCCCTTATGTGAGACTTTGTTTTGGGGCTCACTTTGAGAAGTGTTGTGTGATTTGACCAGACAAGACTCTGGGCAGCCATTGAGAGCCCCCTGGCTTTGAAAAACCCAGATGTTGATGCTTTCCTCTCTGGTAACTGACTAGGTATGGATGTAATGGTTGGACAGTTGGAGGTCTGTCTGCTTGATCTGTTTGTTTCTCTATATTCTTGTAATTTCTGCTTGTAACCTCTGTATACTCTGAAGTTCAGGGTGCTGACCTCTTCCCCTGAACTAGGTAAATGATATGTTTGATTGATCGATTGATTAAAGCAAGATTGTTAACCCATTTTGAGTTGCTTTCCTTTAGAAAAGCAGATCTGAGAACTTGTGTTGGCAGCCACCCTGGGGATGCTGGGGTGCTTCCTGCAACAGATTCCCCTTACATCCTTCTCATGCATTCTACATTTTGGTCAAACTGCTCTAGTTCCTGTTAAGCATATCTGACTGTCCATCTCCTACTTCCATGCCTTTGTAAAAACTGACCTCTATTCCTAGGATATCCTTCCTCACTTCTTCCTCTTAGAATTTCTACCATTCTCTAAAGTTGATCTGTAGTGACATCTCTGATGCAATAATTTCTTATCCCCAAGTTGTTAACACCCTCCCCCTGAAGTTATTTGTATATATTTTATATTTACTTATCATTATTCATGCTATTTCCCCAGTAGAATATAAGCTCCTTGAGGACAGAGATTGTTTCATCTGTCTTTTGGTACTTCCAGTAAGTAGCAAAAGGCCTGGAGCAAAGGGGCTTAATGGATACTTGTTAAATTGAATTGAGTTAATGGGAAAGTAGAAATAAATTTTCATACATATCTTATTTGAAACCACTCTGGTAAAACCAGGGAGAAGAGGAAAAATAATTTTAATTCATTTCAGCATACTGCATAGTTTCCTAAGAGATAAGTGTGTCAGCATGCCAACCTTCTGAAGCTGTTTGCCTATAGCTAGGTTTTCAAAAGCCACTCTAGCAATGACTTCCATCCATAGTAAAAAAGTAAGTAAATAACCCACAGGAACCTCATAAATATGGGGAAAATATAATATAGTGACATTGTACATACTTCTGAGAGGACCAGTTACTCTCAGTGAAATCAATTTGCTTTTTGTATGGCTTCCCACAGATTTGATTTTTATAGGCAATAACAATACTGTATTTTACTCTGTGGGAAAAATTCTAAAGTATCATACAATTACCTAAGCAAGCAGCTAACATAACCCTTTGGTCCAGATCTGTTCTTTGCCATGACCTCTAATTATCAGGGTCCCACAACCTCAGGGAAAAGGGCAGAAGGAATTTTTAAGGGCACAGATGCCAATGATCATATAACAGTGTTATCACTTCCTCCTTCCCTTTTGGTGTATATTATGCCTTAAGACCTCCAGTTGCTCTCAGTACAACCCACTGAACAAGAATTTCACGAGACACACACACATTGTTACACAGGGGAGTTTGAACAAAGTCCCAGAGGAACAGCTACCCAAAGAGTTTCCTTGGGGTTTTACTGCTCTGTCACCAAAAGGTCTCTTTTGTCTCTATTTCTCTCCCTTCTGACAGCACAATCTTCTTGCTAGTATGTTACTCAATGAGACACATAAAAAAATTCTGTTCTTTCTCTGTTTTTACAGGCTGATTGTATACAGGTAACACCAGAAGGTGAAAGAAACTGTTTCCTTCATCAGATGTACTGCTAATAGCTGCTCTCTTCTTGCTACATAGATAAATTAATTTGCCTTCCTGAGAATGGTAGTGCCCACATTCTGCCCCCACATTAAATGTGTCCACCTGCAGAACTTAGGGAAACCCTTGTTTTTGGTACCACTCTATAAAGCATCTCTTCCTCTCTCATATCTATTTTCCACATAGCTGCCAAAATGATTTTCGTAAAGTACTGGGTGACCATATCATTCCGTGATCAAAAGCTTCAGTGACTCCCCATTGTTGAGCTTTGGTGACTCCGCATTTCTGCTGAGGGGCAAAGACAACTGCAAATGTTGTAGCTCATGATATTTAAAACCTTCCAGTGTCTTATTACAGTCTTCATTTCCCGAATTTTTTGAAATATTTTATGTTCCAGACAAATTGGCCCATTTCTTATTTCCTGAATTTGGCATTACGTGTCCCATCTCCTTTTCCCAGACTATCTATATACCTGGAATATAATCTTTCCTCATCTCTGCCTCTAAGAACCCTTTGGTTCCCATTCTACTGGAGACTATTCCTGATGAACTTAGCTTTTAGTATTCTTATCCTTCCTCAAATTACATGTAATTAATTTGCTTAAAGGTTGTAATCTACAAAATATAAGATACTCTAAGGCAGCCAGTGTTTTTATTTTGTCTTTGCATCTCCAGATCCTGAAATAATGTCTCATACATAATAAGTAGGTGCTTAATAGAATAATGCTCTTTGAATTGAAGGAGGATTGAATTGAATAGGAGGTTTGGATTTCTATATTCATGCTACAGAAAGAGTTCTGGATATTAAGACAAAGGATACACCTTCCTACTTGTGTTTCCTTTGTTAATTTCTTTAACCTCAAATGGCTCTGGTTTTCTCATTTATAAAATAAGGTTGCAGACTAGATAAGTAACAAATTCAAATAGAGACTACTCAAAGGTACTTTAAGGATCCCTGTGAATGTTTATTTGACTTAGAAAAACTCATATTAATATTACCTATACTCTGTTGCATTTTAATTTATTCTGTTAAGTTTTTCTTGATTATATTTTCTTTTTTTAATTAATTAATTTATTTTTAGTTTTCAACATTCATTTACACAAGATATTGAGTTACAATTTTTCTCCCCTTCTTTCTCCTACCCCCAGTCCAAAATAACAAGCCTGTTGAATACACCTTCCCCCAGTATATTCTCTCTTATATCTTCCCCCATTACTAGTAGGGCAAGATGGATTTCTATGCCCTAATGCCTACAAATCTTACTTCCCAGTTGCATGTAAAAAAAAACTTTTTTTTAAGCATTTGTTTTAAAATTTTGAGTTCCAGATTTTTACCCTTCTTCCCTCTTCACTCGAACCAACTAGGAAAGCAAGCAATTTAACATAAGTTGTACATGTGTAGTTACCCAAATCATTTCCATAGTAGTTATATGTGAAAGACCAACTATATTTCCCTCCATCCTATCCTGCCCCCGCAATTATTCTATTTTCTCCTTTGACCCTATCCCTTTTTCAAAATGTTTGCTTCTATCTATCCTCTCCCCCAATCGGCCCTTCGTTCTATCGGATCTCTCTTACACACTACCCCCCCGCCCATGTAGGATAAGATACCCAATTGAGTGTGTATGTTATTCCTCCTTAAGCCAAATTCAATGAGAATAAGGTTGACCGATTCCTTTTTACCTTCCTGCTCTTCCCCTCCACTGTAACAGTTTTCTCTTGCCTCTTTTATATGAGATAATTTACCCTATTCTATCTCTCCCTTTCTCCTTCTCCCAATATATCCATCTCTCACATCTTAATTTTATTTTTTAGATATTATCCCTTCATATTCAACTCATCTACAAATGCTATGTATAAATCAACATACATATGCCCACACTCACATATGTATATTTATATACACATGCATCCTCCTATACATACATATATATGTGCATATATATTCCCTTCAACTATCCTCATACTGACAAAAGTCTTATACGTTACAATTGCCATTTTTCCATGTAGGAATGTAAATAGTTCAACTTTACTAAGTTCCTTATGATTTCTTTTTCCTGTTTACCTTCTCATGCTTCTCTTGCTTCTTGTATTTGAAATTCAAATTTTCTATTCAGGTGTGGTTTTTTCATTAATAATGCCTGAAAATCCTCTATTTCATTGAATGACTATATTTTCCCCTTTACCATTATACTAAGTTTTACTGGGTAGGTGATTCTTGATTTTAATCCTAGCTCCTTTGACCTTCAGAGTATCACATTCCAAGTCCTATAATCCCTTAAAGCAGAAGCTGCTAGATCTTGTGTTATCTTAACTGTGTTTCCACAATGCTCAAATTGTTTCCTCCTAACTGCTAGCAGTATTTTCTCCTTGACCTCGGAACTCTGGATTTTGGCTATAATATTCCCAGGAGTTTTATTTTTGAGATCTTTTTTTTCAATAGTTGTTTGGTAAAATCTTTCAATTTCTATTTTCCCCTCTGATTCTAGAATATGAGGGCAATTTTCCTTGAAAATTTCTTGAAAGATGATGTCTAGGCTCTTTTTTTTCATGACTTTCAAGTCTTCCAATAATTTTTAAACTATCTCTCCTGGATCTATTTTCCAGGTCAGTGGTTTTTTCCAGTGAGATATTTCACATTGCCTTCTATTTTCTCATTTGTTTGGATCTATTTTATAGTATCTTGATTTCTCATAAAATCATTAGTTTCCAACTGCTCCAATCTAATTTTAAAGGAATTATTCTCTTCAGTGAGTTTTTGAAATTACTTTTCCATTTGGCAAATTTGTCTTTTTAAGGCATTCTCCTCTTCACTGGTTTTTTAGGCCTCATTTGCCATTTGAGTTAGTCTATTTTTAAGGTGTTATTTTCTTCAGTGTATTTTTGGGTCTCCTTTAGCAGGCTGTTGACTTGCTTTTCATGATTTTCTTGCATCATTCTCATTTCTCTTTCCAGTTTTTCCTCCACTTATCTCACTTGATTTTCAAAATCCTTCTTGAGCTCCTCCATGGCCTGTAATCAGTTCATATTTTTCTTGGAGGCTTTTGTTGCAAGAGTTCTGCCTTCACTGTCTTCCTCCACTCCATGCCTTGAACCTTTTTGTCCACAGAAAAGGATTCTATGGTCTGTTTGTGCTTCCTCTGCTTGCTCATATTGCCAGCCAATTATTTGAAACTTGAGCTCTTTGCCATGGTAGAACTCTGTTTACAGAAGGGAGAGAGCTTTGTCCCAAATCGCTGGGTTTTTCACAGATGCCAGAGCTATTAGAAGGGCACCCTTTCTATAGCCCTCCCAAGCTCTGGCTCATGGGCCACACAGCCCAGGACCACCACCCAAGACCACAATCCAGATTCAAGCAGGTTAAAGCAAAAGCAATTACCCTCTGAATGTTCACTTGGCCCCCCTACAATCAGCAGGCCAGGAGCTCTGGAGGCAGCTATATGTCGGGGTGCACAGCCCAGCACTTCTGCTGCTTCTTGCCCCAGGGGCAGGGACCAAACCACACTTTTCTGTTCCCCCTTGTTTCAATGGAGTTCCACACTGACCTTTTACTTTGTCTTTTGTGTTTATAGATTGAGAAGTCTGGAAACCTCCACAGCTGCTGGTGATTCTCTGTCCTGAGAGAATCCTGAATAGCTGTGGCTGCCTCTGGTTAGGGCAACGCTAGGGCCAGAACTGGTGGCTCACACAGGGCTACACTCAGCTCCCAGCTCAGTGCAATAGACCCTTCCTGTCGGCCTGCCGGTCTTCCTTCAGCAGGAGATCTGTTTCTCTCTGTCTCCTCATGGGTTCTGTAGCTTGAAAGTTTGTTTAGAGTCATTTTTTATGAGTATTAGAAGTGGTGGGAGCTGGATCCCATGTCATGTTTGTGCTTCTACTCTGCATCTACATCTGTTCTTTCTCAATTATATTTTCATCTTGTTTAGGCCATACTCCCCACTTTTGGGACTGCGCAAGTGCCTGGGGGCTGTGTATTTGACAGCCCTGGAACAAATAATTTAAAACTGCCTTAAAATTCCAAATTTATAATCTTACATATTATTTGCCTCCCTTCTCATTACCTGTGGCTTCCTGTGAATGTCCTGTCTTCTGACTGAAAAAGCCTTCTAATTTCCCATGTTGCCTTGTCCTCTGGCATTCAAATCCCAAATGATCTCAACTTTCTCTAGGGTTTCTGGTGCACTACTTGGTCTGCTTCCTCTGTACACACAAGCTCCATTTTCAAGCCTATTACTCCACATTTATTCCTCTTTGTCCCCTGACTTCGGCTCACTTGCTCTATACTAATGCATTGTTCTTCCCTGAGTTATCTGTACCAGCCATGTAAATATGTTCCCCAGCCGAATGGTGCTATGAACGCTGCTGAAGCAGTTGTTTTGGAGCACATAGAATTTGCTCAAGCATCAGAGACATGAAGGTCATGCACTGCATCCTAGGCCATCACCAGTTGTCTTCATTTTTGTCTTGCCACTGGACTACAATGACTCTAGAAGAGAGAATAAGAATCATGATTTTTGGCACCTCTGCCTCATTTAAATCCTAGTCACACGCAAGTCAGGACATAACACTGTGATGCCATTAGTCATCTTCACAAATCAATGCAGAACAACGTGTGTTTGTGGCAGGGTGTGTATATGTGTGTGTTTCTGCGACAACCTACCTTGTTCTTACCAACCACCTAGTTTATTCCTTTTATCTGACTTATTCTCTGTTGTTCTCGACCCATGCTTTCTACCCTAAATCTACCCTGAGTCAGCTGCAAGAATTAATAATCTAGTATCCATGAAAAATTTTATAAAAATGTGTTTTGGTAACTATATTTCAATAGAGTTTTGGTTTGTCATTTTCATTTCAGTATTATGCATTTGAAGATATTCTGAGAAGGACTCCATAGGTTTTACCCAAAATTGCCATAGGTATCCATGCCATTCAGAAAAGAGGTTAAAAGGAGAGGCAGAGCCAAGATGGCAGAGTAAAAACAGGGACTTAATTGAGTCTTCAATTAATTAATTGAATCTTCAAATACCAGGAAAAATGAATCTAAACTAATGTTAGAGTAGCAGAACACACAAAATGATAGAGTGAAGCAAATTTCTAGACCAAGACAATATAGAAGGTCAACAGGAAAGGTCTATGGCACCAGTCTGACAGAAGAGCATAGTCTAGTGTCAACCATGCTGGCCCACATATGGCCTGGGCAGGACTCAGCAAGTGAATCAGTGGCAGCTGTAGTGATTTACAGACTTCTTAACCTAGAAATGCAAAAGACAACTTAGAAGGTTAGTAGTAAAAGAGTTTTTGGAAGTGGGTGAGGGAGGAGATCAACCCCACCTCAGGCCCCATGGTATCAGCAGGCAATAGCAATAACAGTGGCTACTTCCGGAGCTCTCAGTCCACAAACAAGGGGATAAAGCATCTGATCATCCCAGGACTTCAAGGATCTCCTTGCTGGAACTGAGGCAGAATGCTCTTGCTTTTCCCATGCTTCAATTCGGGTCACAGTTCTGGGTTACAGTACTGGGGCAAGGAGCAGCACTGGTGTGGTGGAATTCATGGCAATAGTGGAGAGGGAATCATCTTCACAATTCCAAAGCATAAAAGAGTGCTTGCAGGCACTCAGAGATCAGAGCACAGACTAGGAGAGGAATAAACATCTCTCCTTTCATCACACCACCTTGGAAGAACTGAAAATTTACAGGTCCCTAGAAATATCTCTAGAAAAAACTGCAAAAAAATCTGAAGCTAGGGCACCACACTGTCCACACTGGAAGCAGAGTCCTATCTTAACAAAGAGATATAAAGTCAAGTAATGAGCAGGGAAAATGAACAAACAGTGGGGAAAATCAGACTATAAAGTCTTACTTTAGTGACAAGAAATACCAAAACATACAGCCAGAAAAAGACAACAAAGTCAAAGTTACTACCTCCAAAACCTCCAAGAAAAATATGAATTGGTCACAGGCAATGGAAGATCTCAAAAAGAATTTTGAAAACCAAGTAAGGGAAACAGAGGAAAATTTGGGAAGAAAAATGAGAGTAATGAAAGAAAAGCCTGGAAAAATGAATCAATAGGTTTCTTTTTTTCCTCTCTTTTTTTAAATTTTTTTGTTTATATCATTCATTTCCCCTAGTCACCACCCCCAAAACCACTCTCCTACTGAATATCCCCTCCCACAATTTGCTCACTCCCATAATCTTCTCCCATATACCCTCCGAATTTCCAGGAGGGCAAGACGGATCTCTATGTCCCAGTGCCTGTATATCTTATTTCCCAGCTACATGTAAAATAATAATAATAATAAATATATGTGCATGTGTGTGTGTGTATAAACATTTGATTTTAAAACTTTGAATTCCAGATTCTTTCCCTTCCTCCCTTGTCCCCCACCCTCACTGGGAAGATAGGCAATTCAATATAGGTTGTACATGAGTATATATGCAAAGAATTTACAAGTGGATATATTGTGAAAGACTGACTATATTTCCCTCCATCCTATCCCACCCCCACTTGTTCTATTCTGTACTTTGATCCAGTCCATTTTCAAAAGTGAGTTCTTCCAACTTCCCTTCCCCCAGCCTGCCCTCCCTTCCATGATTCCCCTCTCATCCCCTTCCCCACTACTCTCCTTTAGGGTGAGATAGCCTATTTAGTGTATATGTCATTCCCTCTCTAAGCAACATTCAATGAGAATAAAGTCTACTCATTCGCTTTTGCCTTCCTGTTCTCCTCCATTGTAACAGTTTTCCCTTACTGCTTCTATATGAGATAATTTACACCATTCTGTCTCTCCCCATCTCATCTCATTATATTCCTTTTTCACCTCTTAAATTCACCTTTTAAGTATGATACCTTCTTATTAGATTGGCCCTGTGACTTCTGTCTATGTATAGCTATGCATATATGTACACACAATCACATATATATTCATATGCACATATGCCCTCCTATATAGACATATATATGTGTGTATACACACACATATATGTATATGTACATTTATATTCCCTTCAACTACTCTCATACTGAGAAAAGTTTCAGAAGTTACAATTTTCCTATAGCCATGTAGGATGTAAATAGCTCAACTTTGATACTTATGATTTCTTTTCCCTGTTTACCTTCTCATGCTTCTCTTGATTCTTGTATCTGAATGTCAAATTTTCTATTCAACTTTGGATTTTTCATCAAGAGCACTTGAAAGTCCTCTATTCCATTGAATGACCATATTTTCCCCTGAAACATGATACTCAGTTTTGCTGGGTAGGTGATTCTTGGTTTCAATCCCAGCTCCTTTGACCTCCAGAATATCATATTCCAAGGCCTTCAATACCTCAGTGTAGAAGCTGACAGTTTCTGTGTTATCCTGATTGTGTTTCCACAATATTCAAATTGTTTCTTCCTGGCTGCTTGTAATATTTTCTACTTCATATGGGAACTCCAGAACCTGCCTATAATATTCCTAGGTATTTTCTTTTTGAGATAATTTTCTGGAGGAGATGCATGTATTCTTTAAACCTTTATTTTGCCCTCTGGTTCTAAAACATCAGAGCATTTTTCTTTGAGAATTTCTTGAAGGAAGATTTCTTGGTTCTTTTGATGACCATGGCATTCAGGAAGTCGAGTAATTTTTAAATGATATTTCCTGGATCTCTTTTCCAGCTCAGTAGTTTTCCTTTTTTTTTTTCTTTGTTTTTTTTATAAATCAAAGGCTTTATTAACTTCTGGTTTACATCATTCATTTCCACCAGAATTTGAGCTACAAATTTTCTCCCCATTCTTCCCCTAACCACTCCCCCAAAATAACAATACCACAGGATATCCCCTCCTCCAATCTGCTCTAGCCCATATCTTCTCCCATACACCCTTTGACTTTCCAGTAGGACTTGGTGGATCTCTATGCCCCATATATATCTTATTTCCCAGTTTCATATAAAATAACATTAATAATAGTGTATATATATATATGTGTGTGTGTGTGTGTGTGTGTGTGTATGTATTTTTTTAAACATTTGACTTTAAAACTTAGAATTCCAGATTCATTGCCTTCCTCCTATGTCACCCTCCCTTACTGGGAAGATAAGCAATTCAATATAGGTTGTATGTGGTAACTATGCAAAACATTTCCATGGTGGATATATTGTAAAAGATTGACTATATTTCCCTCCCTCCTATCCCACCTCCCACTTGCTCTATTCTCTACGTTGACCCAGTCCCTTTTGAAAAGTGGGTGCTTCCAACATCCCTCCCCCCACAGCCTGCCCTCCCTTCTGTCACCCAACCTCTCATCTCCTTCCTCCCTACTCTCCTGTAGGGTAAGATTCCCAATTTAGTGGGTATGTCATTCCCTCCCTAAGACAAATCCAATGAGAATAAGGTTGACCCATTCCCTTTTTCCTTCCTGTTCTTCCCCTCTTTTGTAATTATTTTGCCTTGCCTCTTCTACAGGAGATAGTTTACCCCATTCTGTCTCTCCCATTCTCTTCTCATCATATTCCACTCTCACCTCTTCATTTCACCATTTAAGTATCATCTCTTCTTATTAAATTGTTCCTGTGCCTTCTTTCTATGTATGCCTGTAAACATATATACACACATTCATATATGTACTCATATACCCATATACCCTCCTACATAGACATATATATGTATATATTTCTATTCCCTTCAACTATATTCATACTGAGAAAAGTTTCCTCAGTTACAGTTATCATTTTTCCATATAGGAATGTAAATAGTTCAACATTGATAAGTTCCTTCTGATTTCTTTTCTCTGTTTGCCTTCTCATGCTTCTCTTGGTTCTTGTATCTGAATGTCAAATCTTCTATTCCACTCTGTTTCTTCATGAAGAATGCTTAAAAGTCCTCTAGTCCACTGAATGACCATATTTTCCCCTGAAAATGATGCTCATTTTTTCTGCATAGCTGATTCTTGGTTTTAATCCCAGCTCCTTTGACCCCCAGAATATCATATTCCAAGACCTTTGATCCCTCAGTGTAGAAGCTGCCAGATCCTTTGTTATCCCAATTATGTTTCCACAATATTCAAATTGTTTCTTCCTGGCTGCTTGTAATATTCTCTCCTTGATCTGGGAATTCTGGAACCTGGCTATAATATTCCTAGGACTTTTTTTTTTGAGGGGGGATCTATTTCAGGTGGTGATCAGTGGATTCTTTCAATGTCTCTTTTGCATTCTGTTTCTAAAACATCAGGGCAATTTTACTTTGGAATTTATTGAAGGATGATTTTTAGGTTCTTTTTTTGATCATGGCTTTCAGGTAATCCAATAATTTTTAAATTATCTCTCCTGGATCTATTTTCCAGGTCAGTGGTTTTCCCAATGAGATATTTCACATTGCCTTCTATTTTTATTTGTTTGGATCTGTTCAATAGTATCTTGATTTCTCATAATGTCACTAGATTCCATTTACTCCAATCTAATTTTGAAGGAATGATTCTCCTCATTGAGCTCTTGAGATCCTTTTTCCATCTAGCAAATTCAGCTTTTTAAGGCATTCTCCTCATTGGCTTTTTGAGCCTCTTTTGACATTTGAATTAGTCTATTTTTAAGGTGTTATTTTCATCAGTCAGGCTGTTGATTCTCATTTCATAATTTTTTGGCATCATTCTCATCTGTTGTCCCAATTTTTCCTCCACTTCTATTATTTGGTTTTCAAAATCCTTTTAATGCTTCTCTGTGGCCTGTAAACAGCTCATATTTCTTTTGGAAGCTTTTGGTGCAAGGTTTCTTACATTACTGTCTACCTCCTGTTCCATGCTTTGATAATATTTTTGCCCCAAAATAGGAGTCTAATATCAGTTTGCTCTGTTTCTTTTGCTTGCTGATTTTGCCACTCAATTGCTTGACTTTTGAGATTTTTGCCACGGTAGAACTCTGCTACCAGAAAGGGGAGCTTTGTCCCAATTGCTGGGGTTTTCTTAGTTGCCAGAGCTATTAGTTGGGCACCCTTTCTGAAGTCTCCACAAGCTCTGGCACACTGGTCAAGCACCTCATGTCCTCAGCCCCAGACAGTGATCCAGATCCAAGCAGGTTAAACAGGAGCAATTACCCCTCAGAATGGTTGCTTGGTCCTCCTACAATCTGCAAGACAGGAGCTCTGATGTAGCCACATGGCGGCAGCTGCATGACCATGGCACCTCAGCCACTTCTCCCTCCAGGGGGTAAAGGCTGGACCACACTCCCAAACTCCCTGATCCCAATGTCCACACTGCACTGCCCTCTCACTTTGTCCTTAGCATCTATGTGTTGATAATTCTGAAACACACCATATCTTCTGGTGATCTTAAGTCCTTCCAGCTGGCAACTGGCTGTGGTTGCCCTGAGGCTAAAACCTCTGGCTCATGCTGGGCTGGGCTGGACTTGCTTTTCAGCTGGCTGTGCTGGCCACTTCCTGCCAGCCTGCCTGGCCTTGTTCATCAGGAAGTTTGCTTCTCTCTGTCTTTTTTGGGGGCTCTGTAGCTCCAATGTTTGTTTAGAGTAACTTTTTTTTAAGTGACTGGGAAGAGATTGAAGCCAGAGCTGCATGGAAGTCCTGTTTCTACTCCACCATCTTGATTCTGCCTGCCATCAATACCTTTCTTAAGGGGACCCAAAAAATGCTGAAGAAAATAACACCTTAAAAAAACAGACTAATCACAAGTCAATGAAGAGAAGAATGCCTTAAAAAGCTGAATTTGCCAGATGGAAAAAGAATCTCAAAAGCTCACTGAAGAAAATCATTCATTCAGAATTAGATTGGAGCAAATGGAAGCTAGAGAATTTATGAGAAATCAAGATACTATTAAACAGATCCAAACAAATGAAAAAATAGAAGACAAGGTGAAATATCTCACTGGAAAAATAACTGTCCTGAAAAAATAGATCCAGGAGAGATAATTTAAAAAATATTGGAATCCTTAAAAGCAATGGTCAAAACAAGAGCCTAGACATGATCTTTCAAGAAATTATCAAAGAAAACTAGCCTAGTATTCTAGAACCAGAGGGTAAAATAGAAATTGAATGAATCCACCCATCACCTCATGAAAGAGATCCCAAAGGGAAAACTTCTAGAAATATTGTAGCCAAATTTCAGAGTCCCCAGGTCAAGAAGGAAATATAGCAAGCAGACAGAAAGAAACACTTCAAGTGTTGTTTAAACACAAGCCAAATAAGACATGATTTAGCAGTTTCTACTTAATGAATCAGAGGGCTAAGAATACAATATTCCAGAAGTCAAAGGCATTAGGATTAAAGCCAAGAAACACCTACCCAGAAAAATTGAGTATAATGATTTGGAGTGGGAGTGGGGGCAGAAATGGACATTCAATGACATAGAGGATTTCCAAACATTCTTCATGAAAAGACTTTAACTGAATAGAAAATTTTACTTATAAATACAAAGCTTCAGAAAGCATGAAAAGGTAAACAGGAAAGATAAATCATAAGGGGATTCTTAAATTTGAACTGTTTACATTTCTACATGGAAAGATAATATTTGTAACTCATAAGGCTTTTCTCAGTATTAGGGTAGATTGAGGGAATATATGAACATATGCATATGTGTGTATGTGTGTTTGTGTGTATATACATATACATACACATACAAATACACATACACACAGAAGGCAGGGAGTCAGTTGAATATGAAGATATGATATTTAAATAAATAAAATTAAGACAAGAAAGGAATGCACTGTGAGAAAGAGAAAGGTAGAGATAGAATGGGGTAAATTATCTCACATAAGAGGCAAAAAAAACTTCTATAATGGACCGGAAGTGGGGGGAGGTTAGAAGGAATGAGTTAACCTTAATTTCATTGGATTTGACTTAAGGAAGGAATAACATACACACTCAATTGCGAATGGAAATATATCTTACCCTACAAGAAAGCAGGGGTGAAGGGGATAAGAGAGAGGGGGATGATAGAAGGGAGGGCAGATTGGGGGAAGGAGTAATCAGAGTCAAACACTTTTGAGAAGGGACAGGGTCAAAGGAGAGAATAGAATAAATGGGGGTTCAGGATAAGATGGAGGGAAATATAGTTAGTCTTTCACAATATGACTATTATGGAAGTGTTTTTGCATGACTACAAATGCATAACCTACATTGAATTGTTTGCCTTTTTTTTAAAGAAATTATAAATTCATTTTTTTTAAGCAATAGGGATTAAGTAACTTGCTCAAGGTTACACGGCCAGTTATTTCTGGATGTGGTGCCGAGTATCTGAGCCCGGATTTGATCCAGGTCATCCTGACACTGGAGCCAGTGCTCTTACTTGCTGAGCCACCTGGCCACCCCTAAGCAATTGGGGTTAAGTAACTTGCTCAAGGTTACACGGCCAGGTGTTTCTGGGTGGGTGCTAAGTGTCTGAGCCTGGGATTTGATCTCCAGGTCTTCTCAACACTGGAGCCGGTGCTCTTACTCGCTGTGCTACCTGGCCACCCCAGAATTGTTTGCCTTTTCAATGAGAGTGGGTCAGCAGAGAGGGAGGGAAAGTATGTGGAACTCAAATTTTTAAAAATGAATGTTAAAAATTGTTTTTACATGCACTTGGGAAATTAGATATACAGACAATGGGGTATAGAAATCTATCTTGGCCTACAGGAAAATAGAAAGAAAGGGGATAAAAAGATGGATGTGATAGAAGGGAGGGTAGATTGGGGGGAGGGGTAATCAGAATGCATGTTATCTTGGTGTGGCAGGGAGGGAAGAAATGGAAAGAAAAGTTGGACCTCAAAATATTGTGAAAGTCAATGTTGACAGCTAAAAAACAATAATTAATTAATAAAATGCTGCTTTAAAAAGAGGTTAAGAAGCCCCTATTGCCTTTTTTGGCAAGTGTTCATTTTGAATTTGAACAACATGGCCAGTCCACTGGAGTTGAACTCTCTGAAACAGAGTTTGAATGTTTGGTAGTTCAGTTTGAGTAACGACTGTAATGTCTGGTGCCTTATCCTGCCAAGTGATCTACAGAATATTCCTAAGACAATTGCAATGGAAGCAATCCAGTTTTCTGGCATGAGGCTGGTAGACTCTCCAGGCTTTTATTTCTTTCTAAGTTTGGAAGACTTCACTTTTATACATATATGTGTGTGTATACATGCATGCGTGTATGTATGTATGTATGTATGTATTGTTCTTTCTTAAATCAATTCCTGATGAAAGTAGGGTTCCAGAACTAGCAGCTCTCATGCCACATCTAATTCCTCTGTGTCAGTTGTTCCTCTTCTCCTTCATTTATATAAGATAATTACTCTTTGTACCTGTTCCTAAAAGGTTTTAATTTTTTAAATTAAATTATGCTCAGGTCTACTCACAATATTTCTCACGAAATACCAAATTACTAATAATAATCTTAGGTATAAATTTTAGAATTCCTTATATAAAAGGTAAATAGTCTATCCTTATTGAGTCCCTCAGAATGAGTGTTTGATATGTACCTTATATTTCTCTTGACTCTTTTTTTAGTGTGTGTGTGTGTGTAGCAGCAAGCACCCCAAGCGTCCTCAGGGTCGCTGCCAACACAGGTTCTTAGATCTGCTTTGTTAAAGGAAAGCAACTCAAAATTGGTTAACAAGCTTTCTTTAATCAGTCAAACATATATCGTTTACCTCATTCGGGGGAAAAAGGTCAGCACCCTGAACTTCAAAGTATACAGGCAGAATTATCAAGACAGAAACAGATCAAGTAGACAACTTTCCAAACTGTCCAACCATTACATCCATACCAAATCAACATCTGGGTTTTTCAAAGCCGGTGGGCTCTGGACAACAGCTTCCCAGAACCCATATCAAATCACAGAACACATCTCAAAGTGAGCCCCAAAACAAAGCTACACATCAGGGCTTATATAGCCTTCTCCAGGCTCAGAGAATGTAACAACCTTATTGACTCACTGGCCAATCAAGAAGTATCTACTGAAAAACAAGCCTCCCACCCCAGGCTCCAGGTGCACTTTAGCTTAGGGGCAGGGAAGATCTTCAAATTTACATTCCCATTACAGTGTGTGTATGTGTGTGTGTGTGTGTGTGTGTGTGTGTGTGTATTAAACATTTGACTTTACAGATTTGAATACCAATTCATTCCCTTCCTCCCTTGTCACCCACCCTTACTGGAAAGATAAGCAATTTAATATAGGTTGTAAATGTGTAGGTATGCAAAACATTTCCATAGTGGATATATTGTAAAAGACTGGCTATACTTCCCTCCCTCCTATCTCACCTTCCACTTGTTCAGTTCTCTACTTTGATCCAGTCCCTTTTCAAAAGTGGGTGATTCCAATTTCCCTCTCCCCCAGCCTGCTCTCCCTTCCATCATCCCAGCTCTCATTTCTTTACCTCTACTCTCCATTAGGGTCTATGTCATTCCCTCCCTAAGCCACATTCAATGAAAATAATGTTGACCCATTCATTTTTGCCTCCCTGTTCTTACCCTCCATTGTGACCATTTTCCCTTGTCTCTTTTATATGAGATAGTTTACCCCATTCTGTTTCTCCCCCTCTCCTCTCATTATATTTGTCTCTCACCTCTTAAATTCATCTTTAAAGAATCATCCCTTCCTATTAACTCGATCCTGTGCCTTCTATCTATGTATATTGTACACATATATATACATATTCACCTATGTTTTCATATGCCCATATACCCTCCTATATAGACATATATGTGTATATGTATATGCACACACACATTTCTATTCCCTTCAACTATTCTCATACTGAGAAAAGTTTCAGAAGTTACAATTATCATTTTTCCAAGTAGGAATATAAATAGTTCAACTTTGATAAATTCCTTATGATTTCTTTTCACTGTTTACCTTCTAATGCTTCTCTTGCTTCTGAATGACCATATTTTCCCGTGAAACATGATACTCAATTTTGCTGTGTAGGTGATTCTTGCCTTTAATTCCAACTCCTTTTACTTCCATAGCTTTCGATCCCTCAGTGTAGAAGCTGCCAGATACTGTGTTATCTTGATCATGTTTCCACAATATTCAAATTACTGAACGGATGTTGGAGTGACAGAATCCATTAGGACACTGAGCATGACAGATTCCTAGCCCAGGAAAGTGCCCACAAATGTCTGGGCAAAGGGAACACAAAGGACATGGGGGCTGCACCAGCATGGACCTGAGAATAGAGCATGGCAGAGTGAGAGTGAACCCCATCCAGGGGATTGACCCAACACAAGGGAGATTCACAAATGCTTCTCCACAGGTGGAGGAGCAGTCAGAGCTAGGTAAGAAAAAGCTCAGGGCCTATGGCAGCAGCTTCTCCTGGGGCTATCAATGTGCAGCCTGGAGGTCTCAAAATCACCTATCTGAACTTCCAAGAGCCAAGTTGGCAGAGTAAACCCTAGCTTCTCTAATCCCCCTCCCTGAATCTGAAAACACAGAGATTAATGCCCTACCCAGTGTAAAATCCTGAAATAGTGGAAACACCCTCAGGCTTGGGAGTCCTAGAGGAAGGATTTGACTGAAGCTGTGCTGAGCCTGTGGTGAAGGGTGGGAGGCCTCCCAAAAAGCCCTACCTCAGCTGACAAGCAAAAGATCTTGAAGCCAGAAAGCACTAACAACAGAAGCCAAGTTGTGCCTTAGCAACACCAGGGGAATCTGAAGAAACTAATACTGACTGTTACCAGCTGATGAATCTGCCTGAGCTGTAGCCCAGAGGCACAGAACCTTAAACCTAAACTGGCCAGACAACCTGTAATAAGAATGTAAATTTTAAAGATCTTCCCTGCCCCTAGGCTAATGTGCACCTGAAGCCTGGGGTGGGGGAGGCTTGTTTTTCAGTAGATACTTCTTGATTGGCCAGTGAGTCAATAAGATTGTTACATTCTCTGAGCCAGGAGAAGGCTATATAAGCCCTGATGTGTGGCTTTGTTTTTGGGACTCACTTTGAGAAGTATTCTGTGATTTGATCTGTATTCTGGGAAGCCGTTGTTGAGAGTCCCCCGGCTTTGAAAAACCCAGAATGTGGAAACCCAGATGTTGACTGGGTATGGATGTAATGGTTGGACAGTTTGGAAATCTGTCTACTTGATGTTTCTGTCTTGATAATTATGCCTGTATACTTTGAGGTTCAGGGTGCTGACCTTTTCTCCTGAACAAGGTAAACGATATATGTCTGACTGATTAAAGTAAGCTTGTTAACCCATTTTGAGTTGCTTTCCTTCAACAAAGCAGATCCAAGAACCTATGGTAGCTGCAAACCCTGAGGACACGCTTGGGGTGCTTGCTGCTACACAACCCCTCTCATATATGTTTTTCTGTGAGCCTCAGAGTAAGCCAGGGGAAACCTTAAGAGTCCTGGTTTTGGCCTCATTTCAGACACTCAGAGGCTAAAGCACACAAAGTCAACAACCAAGCCCCTAGTTCCCAGTCTTAGAAGCATGGGTCAGAGCCTTCTGTACCCCATTAGAAGAAATCCACTCTAAAAGTCAGGACATAGGCAATGACAATAGGAAAGAAGGAAACTGAGAAATCAAGAACAATACAATCCTATTATAGCAAGCAACTACAGCCAGATTCAGAGGACAACATGGACTCTATACTAACACTTGAGACCACAGAATGAAATGTAAACTGATCTCAAACCCAAAAAGCATTCTTGGAGGAGCTCAAGAAAGATTTAAACATCCAAATTAGAGAGGTAGATTATAAATTTAAATTTATATTGAACAAATTGTAAAAAAAATTCACTGAAGAAAAGAAATCCTTAAAAAGTAAGAAATGGGACCCTACGTTCAAAGTCTAACTGGAAAAAATACCTCCCTAAAAGAGGAGCTTCAAAAATTAGCCAAGGAAAACACTAAAAATTAGAATCAGTCAAATCAAAGCTAAAGACTCTATGATGCATCAAGATTCAGTAAAAAAAAAAAACATAAAGATCGAAAACTTAGAGGAAAGTATAAAATATCTCACTGGAATACTAATTGACCTAGAGAACAAATCCAGGAGACATAACTTAAGAATTGTTGGTCTATCAGAAAGCATGATGAAAAAAACAGCCTGGACAACATCCTCCAAGATATTGTCAAAGAAAACTGTCCTGAAGTCCTAGTATCAGAGGGTAAAATAGTTATTGAAAGAGTTCACTAGACTCCTCCTGAAAAAGATCTCAAATTGAAAACTCCAAGAAATGTAGTAGCCAAATTCCAGAATTAAACTACAAGGAGAAAATACTGCAAGCAGCCAGAAGGAAACAATTCAAATATCATGGAATTACTGTCAGGATTACACAGGACCTAGCAGCTTCTACTTTAAAATATTGGAGTGATTGGAATTTGATATTTTGTAAGGCGAAAGAGCTTGGACTGCAACGAAGCATCAATTACTTGACAAAATTGAGCATAATCTTTTAGGCAAGGAGATGATCATTTAATGAAATAAGGGACTTCAAAACTTTTTTGAAGAAAAAGCCAGAGCTCAATGGAAAATTTGATCTCCAAATACAAGACTCAAGAGAGATAAAAAAGGTAAACAAAGAAAATACACAAACCCACACATGCACATAACTTGTGATTCAATAAAAGCAAACTGTTTACATACTTATATGAAAAGTTGATACCTGTCAATATTGAAATTTATATGATTATCATGACTTTTAAAAAGGATATACATAGATAGAGGATGTGGGTATCAATTAACTAATCTGATGATAAAAAACTTATTAAGGGGTTCAAAGGAACTGTAATGGGAGAAAAGAAAAGGATGATGAAGAAAGGGTAAATCATGCCACATACAGAGGCATAAAACATACTATAGTAGAGGTAAGGGAGACGAACATCATATGAACTTTAATCTCATTGGTTCTGAGTCAAGGAGAAAGCAACATAATCAGTTAAGTTTTGGATTCTAAAGTGAAAAGATGAAAAACTCATTATAATATAGGGAAAGGAGGGAAGGAGAGGAGCCCTGTATGAAATTTACTCTCATCAGTTTTGGATCAAGGAGGGAATAATATACTTAAGCATAAAAATCTATTGTGTCTTAAAAGCAGTACAAGGGTAAGGGGGAGAAAGAGGGAGGGTATTATAAGAGAGGGAAATAGTAGAAAGGGAAAAGGGTAGATAAAGTTTGGGGGCACAGGGAGGGAATACTGAGGGAGGCAGTGGTTAAAAGGAAAATTCTTAAGGAGGGGAAGGGAGAAGGAAGAAATAAAAACATGAACAGGGTAAGAAATAGGATGGAGTGAAAGGCACAGGTAGTAATCATAACTCTGTGAATGGGATGAACTCTCCCACAAAATGGAGGTGGACAGCAGAATGGATTAAAAACCACAACCCTACAATACGCTATCTACAAGAAAGACATTTAATAAAAGGGGATATGCACAGTGTAAAGGTAAAAGGCTGGAGTAGAATAAATTATGCTTGAGCTAAAGAAAAAAAAAAGCTGGGGTAGCAATCCTTATCTCAGATAGAGCAAAAGCAAAAATACATCTAATTTAAAAAGATAACAAAGGAAACTATATCCTGCTAAAAGCCATCATTGAGAATGAAAGAATAGTGTTACTTAATATATATGCACTATGCAGTATAGCATCCAAATTCCTAGAGGAGAAGTTAAGGGAATTAAAGGAAAAATAGACAGTAAAACTCTACTAGTGGGGGACCTCAATCTCAGCCTTTATGAATTTAATATACCTAACTTCAAAATAAACAAGAAAGAAGTAAAGGAGGCAAAGAATATTTTAGAGAGACTAGATATGATACATCTCTGGGAAAAATTGATGGGAATAAAAACAAATATACCTTCTTCTGAGCAGTACATGGCACATACGCAAAAAGTGACCATGTACTAGGGCATAAAAACCTCACAATTCAGTGAAGAAAGGCAGAAATATTAAATTCATCCTTCTCAGATCATGATGCAATAAAAATCATATGCAATAAAGGGCTATGGAAAGATAGACTAAAAACTAATTGGATACTAAATAATTTAATCCTAATGAATGAGTGGGCCAAACAAGAGATTGTAGAAACAATCAGTAATTTCATTTAACATAGTTACAATAATGAGACAACATACCAAAACTTGTGGGATGCAGAAAAAGCAGCTCTTAGGGGAAGTTTTATATCCCTGTCTGCATACATGAATTTTAAAAAATGGAGGTCAATAGATTGAGCGTGCCATTGAAAAATCTAGAAAAATAAAAAATTGAAAATCCCCAATTAAATACTAAATAAGAAATAATGAAAACCAAAGGGCAAGTAATAAAATTTAAATCAAGAGAACTGTAGAATTAATAAATAAAATTAAGAGCCAGTTTTATGAAAAAAACAATAAAATTTATAGACCTTTAGTCAATAAGATAAAAAAAGAAAGAAGAAAACAAAATTACGAGTATGAAAAATAAAAAGGGTGAATCTACCTCCAATTAAGGGGAAATTAAAACAATAATTAGGAATTATTTTGCCAAATTGTATGCACATAAATTTGACAATCTTAGTGAAAGGGATGAATATTGACAAAAATATAAGTTTCCCAGAATACATGAAGAGGAAGTAAATTATTTAAATAACCCCATCTCAAAAAAAGAAATTGAACAAGCCATCAGCAAACTCCCTAGGAAATAACCCCCAGGGCCAGACGGATTTACTAGCAAATTCTATCAAACACTTAAAGAACACTTGTTTCCAATACTTTACAAACTGTTTGGGAAATTTGGTTAAGGAGTCCTACCATATTCTGTTTATAACACAAATATGATACTGAGGCCTAAATCAGTAAGAGAAAAAAAGGGAGAAAGAAAATTATAGATTAATTTCCCTCATGAATATAGATGCAAAGATTTTAAATAAAATATTAGTAAAAAGACTACAGCAAATTATTACAGAATAATACACTTTTATCAGGTAGGATTCATTTCAGGAATACAAGGATGATTCAATATTAATAAAAGTATCAGAATAATTGATCATATCAACAACAAAACTAGCGGAAACCATATGATTATCTCAATAGATGCAAAAAAGGCTTTTGACAAAATACAATACCCATTCCTATTAAAAACACTAGAAAGTAGATGAATAAATGGATTCTTCCTTAAAATTGTGAGTAACATCTCTCTAAAATCATCAGCAAGCATTATATGTAATGGGGATAAGCTAGAAGTATTTCCAATAAGATCAGGGGTTAAAAAAGTATGTCCACTATCACCCCTCTTTTTCAATTTGGTAGTAGAAATGTTAGCAGCAGCAATAAGAGAAGAAAAAGAAATTGAAGGAATAAAATTAGGCAAAGAAGAGATTAAGCCATCACTCTTTGCAGATGATATGATTATATTCTTATAGAATCCTAGAGAATCAAGTAAAAAACTACTTCAGATAATAAATAAATTTGGCAAAGTTGCAGGATATAAAATAAACCCACATAAATCCTTGGGATTTCTATATATTTCTAACAAAATCCAAAGGTAAGAGAGAGAAAGAGAAATCCCATTGAAGAAAAGCAGACTAAAGGAGAGAGAGATAATTTCAGAATTATTGGTCTACCAGAAAGCCTTGATGGAAAAAGCAGCCTGGACAACATCCTCCAAGAAATTGTCAAGGAAAACTGTCCTGAAGTCCTAGAATCAGGAGGTAAAATAGTTATCGAAAGAATTCACTGGACTCCTCATAAAAGAGCTCCCGAATTGAAAACTCCGAGAAATATGGTAGACAAATTCCAGAATTACAAGATTAAGGAGAAAATACTGCAAGCAGCCAAAAAAATAATTTCAAATATCATGAAACTAGTCAGGATCACACAGGACCTAGCAACTTCTACATTAAAAGTTTGGAGGGATTGCAATTTGATATTTTGTAGGGCAAAAGAGCTAGGACTGCAACCAAGGATTAACTACCTGGCAAAACTGAACATAATCTTTCAGGCAAGGAGATGGTCATTTAATGAAATAAGGGACTTCCAGACGTTCCTGATGAAAAAGCTAGAGCTCAATGGAAAATTAGATCTCCAAATGCAAGACTCAAGAAAGACATAAAAAGGTATACAAGGAAAACACACACTCACACATACACAAATGCACACACACACACACACATGCACATAACTTGGGATGCAATAAGCAAAATATTTACATCCCTATATGAGAAGCTGATAACTGTCAATATCAAAATTTATATGATTATTATGACCTTTAAAATGATTATACTTAGGTAGAGGGTGTGGGTACAAATGAACTAATCTGATGATAAAAAAAGAAAAGCCTTATTAAGGGGGTCAAAGGGACTGCGATGGGATAAAAGGAAAGGATAAGACAGAAAAGGTAAATTATATCTTAAGAAGAGGCATAAAACACACCATAGTAGAGGGGAAGGAAAGAGGGAGAGGAACATCATTTGAACATTATTGTCACTGGTCTGGTTCAAAGAGGGATCAACATAATAAGTTAAGTTTAAGATTTTAATGTGAAAAGACATGACAACTCAATAAATAGAGGGAAAGGAGGGAGGGAGAGGAGCACTGTATAAAATTTACTCTCATTGGTTTGGGGCCAAAGGGGGAACATACTCTGATAAGTATAAAAATCTATTGTGTACAATAGGCCTTAGGAGGGTAAGGGAGATTTAAAGGGGGGAATTAGAGGGGAGGGAAATAGTAGTAAGGGGAGAGGGTAGGTAAAGAAAAGGGGAGTTACAGGGAAGAAACATGGAGGGAGGCGGTGGTCAAAAGGAAAACCCTTAAGGAGGGGAAGGGAGAAGGAAGGAACAAAAACATAAGCAGGGGAGGGAATAGGATGGAAGGAAAGAGACAGATACTCATCATTACTGTGAATGTGAATTGGATGAACTTTCACATAAAACAGAAGTGGATAGCAGAATGGATGAAAAATCATAATCCTACAATATGCTGTCCACGAGAAACACATTTGAAACAAAGGAATATCCACAGAATAAAGGTAAAAGGCTGGAATAGAATATATTATGACTCAGCTAAAGTAAAAAAGCAGGGGTAGCAATCCTTATCTCAGATAAAGCAAAAGCAAAATAGATCTAATTAAAAGAGATAAGGAATTAAACTATATCCTGCACCATCAAGAATGAAGCAATATCATTACTTAATATATATGCACCAAGTGGTGTGGCTTCCAAATTCCTAGAGGAGAAGTTAACGGGAATTAAAGGAAGACATAGATAGCAAAACTATACTAGTGGGGGACCTTAAACTCCCCCTATCTGAACTTGATATATCCAACCTCAAAATAAACAAGAAAAAAGTTAAGGAGGCTAATAGAATTTTGGAGACACTAGATATGATAGATCTCTGGAGAAAATTGAATGGGGATAAAAAGGAATATACTTTCTTCTCAGCGGTTCACACACATACTCAAAAATCGAAAATGTACTAGGGCATAAAAACCTCACAATTCAGTGCAGAAAAGCAGAGATATTAAATGCATCCTTCTCAGATCATGATGCAATAAAAATTATATACAATGATGGGCCATTGAAAGATAGACTAAAAACTAACTGGAAATTAAACAATTTAATCCTAAAGAATGAGTGGGTAAAACAAGAAATTATAGAAGCAATCAGTAACTTCATTCAAGAGTATGACAATAATGAGACAATATACCAAAATTTGTGTGATGCAACAAAGGCAGTTCTTAGGGGCAGTTTTATATCCCTGAGTGCATACATGAATAAATTAGAGAAAACGGAGATCAATGGATAGGGCATGCAATTGAAAAAGCTACAAAAAGAAGAAATTGAAAATCCCCAATCAAATACTAAATTAGAAATACTGAAAACCAAAGGAGAGATACATAAAATTGAAATTAAGAAAACTATTTAATTAATAAATAAAACTAAGAGCTGGTTTTAAGGGAAAAAAAAACAATATAATTGATAGACCCTTAGTCAATACGATAAAAAAGGATAAAACAAAATTATGAGTATCAAAAATGATAAGGGTGAATCTACCTCCAATGAAGAGGAAACCAAAACAATAATTAGGAATTATTTTTCCCAATTGTATGCACATAAATGTCACAATCTTAGTGAAATGGATAAATATTTACAAAACTACAAGTTGCCCAGATTAACTGAAGAGGAAATAAATTACTTAACCCCATCTCAGAAAAAGAAATCAAACAAGCCATAAGTGAACTCTCCAGGAAAAATCTCCAGGGCCAGATGGATTTACTAGTGAATTCTATCAAACATTTAAAGAGAAAATGATTCCAATACTCTACAAACTATTTAGGAAAATTATTGAAGAAGGAGTCCTATGAAATTCTTTTTATAACACAAATATGGTACCGATACATAAATCAGGAAGTGATAAAACAGAGAAAGAAAATTATAAACAAATTTGCCTCATGAATATAGATGAAAATAATGTAAATATAATATTAGCTAAAAGACTACAGCAACTCATCACAAGAATAATATATTTTGATCAGGTAGGATTTATTCCAGGAATGCAAGGATGCATTAGGATAACCATCAGTATAATTGATCATATCAACAATGAAATTAAAAGAATCAACATGATTATCTCAACAGATGAAGAAAAGGCTTTTAACAATATGCAACATCCATTCTTATTAAAAAACACTAGAAAGTATAGGAATAAATGGATCCTTCCTCAAAATAATAGGTAGCACCTATTTAAAATCATCAGCAAGTATTATAGGTAATGAGGATAAGCTAAAAGCATTTCCAATAAGATCAGGGGTGAAACAAGGGGGTCCATTATCACCCCTCTTATTCAATCTGGTACTAGAAATGTTAGCAGTAGCAATTAGAGAAGAAAAAGAAATCAAAGGAATCGAATTAGTCAAAGAAGAGACTAAGCCATCACTCTTTGGAGATTATATGATGATATACTTAGAGAATCAAGTAAAAAACTACTTGACATAATAAATAAATTTGGCAAAGTTTTAGGATATAAAATAAACCCACATAAATCCTAGGCTTTCCTGTATATTTGTAATGAAATTCAACAGCAAGAGATAGAAAGAGAATCCCACTTAAAATTCCTGTAGACATTATAAAATATTTGGGAATCTACCTGCCAAAACACACCCAGGACCTATATGATCAGGACTACAAAACACTTTTCACATAAATAAAGTCAGATCTTACTAATTGGAAAAATATCAATTGCTCCTTGCTGGGACAAGCTAATGTAATAAAAATGATGATTTTACCTAATTTAAATTATATATTTAGTTCCATACCAATCAATTTACCAAAAAACTACTTTATAGAGCTAAAAAATCGTAACAAAATTCATTTGGAAGAACAAACAGTTCAGAATATCAAGGGAATTAAGGAAACCAAATGCTAGGGAAGGTGAACTAGCTATACCAGATTTTAATATGTATTAAAAAGCAGCAGTCATCAAAACTACTTGGTACTGGCTGAGGAATAGACTAGTGGATCAGTGGAAGAGATTGGGCACACAATGACTATAGAAATCTATTGTTTGATAAACCTAAAGACCCCAGTTTTTGAGATAAGAATTCACTATTTGACAAAAACTGCTGGGAAAACCAGAATGTAGTATGGCAGAAACTGGGCATAGACCATTATCTTACACCATATACCAAAATTAAGTCTAAATGGGTGCATGATCTCGGTATAAAGGTTGATACTGTAAGCAATCTCGGAAAGCTAGGAATTGTTTACCTGTCATATTTGTAGAGAGGGGTAGACTTTATTACCAAACAAGAAATAGGAGCATTATAAAATGCAAAATGGATAATTCTGATCACATTAAATTGAAAAGTTTCTGTACAAACAAAGCCAATATAATCAAAATCAAGAGGAAGGTGGGAAATTGGGAAAGGATTTTTACAACCTATGTCTCAGATAAAGGACTCATTTCTAAAATATACAGAGAATTGAGTCAAATCTGTAAGAATACAAGTCATTCCCCAATTCATAAATTGTCAAAGGATATGAACAGGAAGTTTTCAGAGGAAGAAATTAAAGATATCTCTAAACATATGAAGAAATGTTCTAAATCACTATTGATTAGAGAAATGCAAATCAAAACGACTCTGAGGTACCACATCTCAACTGTCAGATTGGCTAAGACGAAAAAACAGGAAAATGACAAATGCTGGAGAAGAAATCATAGAAGTGGGAGGAAGACCCATATGTACAAAAATATTTATAGCAGCTCTTTTTGTGGTGGCAAAGAACTGGAAATTAAGGGTATGACCATCAATTGGGGAATGGCTGAACAAGTTGTGGTATATGCATGTAATGGAATACAATTGTGCCATAAGAATAAGGAGCAGATGGACTTCATATTTACCTGGAGAGGTTTACACAAACTGATGCTGAGTGAGAAGAGTAGAGCCAGGAGAAATTTTCAGTTTAAACAGGTTAAACAGTTTAATTTTTTAAACTAGGGCAACTGTATCAATTTGACCTTATCGTATGGAAATATTTCATAATTGTGATTATATGGTTCCTGGGTTTACCTTGGCAGGTGCATTCCCAAATATTTTATATTATACATTTTTTTTGCCTTTTTGGAGGGCAATTGGATTAGGTAACTTGCCCAAGGTTACATGGCTAGTTTGTGTGTGTGTGTGTGTGTGTGTGTGTGTGTGTGTCTGTTAAGTGTCTGAGGCTGGAACCTAACTCAGGTCCTCCTGACTGCGGGGCTGGCACTTTACTCACTGCATCATCTAGCCGCCCCTATTTTATATTATCTACTGTTATTTTAAATGAAATTTCTCCTCCTATCTCTTGCTGCTGGTCTTTGCTGACAATATATAGGGATGCTGATAATTTATGTGGGTTTATTTTATATCCTGTAACGTTTTAAAAGTTGTTAATTGTTTCAAGTAGTTTTTTAGTTGATGCTCAAGGGTTCTTTAAGTATATCCACTTCTATGCAATTTCAAGAATAATTTATATAGTATGGTAATTTATTAAATTTTGAAAATTTAATAGAATGTATGTGTAATTTCATTTGAAACTTGGGAGTTTTTCCTTTGGGAGTTCATATATGATTTGTTTGATTTCTTATTCTGGGACTGGGTGTTTTACATTTTGTCAATATTCATTCTTTTCAGCTATTTGTTTTGAGGATTTAATTGAGCAAAATAGATTATATAAATTTATTTTATTTCCCTTTATCATGTTTCTCATTTTTTCAAGTTAGTAATATAGATGCCTTCTCTTCTTTGAAAAAGTAGACATGTTTGTCAATTTTATTAGTCTTTTATATATCAATTCCTATTTTTATTTTAACTCATTTTTCTTTTTTTATTTTCAGAATTTCTATTTTGATTTTTATGTCTTTAAAATCCAATGTTTTTCTAGGTTTTACTTTTGTAATTTTTTTTCCTTCTTGGGTTATCTTTACAAGTATTTGTTGTGTGTTTCTGTGTATCTCCAAAGCATTGATATATCATTTTATTTTTATCATTTTTTATTAAATTATCTGTTCTTTTCCATGTCTTGTTCTTCTAATTTTTAGGATGTATTATTTAGTCTATATTTAATTCTGATCAGTTTCTTCAAATTATCATTATAAATTCTAATTTCATTGCATCATGATCTGTTAAGGTTGTTTAATGCACCTTTGCTACATGGGTTCATGAGTTTTTTGTATCCTTTGTACATTGTCATGTTTTTCTTACAAGGAACATGCAAAATTGATAAATATATATGCTCTCTTGATATATTTCTCTTTTATTTAAAATGTACATGCACACTATTTTTAAGAGGGAGAAGATAGTTGTGCATGAGTGCAATATTTCTCTGTTCAAATGACAGCAAATTTCTCAAGATATTTGTTCTTTTGCTTGATATCTTGATATTTGCAAATTCACATCAAGACCCCAAAATAGGAACTATTAGTTCCTCCAACTTTCTTCATTTCTTTTTTACCATATTTTTTTCTTTTTTACTTTCTTAAATCACACACACACACACACACAGGACCCACAAAACTCTATACTGTCTCTTATTTGTCTTCCTTTGACTCTTGAAGATGGTGGGATTAGGATGTAAACACTAAATAATCATTTAGCTCCTTCATAGTCCTCACATATAATTAGCTTTCTAGTATTGTCCTATCTACTATATTTGTGACCCTCAAATTTTATATATCTCCTATTTTTTTCAGTGTGTATACTTGAAAATCTTCTGTTTTATTAAGTACATATTTTCCCCATGGTAATTCAGTTTTGTAAGAAGATCTAATCATGGTGGAAAACTTTTTAAAAAATATTTGACTTATCTTCAAGATTTTCTTTTCTTTGTTTAGTTGCTGATGTCTTCTGTGATCCCACTGTAGACCCTTGAAACTTGATTGCTGTCTTCCTGGCTACTTGCAGTATAATTTCTTTGATCAGAAAATACAAAATTGTTGGCTATCCCATTTCTATATTTGTTTAATGTTGGCTTCCTTTCAGGATGTGATACACATTCTTTCTACTTTCATGTTTTCCTATGATTGTAATGATTCTGCGTAGAATTTTTTCCCTATGGTTTCAGAAATAACAAAGTGGTGGCTGTTGTATTATTTTGTTTTTTGTTTAGTAATTCTTTTCAGGAATAAGAGAATTTGAGAGTCAATCAATTAGTAAGTACAGATGTATATAATAAGTGCCTATTATGTATAAAGCATTATCATTGGATACTTAGTCCAACTTATACACACAAAAAAATCACATTTTAAAATAACCATTAATGGTCATTCAGCCTATACTTTAAAATGTTCAAGGAAATCTATTAACTGTTAAGGCAGTTTGTTCAAGTTTTGGAGAGCTCTAATTGTTAGAAAGTTGTTGCTTTCCCCCTCCTTGATATAGTGTCTAAGTGCCTCTTTATTCTTTTTCTTCAATATATTTTTTTCCTTTTTCTGTTTTCTGGGATCAAAGGGGACAAATTTAATTATTTTTCTACATTTCAAACTTCTAAATACTTGAAAATCATTATCATGGCCTTCACCCTTCTCCAGGCTAAACATCCCTTATCCTTTCACTCAATTTTTTTTTTATGACAAGGAGTATAGTGATTCCTAAATTAACACAATTTGTTTTGAAAGTTAGTTGTTGCTGGTTATAGATATTTCACTTATTTTTTAGCATGACAACTAAAATTGCAACAAAAGCACAGTTTTCTCCAAGGCAAGACATAATTTTTAATAACAGTGATGCATATACTGTTAGTAAAAATGGATTACAATGTGCTTCACTAGGAATCCAGGGACCTGAGCATGATCAGTTTATTGATTAGGCTAGCAATAACCAAATATTGATTCTATGAACTCTCTCAAATGACCAAACACCCTAATTTAAAGGTGACAGGATATTTTATTTTTTTAATCTTATTTATTTCATTTTTAATTCATGACACAAAACAAGCATATCCCTAATATAGTAGATTTTTTTAAAAGATTGTTATATGTGAAACCACACATTTATTATGTACAATGTGCTATTCCTTTTAAATATATAATAAGATTATCACAGAAATTTATTTTCCCTCCCTCCCCCACCACTTTAGGTGTATCTTCCTTCTGGGATTGGCCTGAGAGTACATCATTTGGACCTCACTAGCAAAGGTAAGACAATCCCAATTGGTAGACATTTTAAGAAGAGGTGGATTGAGAGCTCTTGGTTTCTCCCTATTATTTCATCATGGTGGGGAGGGGCGGGGAAGGACTAATCCTCAAGTAATAGGATTGTTGTTTTTGTCCTTCCTTTTAAAAAAAGAGAGAACCAATGATATAACAGGGTGATGTCTTCATTTGCCAATGAATTGGATTTAAATTTGGTAGTTATACAAGGTCACTAGCCTCACTTTTACTTATAAGTCATTAAAGTCCAGTGGCAGGGAAAAAGTCAAGAAGACTGGAATGCAGTGGATGACCTTGGCATCTTTAACCAAGTTCTAAGCACTCCGTAGCACCATTATCCTCATCCACCCATTCCACTGTAGGAAGTTTTCACATTGTTGGGATAGATATCCCTCTAACTCATGAATAGTTCTGAGACCTGTCTGGCACCCTAAACTTGATTTAGGCCATATACCAAGATGATTTTATCAAGTTATGGCCTTTGACCATGCTAAAGTTTCTTGGAACTATAGGTAAGAGTTGGGTAAAGGTGGACTCCAAGGGTGAATGAGATGAGAGACATGAAAAGGGCTGGGCAAACCCTCACATCAGAAGAATAGAATTAGTCTATGACTGGAAAAATGGGCCAGGTCTGCAGATGTGACTGATTATGATTTTCCTGGTACTTAAGGAATGCTTATTGCTTTATGAAATCCAGTGGACTTTAGCAATCTTGGCTAGAAAAACAAACAACCACATCTCAATCAGGATCCCCTTCCCCACTCTGCTTCCCATTTGGCCTCCCTTTAGGAGACCAAGTCACCCCTACTTGAGATGAAGAAAAGGAATTACTGGAAACTTGATTCCATGGAGGACCTAGCCCAAACTGGAAGACAGGATTGGATACATAAAATGGGTTTAAAAAGCTTAATTTATTCTAGTCTTTTCTGCTCAAAAGGTTGATCACAATGGAAGCACCAACTCCTACAGCTTTCCTATTCACTCTTCTCAAAGGAGGCACTGAGAATAGGGCACAACTAGCATCCTCTAAGCCTCAATGGGGGTCAGTTGAGGCGAGCACACAGATTCCCCACAAGCCTCGATGGGAGCCAATCAAGGCATGCACAGAATTCCAACCAACCCTCTATCCACTGTGTTACTCTGGTCAATAGCAGCTATTTTAATTTTATTTTAAAGGTCTAGATATTTCTACATATGAATGAATAAGGAATGCATTTGCCATGAAAAAAATGTGAAATGTTTAGTCTTACTCCATCTGAACAAGTATAGTCAGTAGACTTTGTGATACTACATTGAAAGAAGTCTTTGAACCTGAAAATCATATTATGTTTTAAATGCCAGTAAACAGTTCTCTAGTTTATCAAATGAATGTATTAGAATTTTGTTACTGTTAATAATATCTCTGAGGGATTTTTCTTCTGGTGTATAAAGAAAACAAAATATTGCTGTCAATTAGTGTTTGGTAAAGATTTATAAGTGGCAATATGAAATAACACATTTTGAGAAATTTTACACTTAAAACCAAGCCCACTCCATCACACTAATAATATTATTGTTTTTGTTATTATTAGGTTGCAAATGTAAACATGTAAAGTATGTTATCAACAAATAAATATCTTTATATTTTACATTTTTATTATATTTCTAGATTCATTATAAAATTGGGATATCTTAATTTTATTTAGATAAAATGTGAACTAAGATAATTGTTTGACAAAAAAAATTTCTTTTAAAAATGTGGAGGACAATATGTGGAGTAGCCTTCAACACATCAAGTTTGAAATTATTGCCTTTATCTTTGTAGAACTGTAATCTTGATTAGACTATTTCGATTTAACATATGTTTCCTCCACATGATGAGCATATGACTTTGTTGGTGGAGGAAGTCCTGTTGTGGGAATTAATTTCACTATTATAGATCAAAAGCTTAAATTATTAATTATTGGAGGGACATAAAACTGAAGTTACTTGCCCATAGACACATAGCTAGTAAGCATTATAGGGGGAATTTGAGTATTTGCACACACAGGCTCATAGGAAATACCTATTGACATAATTGTCAAATCTTTGTGCAAGTTCATGGAACAAGTATGTTCAGAAGTTGGGACAGGATGAAAACAGCAACATGTGGCAGAAAGAGTATTGATCAGGAGTCAGAAGACAAGAATTCTAGTCCTGGCTTTGTCACTATAAACACACTATATAAGCAGTTCATGTAACTCCTCGGCCTCAATTTCCTCAACATTAAAATGATATGCAAGGGTAAATGGGTAGAGGAGTCAAAAAGAAAATCCCTGAGATGCCTTTCAATTATAAATTATGAGCAATGAGGTCATGAGAAAGTCACCTAACCTTTCTCAGCCTCAGGCAACCTTCTAAGAATAATAATAATAGATAATAATCTGCAAAAGTTGAGAAAGTTCCTATACAAGGAATTCCCACAGTGACAATGAGCAACTAAAAAAAAATCAGGTACTTAATGTACTGAGATAGTGTGCGGAGTCAGGCATCTGAGTAGGGGAAGATAGAGGAACCCTAAGCTGATAAGGAAGGTCAGACCCAGCTGTGTTGTGAAGTGGCCCTGAGTGAAAAGCCATCAGCAGACACCTGGTGATTGCAAAAGCAGTGAGTCAGGAATGCTGCTGGTTATGGGCAATTATAGGAGGGCAGAGTACCTGGTTTCATTTTACACACACACACACACACACACACACACATATACAATTATATATATATATATACATATATATATGTATATGTATGTATACACACATATACACATTTATGCATATGCGTGTATAATAATTTTTTAATGAGCAGGTAAAGGAGAAAGAATCCAAACATAGAAAGTTACTGTGGGAATAGAGAAGACTGGCATTCATCTTCAGAAGATTCTGAAACAAAAATGCTCCAAAGAGTAATGTTAAATGGTCACCTTCCCAAAAAGAATTCATACAAGGACTTTAAAAGGGCATTAAAAATTAAAAATTAAAATTTTCCACAGAGACTGTGGAAAAAAATTAAAAAGTAATTTGAACAATCCAAGAAAAACAAGATTTTGAAAAGAAGTCAACCAATTAGAAAAGGAGACCCAGAATCTTTTGAAAGAAAACAACTCCTTAAAAATTAGAATTGGGGGGGCAGAGCCAAGATGGAGGCATAAAAGCAGGAAAACTCCCTTTGCTCCCCATATAACTACCTCAAAAACCTATAAAATTTGTTTCCAAACAAACTTTAAGGCTATACAGAACCCACAGAGTGACAGAGAGAAACAAATCTCCCACTGAAGGCAGCCTGGTAGGCCAGCAGGAAGGGTCCATCACAGCATGCAGCACCCAGACCTACATGAGCCTGAAGTTTTAGCCCCAGGGCAGCTATGGCCAGCCATGACTGGAAAGACTTCTGGAGAGTGAATCACAAGCAGCTGTGGTAGTTTCCAGAATTATTAACCCATAAATGATAAAGACAAAGTGAGAGTTCAGTGCGGACTTTGCAGGAACAGGGGATCAGGACTATGGTCTGGCCTCTGTCCCTGAAAGAGGAAGAGGCTGGGGTATGGCAGCTGCCACCGCATGGCTATTTCAGAGCTCTGAGCCAGCAGATTGTAGGGGAACCAAGACACCATCCTAAGCGTTAATGACTCTTGCTTTAACCTGTTTGTATCTGGACTGTGGTCTAGGGTGGAGGTCCTAGGGTGTGTGACCAGGTGCCAGAGCCAGTGGAGGCTTCAGAGAGGGCAACCAACAAATACCTCCAGAAGCTGCAAAAACCCCAGCTATTTGGGAAAAAGCGATCCTCTCTGGAAGTAGAGTTCTACTGTGGTAAAAAGCTCAAAAGTCACGTAATTGAGTGGCAACATGAGCAAGCAAATGAAGCAAAGCAAGCAGAGCAACCCAACTATAGATTCCATTTTGGGGGACAAAATGTATCAAAGAATGAAACAGGAGGAAGACAACAAAGTCAGAACTCCTGTACCAAAAGCTTCCAAGAAAAATATGAACTGGTAAAGGCCATAGAGGAGATTAAGAATGATTTTGAAAACCGTGTAAGAGAAGTAGAGGAAATATTGGGAAGAGAAATGAGGATGATGTGGGAAAATCATGAAAAGAGAGTCAGCAACCTGACTGAAGAAAATAACACCTTAAAAAGTAGACTGACTCAAATGGCAAAAAAGACTCAAAAAGCCAATGAGGAGAAGAATGCCTTAAAAAGCCAAATTTGCCAGATGGAAAAGAATCTCAAAAGGTCACTGAAGAGAATCTTTGCTTCAGAATTAGATTGGAGCAAATGGAAGCTAGTGACTTTATGAGAAATCAAGATGCTATAAAACAGATTCAAACAAATGGAAAAAATAGAACGCATTGTGAAATGGGCCATTGAAAAAACCACTGACTTGGAAAATAGATCCAGGAGAGATAATTTTAAAACTATTGGACTACTTGAAAGCCATGATCAAAAAAAAAGAAACTAGAAATCATCTTTCAAGAAATTCTCAAGGAAAATTGCCCTAATGTTTTAGAACCAGGGGGCAAAATAGAGGTTGAAAGAATCCACTGATCACCTCCAGAAAAAGATCCAAAAAGAAAACTCTTAGAAGAATTATAGCTAGGTTCTGGAGTTCCTGCATCAAGGAGAAACTACTACAAGCAGCTAAGAAGAAACGCTTAGAATATTGTGGAAATACAATCAGGATAATACAGGATCTGGCAGTTTTTACACTGAGGGATTGAAGGGCTTGGGATATGATATTCCAGAGGTCAAAGGATCTGGAATTAAAACCAACAATCACCTACCCAGAAAAACTAAGTATCATATTTCAGGGGAAAATATGGGCATTCAATAAAATAGAGGACTTTCACACATTCTTGATGAAAAACAATAGTTGAATAGAATATTTGACATTCAGATACAAGAAGCAAGAGAAGCATGAGAAGGTAAACAGGGAAAAGTAATCATAAGGAACTTAACAAATTTGAACTGTTTATATCCCTACAGGGAAAAATTATAATTGTAACTTATGAAACTTTTCTCAGTATGAGAATAGTTGAAGGGAATAGAAACACACACACACATATACACACATACATATATGTGTCTATATAGGTGGGTATATGGGTATATGAATACATATGTGATGTGTGTATATATGTGTACAGGTATACATAGATAGAGGGTACAGGAACAATTTAATAGGAAGGGATGATACTTTAAAAGTGAAATGAAGAGGTGAAAGAGGAATATAATGAGAGGAGATGGGGAGAGACAAAATGGGGTTAGCTACGCCATATAGAAGAGGCAAGGGAAAATGGTCACAATGGAGGGGAAGAAGAGGAAGGCAAAAGGGAATGGGTCAACCTTATTCTCATTGAATTTGGCTTAGGGAGGGAATGACATACACACCAAATAGGGTATCTCACCCTACAGGAGAGTAGGGGGGGAGGAGATGAGGGGGGGGGATGATTGAAGGCAGGGGAGGCTGGGGCAGAGGGAAGTTAGAAGCACCCACTTTTGAAAAGGGACAGGATCAAAGTAGAGAATAGAACAAGTGGGAGGTGGGCTAGGAAGGAGTGAAATATAGTCAGGCTTTTACAATATATCCACTATAGAAATGTTTTACTTAGCTATACATGTACAACCTATATTGAATTGCTTATCTTCCCAGTAAGGGTGAATGACAAAGGAGGAAAGGAATGAATCTGCAATTCAAGGCTTTAAAATAAAATGTTTTATATATATATATATATATATATATATATGTGTGTGTGTGTACGTATGTATGTATATATATACATATATATATGTGTGTGTGAATACTATTATTAATATTATTTTACATGTAACTGGAAAGATATACAGGCTCTGGGGCATAGAGATCCAGTCTTACTGAAAAATCAGAGAGGGTATGGGAGACCATATGGGAGAGAGCAGATGGGAGGAGGGGATATCCAGTTGGACCGCTATTTTGGGGTGGTGGGTAAGGGGGAAAATGGGGAGAAAATTTGTAATTCCAAATCTTGCAGAAATGAATGGTGTAAATTAGAAGTTAATAAAGTATTACAAAAAAGGGAGGGAAGAATTAGTAAGGGGGAAGGGTAGAAAAAGGGAGGTGGGCTGATAAGGAAGGTATACTAAGGGAGGCAGTAGTCAAAAGGAAAACTTAAGAAGGGGAAGGGAGAACAGGAAAAATAAAAGCAAAAACAGGGGAGGGAATAAGATGGAGGGAAAGATACAGATAGTAATCATAATTGTGAATGTGAATGGAATGAACTCTCCTATAAAACAGAGGCAGATAGTAGAATGGATTAAAAACCATAATCCTACAATATGCTATTTACAAGAAACACATTTGAAAGAGGGGGATACAAACACAATAAAGGTGAAAGGATAGAGTAGAATATATCATAACTCAGGTAAAGTAAAAAAAAAAGCAGTAGTGGCAATCCTTATCTCAGATAAACCAAAAGCAAAAAGAAATCTTAATGCAAGAGATAAGGAAGGAAAATAAATCCTGCTAAAAGGCACCATTGAAAATGAAGCAATATCATTACTAAACATTTATGCACCAAGTGGTACAGAATGCAAATTCCTAAAGGAGAAGTTAGGGGAGTTAGAGGAAGAAATAGATAGTAAAACTATACTAGTAGGGGAGCTCAATCGCCCCCTCTCTGAGCTTGATATATCAAACCTCAAAATAAACAAGAAAGAAGTTAAGGAGGTAAATAGAATCTTAGAGAAGATATATAATGGTAGGCCTCTGGAGAAAACTGAATGGGGCTAAAAAGAAATATACCTTCTTCTCAGTGGTACATGGCACATACACAAAATTTGACCATGTACTAGGGTATAAAAACCTTACAATTCAGTACAGAAAGGCAGAAATATTAAATGCCTTCTCAGATCATAAGGCAATAAAAATTATATGTAATATAGGGCCATGGAAGTATAGACAAAAACTAATTGGAAACTAAATAACTTAATCTTAAGAATGAGTGAGTCAAACAAGAAAATATAGAAAGAATAAGTTATATCATTCAAGAGAATGACAATAATGAGACAACATACCAAAACTCATGGGATACAGCAAAAGCATTTCTTAGGGGAAGTTTTATATCCCTAACTGCATACATAAATAAAATAAAGAAAATAGACGTCAATAAATTAGGCAGGCAACTGATAAAGCTGGAAAAAGAACAAATTGAAAATCCCCAATTAAATACTAAATTATAAATAATGAAAACCAAAGGAGAAATTAATAAAATTGAATTTAAGAAAACTATTGAATTACTAAATAAAACTAAGAGCTGGTACTATGAAGAAAAAAAAACAATAAAACTGATAGACCTTTAGTCAATATGATAAAAATAAGGAAAGAAGAAAACCAAATTACACATATCAAAAATGAAAAGGGTGAATCTACCTCCAATGAAGAGGAAATCAAAATGGGAGGATCTAATCTCAAAAAAAAAAAAATTCCTTCTCAGGCCTAGGATTTCTGATTCTTTGGCACTACATTTACAGCATGTTAAATTCCCTCTCCTATGTCAGCTATACTTCTACTCTATAAAGAAATTCAGAAAGTGTGACTATGTCAAACCAGGAAATTAATTTCAAATTTAATTTTGAGGTTGTCAAGCATTCTTTTCTTCAGGTGTCCAAAGATGATGGACATCATCAGATATCAGCATATCTGAGATGATACTGATTTTCATCATTGACATTCACCTATATGAAGAAATGATCGGTTATCTTTTTCCTCAATAGTTTCCATATCTCAACATGTACACAATTAATATTGCTATTTCTGCCAGATTCATTTTTCAGGTTTCTGAGATACCTGAACCCAATCTTTAGTAGGGGTATAAAATGGCCTTTTCATTCTACTTTCTAAATGAAATTTCCCTTCAGCCTTCCTTTTCCTCCCAAACACTCTTATTCATCAGACAGTTCCTGCTATGTTTTCATAATATTAGGAGGCGCTGTCTACAATTTGGAATCATTTTGGCTTATTATAAGGGCACATACTGTACTTCATTAGCAGGGCTGCTGTAAAATTATGAAACATTTTGGAGAAGATTGCAAGATATTTAGACTCATTTCTTGCTGAAAATATGCAAAACCCTTCAGGGAAAATACAGGCAGATGGTGTTTGAAGCATTTATTGTTTCCTTATGTATTTGTAAACAAATACTGTAAATTAAGAATCTCAAACTGATCTTTACAAACTCTAGTAGCAAATTAATATATGAACTGCTTCCAAAGAAAAATGGAATGGACACCCATTGCTTCCATTTTGTCTGTATATTGTTTGAAAAGGTTTATGTATTGCACAGAGTTTGAGTTGAAAACCCCAAAATTGGACAAAATCAGTTGGTCTGATTTTTTTCTACCACAGGTGAATATTTTCAATATTTTTTGTTCAATAGCAGAAGTCACTAAATGACAATATTATCCATTTATACATAGCACTAGGCTATAAATAGCATAGAAGGGAAATTAGGGAACTTAAAATCCTTTCTATGAACTGATTGTAGTATTTTTAAATTTTACCTTATATACATTTAGGACTTGTTTTGAAAAGAGTGAAAAGGTGAAGTACCCAAACCTATGATTTCAATATTGTAAGGCTCTCTCAGTATGACAATTGTGGAATAGCAAGTCATCTATAAAAGATTCTTTTTTTAAAAAATATTTTTAACATTCCTTATTTTAAAGTTTGAGTTCTAAATTCTCTTCTTTTCCCAATATCTTACTACACCCATTGAGAAGGCAAGCAATTATACCCATTATTCATGTAAAGTGGTACAAAGCATATTTTCATATTAGCCATGTTGCAAAACAAGGCAAGAAAAATAAAGCAAACAAAATTATGCTTCAGTTTGCACTTATAATTCATCAGTACTCTATCTGGAGATGAACAGCATTTTTCGTCATAATTCTTTTGGAATTATCTTGGATCATTTTATTGGTTAGAGTAACTTAAGAGTTTCCATAGTAGATCCTTATTAAAATTTATCTGTTACTATTTACAAAGTTTTCCTGCTTCTGCTCACTTCACTTTGCCTTAGTTCATATAAGTCTTCCCAGATTTTTCTGAAACCATCTCCTTCCTCACCTCTTATATAATACCAATAGTCTCAGTCATATACCACTACTTCAACCATTCTCCAGTTTAGGGGTAACCCCCCCAATTTCCAATTCTTTGTCACCATTGGAAAAAAAAGCTACTGTAAATATTTTTCTACATATAGGCAGGTCCTTCTCCCTTTTCTTTAACATAAACTCTAAAAGATTTGCTGCTCAAGGACACTAAGGAAATGAATGACTTGTTAATAATGTTATAAAGATCATTGTCAGGATCTGTAACCAAGTCTTTCTGAATTTAAGAAATCCTGTTTATTATACAGCACTGTTTTTCTTTAGGGCAGGGGTCCTAAAGAAAATGATGAAAACCTTGGGTCCATGAATTTTTTAAAATATATTTTTGATTGATCAATTTTATTACATCAGTTTCCTTTGTAATATTATGTATTTTGGATTTTTTTGCATTAAACATTATTCTAAGAAAAGATCTAGTCTTTATTACCTTGCCTCAGTTCCTCACTTGAATAATGGAGATGATAATAGTACCTACCTCCAAGAGTTGTTATGAAGATTAAATGAGATAATATTTGTGCAACCTTTTGTAAACATTAAAGGACCATGCAAATTATAGTTTTTTTTTCATATTGTCATTGAAAATAATTATCATAATGTCTTCCCTAAAATATTACACTAATGTCAAAGAGATCTTGGTTCTCAAAAGCTATGCCTGTGAAGTATAATTTCTCACAGTTTCTAGCAAACTCAAAAGACTTAGAAGTCAATTATAGAACCATAACAGAGTCAACAGAGGAACAATGTATCTAATTTCAGCCATGAGTTGACCATATTCCAGCGGCAAAAAATCTTAAAGACTGTGTAGTAAACTATAGAGAGGTTACTATGTACATAAATTATGGAAATGCATATATTGACTACATTATAGATCCATAAATATTAAAGTAAGCAAATCTCCCTTAGAAGACCACTCTAGTTGTCAATAGCAAAAAGTTCCATTGTGAACAATTGTAGCATCACAAATGACCTTATTAAAAGAAACTAAAAGGGTCAAGCCTTTAAGTTACTTTTATTAACCTCTTAGCGTCTCCATCGGAAGAAATGATGTAGCAATGTAGCAGCAATGATGTAGAAATGGAACAGCAATACCAATCCAGTCCTTCATTCTTTGCCAGTTTTCTGCTATGGGGTTTAAGGTGTATAGTTTGGAATTTTGTGTTGGGAAAAATGAATCCTGTGAAATGGTCGTATTATTCATATTCATGCTATATGTTCCTATGGGAGCAATTACCATATTTCACATAATTATAACTTTAAATAATGCAAATTTGAACACTTCATGGTATTTATTATTTGCACTAATTGGGACTTATTATTGGGACTAACAGGAATCTCTATTCTGAAATCAAACATATTATTTATTAATTTTTTGCATTTCAAATATAAACATTTACTCATTAAGAATAATTCTAAACATGCACAGTTTTAGTGCTAATTTTAATGGATTTTAGCTTTGGCAAATAGCCTTTTTTTCCCAGGACTCTTATGATGAAAATTAATAACCAAATTGACCTTTTGTTATTTCTCTTTCTTCTCTCTTCTGTCTCGTATGTTTACAAAATATTCCAACACTGTGCAACACTTAAAGAGGAGGAAACACATAAGAGCTATACGGCAGAATTTATGACAAATTATAAAAAAATTAAATATCAAGATGACCTGCTCAAAGTCATGGACAACAGCTAGATGTCCCTCTTGATCCTTTTTGACTAGACAGCGATATTTAAAATAATGAAGGAAAAGATTGTAGGATCATAGGATCAGAGATTTAGAAATAGGTGGACTGGTGCCTCAACTAATATTTTACAGATAAAGAAACAAAAGTCCAGAGAGGTAAGTTATTTGCCCAAAGTCACAAAGGTAATTAGTTAAACAGCAAATTCAGTATATTACAACAACACAGCCATGCAGATTGTTTTCAACCAAACAGGTCCCAGAGGATAGAAAACTTCTTTCATCTCCTATACCTGCAGAGCATAGCCATATCCAAGGAGCTGTCACAAAGAATGTAAAAGCACCAGCAGAAAGGATCCCATGTTTTCATCAGACTTAGTCACTCAGATACAGAAAATAATCATATCTATTCTAGGAAAAAGAATGGCCTACTTTCAGTATTATATCTTCTGATATCTGCTCCTGAAGGAAGTCCAGCTGGCTTAACTTCAACCTTATGAGTAGAGACAGGGAAGGACTTTAAAGTAATAGAAATGTGACAGAAATCATAGAAGTGTTTCTCTATGCTGTATATTCTCTCAGTAAAAACTATGAGTTCTTTAGGGCTTTATTATAATAAGCCTTAAAATAAAAAAGAGGTTCATCCATCCATTACATAGTAGCTAGTTTCACTTCACCTTTCTCATCCTCAGTTTCCTTATCTGTAAAGTGTGGATAATAATATCTATTAGATTGTGAGCTCCTTGAAGTAGGTACTGATTTTTACATCTTTTTGTATCTAGCACATAACACAGTGTCTGGCACTTAATGGAAGTACAAAAAAATGTTTATTGGCTGATTAATTAAAAGCTCCAACTTCACAGGACTGATGTGAGATAAAAAAAGTGAAGTGTCCTACAAACCTCAAGTTTGTAGATTTATAAATGCTAGTACTTAGGATAGTTTGGAAAAACGTATCTGTTTAATGCAGCCAATGATTATGGATCTCTCATTCTTATAATGTATGCCAACTTAACATATAGGATTATTGTTTATTTTTCTTTTTTTCTCTATTTTAATATTCTGAATTTAATGGGGCAGGAAAAAATTAACATATACACAGTAAAACAAAAAATTGTATTGTCAGTGCGCATTGTTACAGATTTTTAAAGTACATAATTATATATATATAGTTTTTAATTATACAATAAATATTATAAACATATTTTAAAAGTATATGATATATTAATCATATTACTTTCAAAGTCATCCTGCTTATCCGTGTTTCCCTATTTCGTAGGTCCTATGGAATTGTGGTTAGTCATCACATTGATTAAACTTCCTAATTCTTTTGAAATTGTAATTTTTTACAATGTTATTACGGAATAAAATGTTCTATTGTTTCTGTTCACTTCACTCTGCATCAGTCTATATAAACCTCCACAGGTTTCTCTTTCATTATTTCCCTTTCATTATTCTTACAGTGTGATTTCTGTCAAACATTAATATACCATAATTTGGCAAGTTATTCTCCAAGTGATAGGCACTGCCTTTATTTCCAATTATTTGCTACAATAATACAAGCCAGAAACAGTGTTTGCATATGTGATTCTTTTTTCCCCTTATCTTTGATCTCTTCTGTGTTTAGGCCTCATTGTAGTGTTGTTCGTTCCAAGGGTTTGTAAACTTTGGTGAGTTTGGGGCCATAGTTCGAAATTGCTTTCTAAAAACGTTGGACCAATTTGCGACCCTACCAACATTGCACCAATGTATATTTTCTCACTGCTCATTCCCCTCCATGACATTTTTTTGGTCACATGTTTATCTGATAGGTATGAGATGGAATTTTTGTGTTGTTTTAATCTATGTTTCTCTAATTTATAGTGAATGGATGCATAGTTATTGAACACTTAGATTTCTTCCTTTATGAACTGCCTGTTCATATCCTTTAGTCGTTTAGCTCTTCAGTAGTGGTTATCTTTTTATATCTATTTTTATCCATTCCTTATATATCTTTAAGATGAAACTTTATCAGAGAAACTTGATCCAAGCATTTTTACCCCTAGGAAACTATTTTCTTTCAAATTTAACTTAGTTGGTTGTTTTTGTCAATATTTTTTTCAATTTTACTTAATCAAAATCATCTATTTTATATTCTGTAATCATCTCTATCATTTGCATGATCACGAACTCTCCACCTGTGCATTGAAGCACAAAGTATTTTCTTCTCTGGACTACTAATTTGTTTATTATATGACCTTTCCTATCTAGGTCATGTATCTATTTGGGGTTTACAGTGGTATATAGTTGAGACTTTGTTTTTATTTGCTATTTTTCAAAGCAAGCTTAGGAGCACTCCATTTCTAGGGTATATGAACTTGGACAAGGATATGGATGAAGGGTGAATAATTTTCAGTTCATATTGTTGCCACATGTCAACAAAGCAAGAATCTCGTTAATAAATACCATGCTGCTTCTCTATGATGAAACAAAGCAAACAAGTGTAACAAAATATAGTGAACATTTCCGAAGAGGAATTATAAGGCATTAAAAATATTAAATGAATTCAATTTGATAGAACTGTAGCAGAAGCAACTGAGTGAGAGTAGAAAAGGTAGGTGGGAGTGAAGTTGATTTCTTTTTTGGAAATGCTTATGTGGAGAATCCTAGATAGTGGAAAATGTATATGCTTATACCCAGACAACAATGTAGTTGTCTTGAGGATTCTTAAAGGCAACTATGTCGTAGGAGCTTTATTAAGTTCTTTCATTATCACTCCCACAGCTAGTGCTGGATCACTCCCCATAACCTATTCTTGTACCTTTCATATAATAGGTGCTTAAATTCTATATAAGTACTATATAAGTTTTGCATAGACTTTAAGCCATGCCTGTAATGTACTCCATGCTGAACTCTGCCTCTTGAAATCTATAGTTTCGATCAAAATTCAGCTCAAATGCCACCTTCTACCTTACTTCTTTCATGATTACCCCAACCACTAGTGCTCAATTTCACCTAACACCTAATTAACAGTGCTTTGAACAGTAGATCCTTAAAAATTCCATTCCTATGGCTTTGACTCTTATATTCAATCATACTTCACAGAACAAATCCCCTCGGATTCAGTTTGGAAAGTGCCACACTTGAGGATCTAGAAGGCCACGTTGTCTTCAAGGCCACAGGTTCACCATGCTTTTAGAGATCTTTCACTGGGATTTGACATTATTGACATAATAGAAGTTCCTTGAAGTCTGCAACTGTTTTATTTTTGTCTTTGTAACTAGTACTTGGCACTATACCTGACACTTTATAGGTATTTGATATATGTTTCTTGATTGATTGATTGACAACATTCTATTTACTCTACTTTCCATAAATATTTGTCTTGGCTTCTGTGGCCCTGTACAGGCTTTGAACAAACTGGTTCTCATACCTGCGATGAACTCCCTCCTCACTTTTGCCTCTAATAATTTTGAGGTTTTTTTTTTTCCAAAGAACAGCTCAAACACCAACTCCCACATAAGTCCTTTCATGATCATCCCAATTGCTAGTTTCTCCCAAACTCCACAAAATTACTTTTTATTTGTTTTATGTATACTTTGTATACATTTATATTTATAGATGTGACTTTTCCCAAATTTTAAAAGCAGTGACTGTTTCTTTCTTGTATTTGTATCCCCAGTACCTGAGCATAGTGCCTGGCACAAAGTGCGACCTAAATAAAAACTTGTTGTTTGATTAATTGCACAACCATGCATAAATGATTCTTCCTTTACCACTCCTCCTCTCTCTTTCCCTTCTCTTCTCTTATACTCTCTCCCTTCCTCATTTTCCAACTTAGATTTTTCCCTCCTTTTCTTCCTAACTTTTAGTCCTTTCCTTTCTTTATTCCCTCTCTCTGCTTTGATATTTCTTCTCTTCCCCCTTAAAAGTGGCTATTCAGTTAGGTTCTATTCTTTACTCTGTTCCCTCTCTGTAAGTTCACCAATTTTTAATTAAGTATAACATTGAGAGGCAGCTTGGTTAGATTTATAGAGTGCCATCCTCACATGAAAGACTGAGTTCAAATCTCCCTTTTGACATATAATGTCTGTGTAACCTTGGGCAAGTCACCTAACCTTTCAGTATCAGGTTACTAAGCCTTTAAATTGTAGAAAACTCCTAACCCTAATTCCATCTTTGCATCCCTTACTAGGATTTCTTTCTCCTATTGCTTCCTATAGGCATTCTCAAAGTCTATCCCACCTCTTTTATCTTTACACTCTCAAACCTAGCAATCTCTTTATTCCCATTATACACTACTCACTGGTAATGTCAGGGTTTCATTAAAACATCTCTGCAAGTTGTTCTTATAACCTTTTATTTTCTAACTCTAATCTTTCACTTGAGTACCTGTCCTACATTTCTGACTGCTTTCCAAAAATTTCAATCTAGATGTCCTCCAATACTTCAAAATTAACCTGTTAAGACCAAGCTCATCATCGTACCCCTCAAAACTCCACCTCATGAATCTATTTATTTTGATAAAGATAGCGCCAAAGGAAATGGAAAGATTAGTAATTAAAGGGCATAGCATAACATCACAGAAGAATAGCCATGTAAGAATTGACTGTAAAGCAATTACAAACATGAATGAATTCATCAGCATGCTAAATCTTTCTCTTCCCCACATAGTGATTCCTCTAGTAGCCAAGACCTGGGGATTTTCTTGACTTTCCCAGCATCACACTTCCAAGTATCAGAGGTGAGATTGAACTATGATCTCCCTCCATCGAAGCATTGTATTCACTGTTTCCACTGTTTTACACTGTCTCTGATATCTTAAAGGAAGTGATTACGGGAAATATATGAAGGAAAAGGAGCTGGGCAAATCATAAAAAATAAAGAGTAAAGATGGTAATGGGCCAAGTCCTGAATTATTTGTAGAGGACCATTAGGCAAATAATTGATGGAACATTTGTGGGAGGGTATGAACAAAAATCTCTCAGGAATCTTGTGGGAGAAGAAAGAGTAGATAGAATGAAATCTGTATTATTGAAAGGAATAATCATATTTATGAGATGCTGCATCCACTGAAGCAAAAAATGAGATTCATAAGATCATGAGATCATAGATCAAGTGGTAGAAGGGACCTAAGAGTACATCTATCCTAGCCATCTCATTTAAAGAAAAAAAGACTGAGGTTCTAAGAAATAAAGTAGGTTACGGTTGGCTAGGTGGTGCGTTGAGTAGAGCACCGACCCTGGAGTCAGGACAACTTGAGTTCAAATCCAGCCTCAGACACTTAACACACACACACACACACACACACACACACACACACACAGAAACTAGCTGTGTGCGCTAGTCACTTAACCCCAATTGCCCTCCAAAAAAAAACCCAGAAATAAAGTAGGTTGCCCAATGTCAGAATCAGAAGTTAAATCTATGCCTTTTGACTCCAAATACTGTGATTATTTTACTATCCCATAGACAACATCACTATTCTGACAGTCACCCAGTCTCAAAACTTAGACACTTCCTTTGACTTTCCCTCTCCCTTATTCTGCAACTTAATTGAATATTTTACTCCATCCTATTGATCCTACTTTTCAAATATCTGTCATACACATTTGCCCCTTTCCACTTGTTATTAAGTGATTCTAATTCAAGCCCTCATCACCCTTTGCCAAGTCTCCCTGAATCAATCGGACTGATTGATGGATCCATGAATCAATCTCCTGCCTCTCTAATTCTTATTTCATATCTATCTTTGCAAAAGTAATCTTCTTAATGCACACATCTAATGACTTCAGTCCTCTGCATAATATACTTTAGTTTTTTAACACTACCCATCTAATGACTTCATTCCTCTGCATAATATCCTTTAGCTTTGTTTTTTTTTAACACTGACAAACAGGATAAAAGGCATTTTTTTAAATTTTATTTAGAGTTATGTCCTCTCCAAAATGCTTCCAATCTACCTTTTGAGAATTATTTTACACTATTTCAGTTTCATATACTCTACTTACCAGTTGAGCTGAACCAATAGCCATTTCCCAATTCTGTCCTTCCTTCTCTTTGTCCTTTATTTATCATGCCAAAAATATACTCTCTTTCTGACTTCAACTGACAAAATACTTCTCTTTCTTCAAGGTCCATCTTAGGTGGCACCTGATTCTTTCCCTGTCCCTACCCTTAAAATAAAGTAAAAGAGATAGAAAATGTTCAAGAGGGAAATATGACAGATTTGATTCTGTACCTAAATCTATCATATCCCCCTTGAACATATATGGAATTGTCATATTCTATTTTGTGTTAGAGCTATATGTGCATGTCTTTTCCTACAATATAACCTAAATCCCTTTGGGGTGGAAATCCTGCCATTGCTCATCTTTTTGTTCTTAGTATCTAGTGGTATTCCCATACTTAACAAGTGGCAGCAAGTAGCATGATACCCATTAATAATGGAGAAAGCATTATCCAGAGAGAATCTAACAAGTCCCTTTAAGACCAACTCTGAACAGTTGCCTTTTAAAGACATACAACCCTGAACGTCCAGCAAGAGGAACATGGCAAAAATCTACATCACAGAAGAAATGCAAAAAGCAATGTGTTTAAAGTCTAAAAGACCTGGCTTCATGTCCTGGCTTTGATGCTTACTAGGTGTGCCTCAGTTTATTCAGACACCAGAAAGCTGTATCCATCATAGCAACAAAGAAGTTAATACACCTCATCACTGCAGGAAACAACACCATCCCAAAGCTTTCCCACTTCTCAGGCCTTCCCACAAACAAACACTCACAGTCCTAGCTGTCTCCTTGCCTGCATCTTCTCTCTCCCTCCATACTAACTGCTCTGACTCCCAGTTTCCTCTCAGCTATCCTCCACCCTTCCTGCTCCACCATTCAAGAAACTCCTCCAAACTCATGTGACTCACTCTTTCATGTAACTCAAGCAGGTCACATGGCTCTATTAATGGATGAGAAAGATCTTCCCATTGACATTATCATTACAACTGGGTTGTTAGGGGGAAAAACTGTAAATAAATCATAAAATACTATGCACATTTAAGTCATTATTATTTACTACCAATAAAATTAATGATGAGTGGCAGGGTGGCAGAGGGGATAGTATAGTCTTATGTTCAGAAATATCTGAGTTCTATTCCTCCCTTTGACACTAACATGACCATGGTAAATTCACCTAAACTCTCTGTAAATTGTGAATAATAATGGCACCAATCTCACAATAGAGTTTTAAGGGTCAAATGACATAAAGTTATAAAGCACTTTGAAAGCCTAAATTCTCTATATAAATGTCATCTGTTGTTATTTTCATTCTACTCATCTTATATTTGATGACATTTAGATAGACACAAGACTAGGACAAGTGACTCTCCTTTTTAGTTTATGTCTAATGTTTGGCAGACTATTGTGCCGATGGACAATTTTTTTTTTTTGTAAATGAATAAGAGTGTTGGCATTTGGAGGTGGAG
>NW_027185617.1:0-11909 GCF_028583685.1 Petaurus breviceps papuanus
ATTTGCTCCAATCTAATTCTGAAGGAATGATTCTCTTCAGTGAGCTTTTGAGATTCTTTTTCCATCTGGCAAATTTAGCTTTTTAAGGCATTCTTCTCCTCATTGCCTTTTTGAGCCTCTTTTGCCATTTGACTTAGTCTATTTTTAGGTGTTATTTTTTCAGTCAGGTTGTTGACTCTCATTTCATAATTTTCTTGCATCATTCTCATTTCTCTTCCCAATTTTTCCTCCACTTCTCTTATTTGGTTTTCAAAATCCTTTTTAAGCTCCTCTATGGCCTGTAACCAGCTCATATTTTTCTTGGAAGCTTTTGGTGCCAGAGTTCTGACTTTTCTATCTTCCTCCTGTTCCATGCTTTGATCCTTTTTGTCCCCAAAAAAGGAGTGTAAAGTTGGATTGCTATGCTTGCTTTTGCTTCCTTTGCCTGCTCATGTTCCCACTCAATTACCTGACTTTTGGGTTTTTTTTGGGTGTTTTTTTTTGCCACAGTAGGACTCTGCTACCAGACAAGGGGAGCTTCATACCAAATGCTGGGATTTTCTCAGCTGCTGAAGGTATTAGTTGGGTGCCCTCTCTGAAGCCTCCACACGCTCTGGCAAGCTGGTCACACACCCCAGGACTTCCAACCTAGGCCACAATCCAGATACAAGCAGGTTAAAGCAAGAGCAATTACCCCTCAGACTGGTTGCCAGGAGCTGAAGCTGCCACGTGGTGGTGGCTGCATGGCGGCAGTGCTACTGGATCCCAAAGTCCACACTGCACTGACCTCTCACTTTGTCCTTAGCATCTATGGGTTGGTAATTCTGGAAACCACCACAGCTGCTGGTGATCTGAAGTCCCTCCACCCAGTGGCGGGTCAGGCCCGCCCTGGGGCTAAAACCTTGGGCTCTCGAGGGCCTGGGGTGGGCTCCCAGAGCACTGTGCTGGCTGCTCCCTGCAGGCCTGTCCTCAGCAGGAGGTTAGCTTCTCTGTGTCATTTTGTGGGTTCTGTATCTCCAAAGTTTGTTCAGAGTCACCTTTTCCATGAATAGGAGATGATGGGAGCTGGAGCCCAGTGGAGGTCCTGTCCCTACTCTCCCATCTTGACTCTGCCCCCATGAGTATCTTTAAATACAGCTTGTTTTATCCATCTCCAATTTAAAACAGGAAGATTTCACTTTCTCAATTAATTTATCATCAAAGCCTTTGAACTGGTAGGCAATTCTCCTTCCCACAGTATTAACTGCAAGTGGAACTATTCAAATCTACTTTGCATGTGATACTCTAAGCATCTGTTCCAACTATACCAATACTTAGCTTGGTATTTCTTAAAATACAATGTCTAGACTCTTTCTTTGATCATGGCTTTCAGGTAGCCCAATAATTAAATCAAATTATCTCTTCTAGCCCTACTTTTCAGGCAAGTTGTTTATCCAATGAGATGTCACATTTTCTTCTATTTTTTTTTTCATGATTTTGATTTTGTTTTGTTTCTTGAAGTCTCAGAGAATCATTAAAAGTTTCCCTTGCCCAATTCTAATTTTTAAGGAATTACTTTCTTCAGTAAGCTTTTGTACCTCTTTCCCATTTGGTCAGTTCTGTTTTTAAATGCACTCTTCCCTCCATTGAATTTTTGTGCCTCTTTTGCAATTGGCCAATTCTGCCTTTTAAGTTGTTATTTTCATCATTTTTTTGGGTGCTTCTTCTGCCAAGCTGTTAATTCTCTTTTCATACTTTTCTTGCATTGCTCTAATTTCTTTCCCCAATTTTTTATCTTCCACTCTTATCTCTTTCTTTAAGTCTTCCAGGAATTCTTGTTGGACCTGGGTCCAAATAGCATCTTTCATTGAAGTTTTGCTTGTAGCCATTTTTGCACCAATGGCTTCTTGAGTATTCTCTGCCACCATAGCAGCTTTTTATGGTCAAATTCTTTTTCTGTTGTTTGTTCCATTTTCCAGCCTATTTCTTGACTTTAAATTTAATTTTAAAGTTGAGTTTTGCTCACCTGGAGGTGGAGATGCGCTGTGCAAAGCTTCAGTACATTTAGTGCTGTTGTTCTCAGAACTAGCAAGTTTTTGGTGTTTCCAAGTATGATTCCAGGAGGGGTAGAGTTCCTGTTCTTCTGGTTTGAACTCTGGTCTTTACATAGGAAGGACCCCTGCTCTGTTGTGACCTGTGGTCCTTTCTGCCCTGGAACTGAGACGCAAAACTAAGTATGGGCAACAGAGTTGCCACTCAGTGCTAGTTATTCCCAGTGGTAGCAAAGCATCTCTTGTAATCTCTGTTTCATTTGCCTGACACCCCCTTACCATCTCTGGGTTAAGAACTCCCAAAAATGTTGCTGCTATAGTTGCTATTGCCTCCACTGTGGGTAGGCTCTAGACAGGCCTCTACACCAATTGTCACAGATTTCTCCTGCCAACCACTTTAAGTTTTCTTAGGTCATAAAAATGTCTCACTCCAAACTTTTTGTGATTCTGCTGCTTCAAAATTTGATTTGAGGCATTATTTTAAAGTTGTTTAAAGAGGAATGTTGGGAGAGTCTGCTGAGCTGGTGCCCCTAAACTACCATCTTGGTTTGGAATAAAGCATTTGTACAAAGTAAATACAGAGGTTTTTGTTTTTCATCAATAACAGTACTTATGAATATCAATGACATATTGAATTATATATTCCAGAATTGTGTTTTTCTGTCTCTAATTTCTAATACTTAAATTGTTTTAGTACCTTTGCTTGTAGCTGTTTGAACTGCTGAATATATTTTTTCTTCAAACTCATTATGTATTTATTCATCACAAAATAAAATTTCACTCTTTAAAAATTAAGAGACAAAATATTAGGAGAAATTTAAAATTAATAACTGCTGGGGGGGGGGCAGCTAGGTGGCACAGTGAATAGTGCACTGGCCCTGGCTCAAATCCAGCCTCAGACACTTAACACTTATTAGCTGTGTGACCTTGGGCAAGTCACTTAACCCCAATTGCCCTGCCTTCCCCATTCCAAAAAACCTCAAAAAAAATTAATAATTGTTGGTAATTTGAAACAATTTCATTTTCCAGGTATTTCATTTATTTAAATTTATACTTTGGTGGGGGAGAGGCAAGGGGAGGTGGGAACACAAGACTGTATTTAATAAAACTAACTGTACTGAGAAATATAACATACTTAATGGTACTTTTAGCTTCCGCACAAAAGTTGTTTTAAGTTCAGACATTTCACATTCAAATGCAACAACAAGGAACAAGAAGACAATTCATCTGTGCCAAAATTCTATTCAATCATGCCCATATCAAGATTGGACCACTGTTAAAACTAACTGCATTTATACATGCTGTACTAAATAATTAGAGCTGCAATTACTTTTAGTTGAAGTTTATTCAAGTAAGTCTGGCTTTTGACTTTGGTTTGAACTTGTTACAGAAACAAAAAACAGTATTTACATAGGAGTTGTATTCAAAAACAATCAATTTTGGTCACTGCTTCCTTCCTCAAGAACCTAGCAAACCTTTCCCCAAGTAGGCACATGTCTTAAGTTTGAAAAACTTTGGAAGAGTGCAATTTTTATTATACTATATAAGCATAACACAAGTCCTACTTTGATGGCTCATCATGAAGTGAAAGTGATCCTGGGTTTTCCAAGGTTTTATCAATTCCCAAATTCAATCTGTTGTCAATGATTGCCCATTTTGCTTCTGTAACATCTCTCTCATATGTCCCTTTATCTCTTCTGACACTGTTACCACCCTGACACATGACCTAATCACCTCACACCTGGACTACTAAAATAGCCTGCTGGTTGGTCAGCTGGCCACAAGTCTCTACCCACCCCAGTACATTCTCCATTCAGTTGTCAAAGTAATTTTCCTAAAGCACAGGTCTGACCACGTCACCCCCCCCCCCACTCAATAAATTGCAGGAGTTCCCCTATCACCTCCAGGATCAAATATAAAATATTGTTTGGCTTTTAAAGCCATTTATAACCTGCTCCCCTACCCTCCAAGTCTGCTCATACCTTATACTCCACCAGTACTTGAGAGTGACAATGGCCTCCTTGCTGTTCCTAATACACATAATTCCATCCCCTGACTCTAGGCATTTTCACTGACTGGCCCAAATGCCTGGAGCTCTCTCCCTTCTTGCTACCCTAACTTCCTTCAAGACACAGCTAAAATATTCTGCCTTCTACTGGAAGCCTTTCCCAATACTCCCTAATTCTAATGTCTTCCCTTTTATTATTTTTAATTTTATCTTGTATATAGTTTGTTTATACATAGTTGTTTGCAAGCTGTCTCCCCCATTAAATTGTGAGCTCCCTGAGTGCAGTGATAGTCTTCTGACTTCCTCTTTAAGATTTATACTTTAGTACAGTACCTGGTAGACAGGAAGTGCTTAATAAATCTTTAATGACTGACTGATTAGAAGGCTTCAAGGGTATATCTAGCAAAAGAATGAATAAATTAATTCTCCCTAAATCTAGCTATGCATGGAGAGGCTACTTAATGGTAAATTTTTTGGTCATGGCAATGCATTAAAAACAAAACAAACAAAAAAGATATTAATGCTCTCTGATCCCGTATTATTTTAGCAGTGAGAGAAGCAAGAGTAGCAATGACATAGTCAGAACATGCTAAGATAGATGTTAAACCATTTATAAACTTTTGCTTCTAGGTTTTTGTACATATCTGAGACTCTTTGTCCAAGATATAAGGTATGCATACTACAACAGGAACTGAATCATATCTACTAATAAAGTATGAAGTAAATTAAGGATGTCTCATGTTCTCCTTGGAGTAGATAAACAAAGGAGCTGGCAGAGTAGGTTTGATTGTGCTTCCAAAGGAAATTTTTTAAAAAGTCACTTCTTAGGCTAGCGTCATCATAATTACAACTTATATAGCAATATCTGTTGCAGGGAATAAGAGACAGAAAAAGTCTACAAAGTACCTATAAGAATACTTCGAAATTAAATTAGGATAGCATCATACTTGGAGCTGGAATGGACATTAAAGGTCATCTGGTGCAACTTCCTTTTTTTTTTTTTTTTTGCTTTTTGGAGGGCAATTGGGGTTAAGTGACTTGCCTGAGGTCATATTGCTAGTTTTTGTGTTAAGTGTCTGACATTGGATTTGAACTCAGGTCCTCCTGACTCCAGGGCCAGCACTCTATTCACTGTGCCACCTGGAGCCACCCCATCTTCCTCATTTTTACATATTAAAAAAAAAAAAGAGGTCAAGAAAAATTAAATGATCTATCCAAGGTCACACAGGTAGCAAGTGGCAGAACTGTGATTTTAACTAACCTAAGACATGTGGCTCCAAATCTAGCACTATTTCTTTCTGCTGTATCATTCACTCATGCTGCATTTGGTACAGTATTCCACATCCCCTTTTGGAGAAAAGGTTAGGTTTCAGGGAGACTGAAACACTATTCTATGAGCTTCCTTCAGGACCTTGGACCAAGGAATCTCAAGAAAGTCCATGTGGCAAAACTCTCAGTGGTTTCCAAATGCCATATTAATAAATCCCAAGCATTCCATTCAGCAATGTTCTAAATTCCCAGTATTCTTTAGGGAGGTTCCAGGTACCACAGTTGGTGGGCCTAGAGATATCATCCTTCACAGGAGGTTGTTAAAGAATTGAAAGCAATTAATACCTCTATCTAGTTACTGAATTCTCATAGTCTATACTTTATCCTCTTTGGTCAGTAGGTACAGTCTAGGTATCCACCAGAAGCTTCAGGGCAAGAAGATGCAAGGCATTAGGGTATCTATTAGGACCCCTCCTTCCTTTGAATGGTCCTTCTCCTACTTCAACTCTGAGGACATTCTAATACAATAATGCTAAATGCAAAATGTACCAAGGTAGGCCTTACTCATGCTGGTCTAGTGATTCAGGTTTAAGACTGGAATGAAATAATGCTCCTGTAAACCATCTAAAAGTTAACAAAATGAAGTTTAATTAGCAGTAGCTTAGAAAGGAGATTCAGCAAGGATACGATTTTGATTTATTTGGCCATAGACTCCTCATGCATGCTGAATTATAATACTTAAGTGACCAGGAAAGTATGTCAATGCTATAAACCTTCAAACAATTAAGTCCCCAGAACAATTTCAAGACCTTTGTAGGAAAAACAAAAACACCAGCCTAATTTACTCGGAGTACACTTGCTCCTACTACATATGCCAATCTTTTTTGGTGGAGGGAATTTCTCAATGGGAGTCCCTTTTAATCAATTAAATTATCTGTCTGGTTAAAAAAAATCTTTAACACTAAATCTTTTTTTTTTTGCAATGTGCTTTTACATATGTTATCTCATTTGATTGTCAGAACAACTCTAGGAGATAGCAGGTGCTGTTATGATCATCATTTTATAGATGAGGTAAGATAAGTTAAGTGACTTACCCAGGGTCACACAGTTGATAAGTGCTAGATACAGGGTTTAAACTCAAGTCTTTCTGATTCCAAGTCCAGAACTTCTATGTACTTATATCACAGTGCTCTTTATTTTAGTAATAGCAAGGTCCAAGCTTTCCCTAAGATATTTTGAGTATTGATCCCTTACAACATCCTCATGATTGTGTTGCTTCCATCCTGGATTTCCTTTATATAAAAAGTCCAACTGCCTTTTCCCCATCTTTCTTTTTTTCCCAGGGCCATTTCTCCACACTGTTATTACAGTGTCCAATAGTCATCAGACTTCTGCTCAAGAAAATGCAAAGAAGATAACTGTTGGAAGGTATCTTGCTTTCTAGCATCACAAAAGAGAGTCCCTGAAAAAGGGTAATAAGAGTCCATCATCTCCATGGAGCTCCCAGGGAAGAAGAGGAAGTCCTGGCTGGTAGGCCAGGAAATGCTGAATTGATAGTGGTATATGGCTTTGGTGCTGGGAATGGCTGAATGCCAAGAAGGTAAAGATCTCGTAGCTACCTTGCTACAGATGATTATGCCAGAATTATCTTCATCTACCAGGTGCTGCCTTGCTGCTGCTTCTGTTCTTTGTCAACTACATCATGAGACCCATTGTGAACTAACAAGACTTGGTATCACCAACTATGCGCACTAAAATTTTAAGATCTGGGACTTGGTCCTTCCAAAGGGAGAGGGTAAAGCCTGGAATTTCTGTTCTTAATTCTTCTTCCTATTTAGTCATTCCTTCAAGGGGTCTTTACCTTGTTTGCTGTCTTTAAAAAAAATTTTTTTTTAAGGTTTTTTTCCCTTGAATCTGCACTAAATTCTTTCTTTATTTCTGTCAATAACAAGTTTCTCACATTCTCTAGATCAGGCATGTCCAGTAATGGTTCTAAGATCATTTTGAGAGATGGGAGGTTTTTAAAAAGACATTCAGGTAGGATCTTACTAACAGGGGACAAAAGAATAACTAGGCAACAAAAGTTAGGCTACTTCTACCTTATAAAGTACACAAACCATCTTAAAAAATTAATTGGTCAGAAGAACTAAGTTTCAAATGATTAACTGGTCTCCTAACTACAAAAGTCAGGCCACAAGGAATCAGGGGCCTCTCCCTCAGGGTTGACAAAATACTAAAAACCAGTTCGTTAACATGGCAAATGTGGAGGCAGGAAAGTTGCACTTAACTGAATCAATTCTGAAGCCTTGTTGATTATCCCTTCCATGACACAGCTAAATAAATTTCCTTTTGTTAACAATTAGATGGTCTAGTAAGGCAAGTTTGTGGCACAGTGACAATAGTACTGGACCTGCAGTCAGGAAGACCCAAATTTAAATGTGGTCTTGGACACTTCATAGACATATGACCTAGGGCAAATCATTTAAACTTTGCTTTAGTTTCATCCTCTGTAACATGGGAAAGATAATAACATGTCCTTTCCATAACTATTGTGAGGATAAAATAATTTAACATTTATAAAGCACTTTGCAAACCTTAAAGTACTATATAAATGCTAGGTGTTATTATTATTACTATTATTATCTATGTTACCAAAGAAGTGGAAATGTATACCACCAATAAAATAACTATGTGGTGGTTGAAAAGACCACAACACATTATATTATAAAGAAGGAATTACTAAGGTGAATTGGGGGAAAAAAAAGGATATCAGAAAAACAAAAGTTAAAAGGATGGTCAGGTGGTAAGAGTAAGGGATAAACCAATGGATATCCCTTGTACTCCATTACTATCTTGTGATATCAAGAGAAATAAGGGAAAACTTCCACCACAGTAGGTAGAATTTATCTGGTGAACCTTTAGGAGGGCATGAAAAAAAGTCTCACAAGTTAAGCAGAAGTGGAAGAGTTGCTATCTGTATTGTTGGAGGGATTATCTCCAACAACAAGAAAACTTGGTTGGCTCTGTGAAAACAAACAATTATATAACATCAGAATGTCAGAGATGTAAATTAGCTTGGAAACTATCTACTTCCACTGAAAGAGAATTCCTTATTACAACATACCTGACAAATGGTCATCCTCTCTTTGCTTAAAAACTTCCATTAAGGGTAAACTCTCTACCTCCTCCCAAGGCAGGTCTTTTCACCTTTGGAGAATTATCAGGAAATTTTCCATATGTCAAGCCTAACTGTGCCTCTTTGTAATTCCTAATCTTTTCCCCCAGATCTACTCTCTGAAGCCAATCAAAATTAAATCTAATCCCTCATCCTCACAAGAGCCCTTCATTGAACTTGAGCATAGTTATCCTGCTAACCCTTAAATCCTCTCTTTTCCAGGCTAAACATTTTCAATACTTTCAACTGATCCTAATATGGCATGAGCTTGATATGCTTTACCAGTCTAGTTTCCACCTTCTCTCAATCTTCTCCATTGTTCTGTATAACATCTGGCATCCAGAACTGCAAACAGTATTCCAGGTGTGGTCTGACCAGTGCAGAGTACAAAAGGATTCAACACTCTAAAAATATGTAGATATGGAGAGAGAACTTCACAAAGGGGGCTGAGTCAGGGATCAGTAAGGCTTCATGGTATCTCAAACTTTAAAGGAAGAGAAGAACTTCAAAAAAGATAGAATTCAATGGAGATGTGGTGAAATCTATTCCAGAAAAAAAGGGCAGTGAGAGCCAAAACAGATATGAGAAAGCATAATGAGAATAAAAGATAGAGATCAGTCTAGAATGGCTGCAATGTAAAGCAATATAAAATGAAAAAAAAAAAAAAAACCTTGCGAGAACATTTACATTTTACTCAAGTTTTATATGAATTCAAACTCTCTTCTCAAGCAGTGGGGTACTAATGAAGGTATCACAGTAGAGAAATGACATCACGGTGGTACATTAGGAAGAATAACTGGGCAGCTAGGTGTAGTATGGATTGGGCAAGAAGACCAATGAAGAGATTATTACAACAGTATATAACCAGGAAGAGATTATCTGTTGGCATGAACTGAATATGACAGTGTTACACTTAATGCTATAACGGGGAAGCTTAAGAATATAATGTTATAAATCTAACAATATACAGCTAAGTTTCTGGACCTTAAGCAGAATTTGGCTATAATGTATTTTTTTTTTCCGAATAAGAAGTTTCTTTATGTCTGCACCTTCGGAATTTCCCAAATCAGGGTTGTGGTAGGTAAGGAATTTTGGACTATGAAAGAGTAAATCTATGCTACCACGGTAGCAGTTCTTTATAAACCCAGCTTGGTTCTCCTCCAGTGTCTCCTCTTGGAGTTGTATCTGATCTTATTGCCAGTTTTCATGCGGATCCACTGAGGAATGGGACGATTTTGCTTCTGCTTCTTTGCAAGGAACCTCTTGATCCTGAAAGTCTTGTGGGAAGACATTGTGAGGTCTCAGCAGGGCGGCCAGAAAACAGCACAACCCCGGTTCCAGCGGCAGCAAGGTCTAAGTCTTAGGGCAGAAAGCTGCTCAGCATTGCCAACAACCCCTCGCAAACCAAACAGGAAGAAGAGAAAGATGCACAGAAACTATAGAAAACTAACTGGGGAGCGAGGTGATTTCCGCTCAGGCAGCGGGTTTAGGCGTTTCTCCTATAATGTATTTTCCTGCAACACAATACAAGTCAAGAAAATACAAGCTAGTATAAGAATCTATCTTTTAAATATCAAAGATCTCTTAAACTATTTTCCTGGTTCTTCTCTTCCAAAAGTTCAATTTTCAGCTGTAACAAAGCACCTAAGTTTTCCACTGTAAATTCATGAATTTTAAAAGAAGGTAAAACAAGCCATAACCAACAAATGCCTTGAAATCTAAATTCTAAAATGCATATACAGAATAGAGTCCACTTTAAATTTTTTTTTACCATTTTAATTTTGAGATTTTATATAACTTCAAATAATTCATTAAAAAAGCTATCATCTACCTACAAAATCTAAGTTTCTGGGCAATTGATTAATCTAAATAAAAGAATGTATAAACAATACCCATAAAAATGCTATCTACCTCCAGAAAGAAAACTGATTAACTTTGAAGACAGATTGAATCTTTCCCCCACCATTTTCTTTATTTTTTCTCGGGTTATTTTTATTTGGGGGGTAGGAAGGGTATGCAACATGGTTAATATGGAAATAGTTTTGTAAGACTTCACATGTATGATGGGAATTATTCTGCTTGCCTTCTCAATGGATGGGTGAAGAGCTGGAGGAAGAGAATCTGGAAATCAAAAAAAGAATATTTTGGTTTTTTTAATCATAAAGATTTCAGAACCACAAGGGATCTTTAGAGCTTATTCATTCTACCATCCTTCCTTTCATCCAAGTTCCCAATTTCATTGCTTAATTCCTCGCTCCACTCACCCCATATGCAGTTGCTGCATCATGCTATTTCTAAATTTAGGGTCTTTCAGCTAGGTGATACAGTGAACACAGTACTGGACTTGCAGTTATGAAGACATGAATTCAAACTCTATGTCAGATACTAGCCTGTGTCAGATATTAGCCATATTATTCTGGACAAGTCACTAACCTCTCTAAGCATCAGTTTCCACATCTGCACAATGAGAATAATATCAGCACCTCTCATAAGGTTATTGTGAGCATTAAATGAAATAATTAATATATGTAAAGTACTTTGCAAATCTTAAAGGGCCATAGAAAAGTTTTCTATTATTGTTATTCCTACTGGAACTGCCCCCAGAGCCAAGAAATTCTCAAATGGGGTCACAAAGTCCAACACAACTAATAAACACAACAAGAAAAGTACTATAAAGTACTATTCCACACTTCATGTACCCTATGGACCAGGGTGGCTGACCTTCCTACTGTTCCTTTTCTGGACCCACCCCTGACCACTCTACCATGCCACAGAAGCCTGATCATCCTAGAATTTCATTCATCCCTCGAATACTCACATTGAAAATATATTTCACCCTAGATCACTTCCTCTGATTTGCTGGTTCCTTCCAGAATCTCCATTTCAAGGAGTGCCCATGCCACCCATATTTGCATTCCTCTTCCAAGATTTTCTGGACTTTCTCTATCATGCTCTGACCCAAGTTCCAGGTCCCCAGTCCTCCTTTAAGTTTCCTCTTATAGTAATCTACTGTTTGATAAACCTAAAGACCCCAGTTTTGGGGGTAAAAACTCATTATTTGACAAAAACTGCTGGGAAAACTGGAATATAGTATGGTAGAAACTGGGCATAGACCATTATCTAACACCATATACCAAAATCAAGTCTAAATGGATGCATGATCTAGATATAAAGGATGACACTCTAAGAAATCTGGGAAAGCAAGGAATAGTTTACCTGTCAGATTTGTGGAGAGGGGAAGACTTTATGACCAAACAAGAATTAGAGAGCATTATAAAATGCAAAATGAGGGTGGCCAGGTGGCACAGTGAATAAAGCGCTGGCCCTGGAGTCAGGAGGACCTGAGTTCGGTTCCAGCCTCAGACACTTAACACCCACACTAAAAACTAGCCATGTAACCTTGGGCAAGTTACTTAACCCCAATTGCCCTCCAAAAGGCAAAAAAAAA
>NW_027185617.1:12009-29995 GCF_028583685.1 Petaurus breviceps papuanus
AAAAAAAAAAAAAAAAAAAAAAGCAAAATGGATAATTTTGATTACATTAAATTGCAAAGCTTCTGTACAAAAAAAAGCCAATGTAATCAAGATTAGGAGGGAAGTGGAAAATTGGGAAAGAACTTTTACAACGTATGTCTCTAATAAAGGACTCATTTCTAAAATATACAGAGAATTGAGTCTAATCTATAAGAATACAAATCATTCCCCAATTGATAAATGGTCAAAGGATACAAACAGGCAGTTTTCAGAGGATGAGATTAAAAATATCTATAAGCATATGAAAAAATGCTCTAAATCACTAATTATTAGAGAAATGCAAATCAAAACAACTCTGAGGTACCACATGTCACCAGTCAGATTGGCTAAGATGACAAAACAGGAAAATGACAAATACTGGAGAGGATGTAGACAAACTGGAACACTGATGCATTGCTGGTAGAGTTGTGAACTGATCCAACTATTCTGGAGAGCAATCTGGAATTATGCCCAAAGGGTTATAAATAATTTCGTACCCTTTGACCCAGCAATACCACTTCTAGCGCTGTATCCCAAAGCGATCATAGAAGTGGGAAGAAGACCCATATGTACAAAAATATTTATAGCAGCTCTTTTTGTAGTGGCAAAGAATTGTAAATTAAGGGGGTGCCCATCAATTGGGGAATGGCTGAACAAGTTGTGGTATATGCATGTTATGGAATACTACTGTGCTATAAGAAATGAGGAGCACATGGAATTCATATTTACCTAGAGAAACTTTAAACGAACTGATGCTGAGTGAGAAGAGTAGAGCCAGGAGAAATTTGTACACAATTACAGACACAACATATGTGTGACGAACAACTTTGATAGACTGGACTCTTCTCAGCAATGCAGGGTTTATAACTCAACCCCAAAAGACTCATGATGGAGAGAGATGTCTACACCCACAGAAAGAACCGAATTTGAATCCAGATTGAAGCAAACTACCTGCTCTTTTTCTTTTTCTTGCTTGGTTTTGTTTCCTCTTTCCTACTGTTCATCCCATCTGATACAATCCTTCTTTATAACCTGACTAATGTCTAATGTGAAAGTATTTGCAGATCCTATACTTGATTGTATGCTGCCATGGGGGGGGGAGCAGAAAATTTGAAACTCAAGGAATTGTGGAACTGAATCTTGTAAACTAAAAGTAAACAAATGAATTAATTAAAAAAAAAAGTTTCCTCTCATGTGTTATTTTCCCCCATTAAAATACAAGTTTCTCAAGGGTAAAGACTGTCTTTATACTTGTATTTGCATACCCAGCAGCGCAGTGCCTGGCACATAATAAATACTTGTTTATTTCCTCATACATAGTACCCCATGTTCAGTTTTTATGTTTTTGCACTGGCCATTCCCCATACCTTAGTGCAGCCTCAGTGGTAGGAGCTTAATGTTTATTGTATTATATGAGACATCTCTTAGAATCGCCCTCAAAATTCAACTCAAGTACCACTTTCTAAATGAGGCATTTCCTCACCACCACTACTTTTTATTCATCTTGTATATGCCTCAGTGTGATAGTTTTCCCTAATAGAGAGTAAGCTCCTTGAGAACAATCAATTAACCAAGGATTGTTAATTTTAAAATTTCATTTTTAAATTTTTTTTTTTGTATCCCTAAAGGCAGGCCCCCTTCTCCCAAAGTTGAGTTCTTTGGAGGCCCTCTGTTCTGAGGATAGGCCCAGGCTGGCCATGCGTCATTCTCCTCCTAGCTGTGTTGACTCCCCAGACTTCACTACCATAAATCCGCTGCCTTCTCTCCCTGAAATATCCTTTGTCACATAGGATCCCTTCTTCCCTTGGTTAAGTTCCTTGTGGTGGGCCTGCAATAAAGAAAATGTGGTCTAGAGAGTTTAAATGAGTTATCTAAAAGTGGCACTTTTCTATGGCACTTTATCATATAGCTAACCAAAGGCTGGCAGCTGGGGCTAGGGTGGGGGAGTGACGGGAGAAATGGAATCCAAAGCATCTAATTAAGTTCAATATTCTTTCAGCTACAAACACACACACACAATCACTACATATAAGCATTCATTTAATATATATTTATACTTACAACCTGATGAAGTTAATAATGCTAACACTGTCCTCATTTTACAGATGATAAAACATAATCTCAGAGAGAAAAAGTCATTTGTTCAAGGCCTCAAAGCAAATAAAATTTTTTGATCCCGTTGATCATCTTCTTCTTCATACTTTCTTCTCCCTAGGTTTTCATAACATAGCTCCTCTCCTGGTTCACCAACCTATCTGACCTCATCCTCAGTCTCCTTTTATGGAAAATCATCCAACAAATGGAAAGTGTCTTCCAAGGCTCTGTCCTGAACCTTCTTCTATTCCCCCAGATTTCATTAAACCCCATGAATTAAATAATCTTTATACAGATAAATCTATGATATACTTACTTGTCCAGCCTTAACCTCTCTCCTGACCTAAGGCATCACCTCTCTAATTTACTATTGGACATTTCTAACTGGATGTCTTGTAGATATCTTAAACTCAATCTGTCCAAAATAAGTCATTATCTTTCCTCTTCCACCCATACCCTCTCCTGTTCCTAACTTCTCCATTATTGTTGAGGATACTACTATCTTCCTAGGCACTCAGGCTCACAATCTAAGCATAAGCCTTCTTATCTCTTACTTGTTTCCCTGAGTACTCCAGGGGTACTGACCTCCTTGCTCTTCCTCTCACAAGACACAATAATTCCTGACTGTCCATCATCTCCACTTCCTGGCCTTCCTGACTTCCTTCAAGTCTCAGCTATAGTCCCTTCTTCTACAAGAAGTCTTTCCCAGTCCTCCTTAATCTTAGTTCCTTCAAAGTATTTCCTCTACAGATCTTCTATGTGCCAAGTTATCTGCATGCTGTCCTTCTGCCGGCATTAGACTGTGAGCTCTCAGAGCAGGGACTTTTTTTTCCCTTTCTTTGTGTCCTTAGCACTTATCACAGACCCTTACAAAGAGCAGGTGGTTAATAAATGTCTGTGACCTCAATAAACAGCTGACTTGGCTCTTGAGTACATATTCTCATTCCAAACTTATTTCACCAAACCAGGTAACAACCATTTATTTTTTTCTATTTACCTTCTTATATCTGGTTTTCTAGAGATAAACACATCCTATCTTCAGCCAATTCTTAGTTGTGATAATGACCTCATACAATCTTCAGCCAATTTTAAATTAGCATGATAATGACTAAGGGAGGGATAGTTGGATTCAGAAAGATAAAGGATTAAAATAAAGATAAAGAAGACAGCAGATAAATAAGAGAAGACATGTAAACTATGTAGAAAAATCAGAAGCAGAGACAAATGTAATTAAGATAGAAAAGAGTGTGAATGAGAGAGGAAATAAAATATTTAAAAATTCCCCAAAATGAAGTCAGTAAATGGTTGAGGGGTGGGATGGAGTTGGAAAGAACCAACAAGTTATTAACAAAGTCCTCCTTTCTCCTTTGCATTTTTTTGATTAGAAGTAATTAATAATCAGGGCAGCTAGTTGGCACAGTAAATAGAGCACTGGCCCTGGAGTCAGGAGGACCTGAGTTCAAATCCAGCTTCAGACACTAAACACAAAAAACTAGCATGTGACCTTGGGCAAGTCACTTAACCCCAGTTGCCCTCCAAAAAGAAAAAAAAAGGTAACTAATAATCAATAGAGTAAAATGGTCAAAATAGAGGGTGTGTCCCAAAAGTCTTAGGGCAGTCTCAAGCTAAAACTCATCTGTCCTAAGACTTCTGGGACATACTGATAAGAAATAGTAGAGAGCAAAATATATCAGCATAACCCACAAATGGCATGACCTGTCCCTAAATAATTAGTAATTCTCTGAATTTGAGAACTTGTGATCATACAACTGAAACCAAAATCCTGAATCTAGAAATAAGATTTAATTTTTTTTCAAAAGGAAAATCTATACACATTTTTGTTTTTAAAAATTAGCTTGCCAGAGAAAGAATTTATTTTCACAAAAAATACTGTAGTGAAAGCACAACATCACAGCATCTTGGCAACTGGATCCTCTATAAATATCTCTATTACTTTGATTTTTAGTACAGAAAAACAGTATGGGGACAGCTAGGTGGTGCAGTGAATAGAGCACTGGCCCTGGAGTCAGGAGGACTTGAGTTCAAATCCAGCCTTAGACACTTAACACTAGTCATGTGACCTTGGACAAGTCACTTAACCCCAACTGCCCTGACTTCCCCCTCCAAAAAGACAAAAACAAAACAAACAACAAAAAAAGAAAAACCCTATGGCTCTTCAACTCTATTTTCTGGCTCATGAAGTTATTTTCCATTTCAGATACAAAAAGGACATTCATTTAGAAAAAGACAAAAAAATAGATGTAACTTTGCATTGCAATGTCTAATGAAACATATCTTTGGAAAATTATCCAGTTTAAAACTTTTATTCTCTTCCTTCCAATGTGTAAAAATGTCCTTCGTGCCAATCTACAAAACTAGCTTATGATTTTCTAAATACAGATCAGTAAGTTTTTCAAAAAGATCATTTCCCAACTTTCCAGGTATCTAAAGTGTTTTAATGGAGGATTTCATCTAAGGAATAGGAACAAAAGAAATAACAGTTTCAAAAAACCACTGTAAGAAGTAAGATTTTTAAAAGGCGAGGAAAACACTGGAATGGACACAGGAGAAAAGATTATAAAAAATGTAAGTTTTGGGGCGCCTAGGTGGCACAGTGAATAGAGCACCAGCCTTGGAGTCAAGTGGACCTGAGTTCAAATCCGGCCTCAGGCACTTGACCCACTTACTAGCTGTGTGACTCTGGGCAAGGTATTTCACCCCAATTGCCCTCCCCCCCAAAAAATTATATATATACACATATGTAAAAGCTTCTTAGGACTGGAAGAAGAAAAAAAAGCAAGGAGAAAAAGGAAGAAAGAATAATTAAAAAAATAAAATATAGTATAGTGAACAATCAATACTACTGGGAATACTGAGAAAGACCCAAAAGAAAGATTTAGAATTCAACAAAACTAGCTGTTCAAAAGAACTCAAGAAAAGATTCAAAAAGATTTATATATTCCAAAACCAAGGAGAGAATTTAAGAAATGAGGGACAACTTTGTGCAACAGTAATGAAATTTAAAGATCCCTTTGTATTGCCAAGCTAACAGGTACTTAGCACTTAGTTTCAAATTAAGCCTCTGTAAAGAAACAGAAGGTATGAGGCCCTGTTGCTGATGTAACAGGAAGGGGCTGGACAGAGAGGAGCTAATACCATACATAAGGAAAAGCCCCAGCTGGGAGAGCCAGAATTTCTCTCAGTGAGCATCTGAGGCTGGACTGCTACTGCTGGACTGAAGACTGAACTGAAAATTCAGAAGAACTGAGAAGAGAAATGAGAATTGAGGACAGAGACAGAATTTCTTGGAGCAAGCCATGTGGAGGCTAGATAAAGTGATTTTGATTTTGAGAATGGAGCTGGAGAAAAGAACTTGTGGTGGCAGAGCTTCTTCTGAGAGCCAGCCAAACTCCTGCTGAGCAAGCTTCTGAGAACCAGCTGGAGCTGCTGAAGACTTCTGTGAGCCAGCCTTGTTGCTGAGGACTCCCAAGGGCCAGCCAGAGCTGCCAGAAGAAGCATAACTGTGGTGTTGGTACTTTGTCTGTTTTGGGTCTATGTTGATTTCACAGGCAGAAAGTGAATTGAGATGATAGTGCCAACTGTGTGTGAATATTGTTGTCATTCTGCTAGCTTGATGTGTGTAGGTATTGTGGCTCTGTTAAATTTTCTTTTCCAAGGAACAGAAACTGTGAGAGATTTGAGGTGGCCTGGACACTGTGAGCTCCAATGTGGAGCAGGAACTGCATGGAGAGCTGGACAAGGAACTGGGAGCTATCTGCCTTTGAACTCAGGTGGCAGTTGGTTAGATTCAGGCAGTAGCTGGGACCATGGAAGCCGAAAGCCTGTCTCAAGTCAAGATACAAAGACCTCTCTGTGAGTACTGAGTAGTGACTGATGAAATTGTAAATTACTTGTGACACACAGGGTTGGATGGCCTTTGTACTTTCCACTACCCCTTTAAGAGGGTACTGAGTAGTGACTGATGAAATTGTAACTTAACTGCATCCCATGGGTGGAGGACTTTGACTCTCGTACTTTGCAAGCCTCCTTAAGGATGACTGAAAGATTGAGTTACTAAATGATTGTTCCTTGTTTAAAACTATGTGACTACTTTGGTGAAAATTACATGGCCATTTTAATGTTAAATTGTGACATGGTGAATGATGTATTTTGATTTTCTGTGAATGTTTTGCTTTGATTTGTTACTGAATAAGTAGAGAGTTCACTATACTGTGTATAGGTATCAGACTCTTGAAAAGCTGTTGACAGCAGCAGTCCTCTGGAAAGTTGTTCATGCTTGGCTTTACACTTTGCAAAAAAGTGCATAGGTAGAAAGTACATTATAATTAATAGGGAATAGCAAGAATAGTTTGAATGAAACTTAAGAATGTCTTAAGGAAAATAATCTAAATCAGCAATCAAATAAACTGAAGCTAAAAGTAAAGAACTTTAAATTCCAAACAAAAGACTTTGCATTTTATTCCAAAGACAACTGGGAGACACTGAAGTTTCTTAAACAGGGGAGTGACATGGCCAGACCTGTGATTAAGAACATAGACTTTGGAGATGTATGGTGAATGGAGAACTGAGAGATAAATTCGGTATAACTAATTAGGACAGATTCTAGTATAGTAACTAAAAGAGATAAGAGGGATAATGTGGAAGTAGAATTAAAGGAACTTGGAAACTTAACTGATATAGAGGATAAGGGAAAGGTAAGGGTTAGGGATGGCTCCAAAGTATGGACCTGGACAAATGGAAAGATAGGAACAGGAAACAGGAAATGTGTGGGGAAAAGGGATGAGATTGAGATACCTATAGTACATGCACCAGGTGAAAACGTTAAGCAGGCAAAAGGTAAAGCAGAATTGCAGCTCTGGAGACATGAGAGAAGGACATGTAAGTTAAGGAGCCATCTATTATATGTCATCCTATATATGCCTGCCTACTATGGTAAGTATATAAAGGAAGGCAAAATATAGTCTTTGCCTCAAGGAGCTCATATATAAAGGGGGAGACAATAAGCAAACAACTATGTACAAACAAAGCTGCTGTTACAGGATAAATGGGAAATGATCAATAAGAATAATCAAAAACAGTAATCCAACAAACAGGCCCTGGGGCAGCCAGAGAAAATGTCTGAACCAATACAGAGCATATTGTTTGAAGAACAGCATGGATGGGGGGTGGAAGGGTTGAAGATGTAGATGTGAAGGCATAAGGAAACAAGAGGGCTAGGCTTTGATTGCCGAACAGAGCATTTCATATTTGATCTGGGAGATGACAGGAGCCACAGGAATTTACTGAAAAAAGGGAGTAACATGGTCATACCTGCACTTTTGGAAAATCATTTTAGCATCTCAATGGAGGACGGACTACAAAGGAGAGAGATTTATGGCAAGCAGAGCAACCAGCATGCTATTTTTCCAGGTTCTTTTGAGAGCATCCAGCTCATCATTTCTTATAGTATAAAAATTCCATCATAATCACATATCATAACCTATCCAATCATTCCTCAACTGACAGGCATCCTTTCGATTTCTAATTCTTTGACCCTGAAAAGAGTTGCTATAAATATTTTTGTAGGCTCCATCTATTACCCCAGCGCCCTAACTCCCCACTCCCTGCTCCTCTTCCTCCTCCTCACAAACCCACAAAGGGTCAGAGGTCCCAGGCCATGAGGCAGAAGCGTCCCCGGCTCATCCCAGACACCTTTGGGGCTAGGAGACGACGAGGACGACCGTAGGCAGCTGGTAAATGCTGGACTCCTCACAGTCCGAGACGCTGGGAGCTGGTGGCTGTCATTGCCAGGAGCTGGGAGATTTGTAAAATATTTTGTTAAAGGTGCTGATTTCTCTTTCCTTTCTCTAATTACTCCAAAAGCATAAACTATTTGTCCCTCTCCACTCCTGTCCCAACTAAGCATACTTAGGAGACAGACCATCCCCCAGGAATAAGGCCAGTGATCACATCCATTGTCCAGTTCATCTGCTTCCATCTCTTCCTTCTAGGGCAACAGGCAGTTCTTGGGATGGTTCCACAGTCAAAGTATCGGGAGCTGTCCCTTTCTGAGCTCTTGAGTAGACGAGCTCCTCTGTCCATATGACTTGGCTTTCCCTATCATGTGCATGATTTAATTGGAGGGCAGCTGCTTGACATTGTCCCCACCACATCTGGGACTCTCCTTCGCCTGCCTGAGACATGAAGATTCTGGTTATCTTTTCCCACTTCATCTGCTGGACTGGGGAATGAAGTAAGGTGTAGATACTGCCTGCAGCCCACAAGACATCACTGTTAACACAGATGGAAGAGGCATCTATGGAGGGGTTACTCCTTGAAGGGTCTGGAGTTGAGACTACTGTTTGGCTCTCTAGGTGGATGGGACAGATCACTGCTATTTACAGTTTTGGGGTTTGGACCATGCTTACTCTGCCTCTGCTAAGGAGAAAGACTGGAAACTATATCAATGTTTTGCTTATTGTCTTTCACATAGGACATGATGTCATTTTGTTTTGTCCTTCTTTTTGCTTTTGAAGTTGCCAAATAATATCTTTCTGTGAAAAAAAAATTTGTACATATAGGTCCTTTTCTTTTTTTAAAATCTCTTTGGGATATAGACCTACTAGTGGTATTGCTAGGTCAAAAGGTTTTATATCCCTTTGGCCACAGTTCCAAATTGCTCCACAGAACAGAGGCTGTGTCAAAGAACCAGCGCAAAAAGCACCAGGAGAAAAAGGACATCCCAAGGAACCCCTGAACTAGTGCTGGAAGGAGGAACAGGTGCTACCTGGTAGGTCTGTCACCCATTACTGAATTCCAGGTAGCAGTTCCAGCGCAGAAAGGAATGGCTGAGAGTGAACAGGGGTCCTAATTGCGTAAGGAAGAAGGACCAAGAAAAAAGTTCCAGAAACTTGGCTGATCCCAAGAGCAAAGTCCTAATCGTTAGCCTAGGACATAAGGCTGCGGTGGAATAACCAGTGAAGTTATTAGTTGGGGTCATTCTGAACCCATAGAATATCACAGGAGTGTAATGGTGACTGAATCCAGCAGCAACCTACTGAAACTCAACCATATAGAAAACAATAGATCCAAACCTGAATCAGGAGCGTGTAGAACCTCAGACAAAAAAAGCAGTGCAAGATCAAGGGAGGTCTTACCAAGTGAACAAACAATTTTTAAGTACTATTTGCCAGGCACTGTGTTAAGTAGTAGAGATACAAAGAAAGCCAAAATAGGGTTTTTATTCTCAAGAAGCTCATATTCTAAGGGGGAAATAAGCAAACAACTATGTTTAAACAATATATATATACAGAATAAATTGGAGATAAGTGTCAGAGGGAAGGCAATAACATTAAGGAAGGTTAGAAAACATTTCTTGCAGAAAGTAGAGCTTTAGCTGAGACTTGAAGGAAGTCAGGGGTCCGATTTTTTTTAAAAAGGCAGTGAGCAGAGTTCTCCCAGGAACATCCCTCTCTGAAAGCACCAAAAATTTGAAGGACTCCAGAATGAACTTTGAAAGCCACAGGACATAAAAAGACAAACACTCAGGCCAGACATTCCTTTCACCCCCAGAATGAGCAAGACCCAAGACTAACATAAAGCACAAAGTCAAGAAGCAGGCTGGAAGAATGAAGAATTAAAAAAAAAAAAGTGGGGCAGCTAAGTGGCACAGTGAATAGAGCACTGGCCCTGGAGTCAGGAGGACCTGAGTTCATATCCAGCCTCTGACATTTAACACAAAAAACTAGCCATATGACCTCGGGCAAGTCACTTAACCCCAATTGCCCTACTTTGCCCCCCTCCAAAAAGCAAAAACAAAAACAAAAAAACCCCTCACCATAAAGTTCTACTACAGTGACAGAAAAATGGATGACAAACACAGGAGACAATGACTTGAAAACATCTTCAAGTAGAGTCTCGAAAAAAAAAATTCAAACTGAACAGAAGCCCAACAAGAAATTCTAGAAGACTTAAAGAGATTTTTTAAAAGAAAAATTATTTTTAAAAATAAATGAGTAGTAGAAGAATGGGAAAAGAGTTATGAAAAAAGAATTATCTAAGGTACAAAATCTTACTAAAGAAAATAAGTCCTTAAATAGAAGCTAAGGACTCCACGAGACATCAAGAAGTAATAACACAAAATCAGAAAACTGAAAAATAGTAGAAATGTAACGTATCTCTGAGGAAAAACAACTAGCCTGGAAATCATATCAAAGAGAAATAATTAAAGAAATCTTTGAGTGACCTGAAAGCCATAAACAACAGTAGCAGCAAACTAAATATCATATTTTCAGGAAATTATAAAATAAAATTTCCTAGACGTCCTAGAACCAGTGGCTAAAGGAAAAACTGAAAGAATATACTGGTCACCTCCTGAAAGAAATCCCAAATTGAAAACTTCCAGGAATATTATAGCCAAAATGCATAGCTTAAAGAGTCAGAAAGAAAGAATTCAAGTATGGCAGTGCCATAGTCTGGATCATAAAAGATTTAGCAATCATCACTTAGAATATGATATTCCAGAAGGCAAAGAATCAAGGATTAAAATCAAGCATCACTTACCCAGCAAAACTGAACATAATTATACATGGGAAAAAACTAACAATTAATGAAATAAAGGCCTTTCAAGCATTCCAGAAGAGAAAACCAGAGTCAAATAAAAAATCTGATATTCAAACACAGGAGTCACAAAAGGAGCATAAAAAGGTAAACATGAGTAAAACACCATAAGAAATTAAACAAGGTTAAACTGCTTAATTCTTATATAGGGAGATAAGAGAAGCAGTTAGGATTGTCACTATGATTGTTAGAGGAAGTCTACTTGGATGGTCTTAAAAGAAGAATGGAAGGGCTAGGAAAAGGAATAGATTAGAAGTTGGATAAGGGAGATGAATAACAAGGAAAATTAACTCACAGAAATGGAGCATACATTGGAGGGAGCAGTTAGAGTGTGGAGTAGACAACATATGAACATCACTCTCATATGAACTTTTTTCAGTGAGGAAAAAAATACATTTACACACAGCTGAATACAGAAATTCATCAAATTCCTTTTACCCAACTGGAAAGTAAGAGTGATAGGGGTTAAGGAAAAGCTACAGAAAGAAAATGAGGAAGGACAGATTAAGGAAGGCAGTGGTCAGAAACAAAACAGATAGTCAAAGGGGTGACAAGGAGGAAACAAAAAGGAGACAGCTTGTTTACTAAAAAAAAAATAAGAAAACTACACAGTCAGAGATAATAATTGTCAATGTGAATGGGGGCATTCACACACAAAATGGAAGACGATAGAAGAATGGATAAGTAACCAGCATTTAATAATATGTTCTTTACAAGAAACACACTTGAAACAGAAAGATACACATAAGAGTTAAAATAATAAAGCAGAGTAGAATCTACTATGCCTCAGATGAAGTTGAAAAGATAGTGGTAGCAATCACGATTTCAGACAAAGCAAAAGTAAAATTAGAAATAACTAAGAGATTAACAGAAAAACCTACATTTTGCTAAAAGATATCACAGACAATATATTAACATGATATTATTATACATATATGCACCAAAAATCTTAAGGGAAAAAAATAAATTACATAAAAGAGGAAATAGGGGTGGCTAGGTGGCATAGTGAATAAAGCATTGGCCCTGGAGTCAGGAGGACCTGAGTTCAAATCCGGCCTCAGACATTTAACACAAAAACTAGCCATGTGACCTTGGGCCAGTCACTTAACCCCAATTGCCCTCCAAAAAAAAAAAAAGGCAAAAACAAAAATGAAAGAGGAAATAGTAAAATTAAAATAGTGGGAATTTGGTTAGATTAATCTAACCATAAAATAAGAAAGAAGTTAAGATGAACAGAATTTTAGAAAAGCTAGGTATCATAGCTCTCTGGAAAATACTGAAAGGAAAAGGAAAGGAAACATCCCTATTTCTCAACAATGCATGAAACCTTAAAAAAAAAATGACCATGGATGAGAGATCATAAAAACCTCATAAATGAAGGAAAGCAGAAATATTAAATATATCTTTTTCTGATCATTAAAATTATACTCATTAAAGGGATTTTGAAGCATAAATTTAAAAAATATGTAAATTGATCCTACTAAATAACTTAATCCTAGAGAATGAGAGCGCCAAGGCCAAATTATAGAAACAATGAATAATTTCACTAAAGATAAAGACAATGAGATGACATACCAAAATTAGTGGGATTCCTGCCAAAGTAATACTTAAGGGAAAATTTTTATCTCTAAACACTTGTACCAATAAAAGAGATAACAAGTGGATCAAGGAGTTGGACATGCAACTAAAATAACTTTGAAAATGGCCAGTTAAAATATTCATAGTTAAATACCAAGACAAAAATATTGAAAAATCAAAGGAGAGATTAACAAACTTGAAAGTATAAAAGCCAATGAACAAATAAATAACCCTAAGAGCTAGGTTTTTTTTTTTAAACAGAAGATAAGCCTTTATCTAATTTAACTTTTTTTAAAAGAAAACCAAATTAACAGTATCAAAAATGAAAAAAGTAAAAAAAAAATGAAAAAGGTGACTGCATAACCAACGAAGATGAAAAAAGCAATTATTACAAGCTATTTCACCCAACTATATGCCAATAACACTGACGATATAAATGAAATGGATGAATATTTACAAAAATATAAACTGCCCAGATTAAAATAGGAAATAGAACACTTAAATAATCCTATTTTAGAAGAAGAAATTAAGCAAGCCATAAATGAACATCTTAAGAAAATACAACCTAGGAGGAGATGGATTTATAAGTGACTTCAACAAAATATTGAAAGGAAACTAATTCCAATTCTACTTAACTTGCTGGGGGAAAGAAGCAAAAAACCAAAAAACAAAAAACAAATAGAGTCCTACTAAATTCCTTTTATTAAGTAAATATGGTCTTGATACCTAAATCAGAGTCAAAACAGAGAAAGAAAACAATAGGTCAATTTACCCAATGAAAACTGATGCAAAATTTTGAAGTAAAATATTAACAAGGAGATTGCAGCAAAAAACCAAACACGATGATCAGACTGGATTTATACCAGGAATTCAGGACCGGCTCAATATCTGGGAAACTATAACCACAACTGACCATGTTAACAACAAAGACAACAAAAATGATACACTTATTTCAACAGATACAGAAAAGGCTTTTAACAAAATACAACATTTATTCCTGTCAAAAAATGCAAGAAAGCACAAAAATAAATGAAGTTTTCCTTATAATAATAAGTATTAGCTATCTTAAAGCAAATCAAGCATTAGCTGTATGAATAAGTTAGAAACCTATTCAAAAGAATCAGTAGTAAAGCAAAGATGTCCATTATCACCATTACTACTCAATGCTGTACTAGAAATGCTAGCTTTAGTAATAAAACAAAAACAAGAAATTGAAGGAATAAGCACTGGCAAGGAGGAAACAAAACTATTACTTTTGCAGATAATATGACTACTTACTTAGAGAAACCCTAAAGATTCAACTAAAAACACTAAATGAAACTATTAACAACTTTAGTAAAGTTGCAGGATATAATATAAACCCATCTAAACCATTAATATTTCTATATATTACCAACAAAACCTAGCAGGAAGACCCAGAAAGAGAAATTCCATTTAAAATAACTGCAGACAATATAAAATACTACCAAGACACATACTATATGAATACAATTATAAACCACTCTTCATAAAAACAAAGAGAGACCTAAATAAATGGAGAAATATTAATTGCTCATGGGTAGGTCAAGCCAATATAAAAAACACAACAAAAATTCCTAAATTAATTTACTTATTCTGTCCTGAACCAAACAATACCAAAGAAGTGCTTTTAGGACTAGAAAAAATAACAAAATTATCTGGAGGAACACAAAGGCATAGAATATCAAGGATCAATTTTTTTTTTTAAATGGGGAGGAAGAGAGCCTAGTGGGACCAGATTTCAAGCTATACTGCAAAATTTAAAACATTAAAAACAATTAGCTACTGGTTAAGAAAAGAGAAAGATTAGTCAGTAGGGCAGATCAGGTACACAACATATACAAGTAAATGAACACAATAACTCATGTTTGAAAGAACCAATGATACCAGGGATAGTGGAGCAAGAGCAACATTTGATTAAAATTGTAGAGAAAACTGGGAAATAGTCTGGCAGAAATTAGGTATATCAACATCTCACACTAGATACCAAGATAAACTCCACATGGGTACATGACATAAAGGGGTGATATCATACACAAATTACTGAAGCACAAAAGACCCTGGAGAGGGAAATAATTCATGATGATACAAGAGACAGAGAGGTTCATAGGAGTTAAAATGGATAATTAATTACATAAATTAAAAAGCTTTGAACAAAGAAAATCAATGCTGCTAAAATGAGAAAAGCAGGAAATCGGGGGGGGGGGGGGAAGGGAAAGGGGAGAGAACCTTTGCAGCAAGTCTCTAATAAAGGTTTTGCTTCTAAAATATATAAGGAACTGAGACAAATTTACAAGAATAAAAGTCATTATGAATAGGTAGTTTTCAGAGGAAGAAATAAAATCTATTAATAGCCATATGAAAAAAATGCTCTAAATGACTAATAATTAGAGAAACACAAACCAAAACAACTCTGAGGTACCATCTTATAAGCATCAGACTTGTCAAGATGACAAAAAAGAAAAATGACAAATTATGGAAGGAATGTGGGAAAACAAGATACTAATGTATTGCTGGTGGCACTGGAAGGTATTCCAACTGTTCTAGAAAGACACCTGGAACGACGCCCAAACTATGTACCTACCCTGTGACCCAATAATACCACTAGTGATTCTATACCTCAAAGAGAACAAAGAAAGAGGGAAAAGACCTACATGTAGAAAAATATTTTTAGCAGCAGTTTTTTGTCATAGATAGCAATGAAATAGAAATTAAGGTGAAGCACATTTATTGGAAATGGCTGAACAAGCCATGGTATATGAATATGATGGAATACTGTTGTACTATAAGAAATCATGAAATAGATGTTTCAGAAAAACCGGACAAGACTTGTATGAATTAATGGAGAGTAAGATGAGTAAAATCAGGAAAACAATTTATACAATAACAACAACATAGCAAAGATGATCAATTCCAAAATATTAGGACTCTGATCAACATAATTACCTAAGACAATTCCAAAGGACTCATGATGAAACCTGCCATCAACCTTCAAATAGAGAACTGATGGACTCAAAGTGAGGATGAAAGAATTGTTTTTCTTTTTTGTCTTTTACTTTTTAAAAAAAGTGACTTAGGCTATTTGTTTAGCATGTCTATATACATATTTGTAATGTCTATACACATTCGTAATTTTTTTCTTGGGTTGGGAGACGGGAGAGAGAATGGAAGAGAATTTGGAACTGAAAGAGGGTGGCGGGCAAGACAGTGAAGTGGAAAACACAAAACGACCACAATAAATTGAGAAAATGATACTATTCACCCCCACCCTCCAATAATTTAATAGAAACAACACAGTATATTTTCATAAAAACCCCAAACCACAAATAAGTGACATTAATGTAATGTCTGAAAGAATGCAGAGCTTTGCTTTCATTATGTCATTTAGGCCTCCCTGTGGGGTTGGTAATTCAAATATTATTTTTTTTTATCTCTTCATCTATTTTATTATTTAAAAAAAAAAAACAACTAGTTCCTAATTTTATCTATCAAATCAGTATTACTTTCCTTTCTATTTCCTTCATCTCTTCTTGGATTTTCTTATTTTTTTTTTCCTCAAGTGCTTTATTAACTTCTAGTTTACATCATTCATTTCTGCAAGATTTTGAGTTACAAATTTTCTCCCAATTTTTCCCCTACCCAACACACCAAAACAGCGATCCCACTAGATATCTCCTCCTCCAATCTGCTCTCTCCCATATCTTCTCTCATACCCTCTCTGACTTTCCAGTAGGACACAGTGGATCTCTATTCCCCAGTGCCTGTATATCTTATTTCCCAGTTACATGTAAAATAATATTACTAATAGTATATATATTTTAAACATTTGACTTTAGAACTTTGAATTCCAGATTCATTCCCAAGGTTCCTCCCTTGTCGCCCACACTTACTGGGAAGATAAGCAATTCAATATAGGTTGTACATGTGTAGCTATGCAAAACGTTTACATAGTGAAATATTGTAAAAGACTGACTATATTTCCCTCCCTCCTATCCCACCTCCCACTTGTTCTATTCTCTACTTTGATCCCTTCCCTTTTCAAAAGTGGGTGCTTCCAACTTCCCTCCCCCCCCCAGCCTGCCCTCCCTCCTATCATCCCCCCTCTCATGCCCTTCCCCCCTACTCTCCTATAGGATGAGATACCCTATTTAGTGTGTATGTCATTCCCTTCCTAAGTGAAGTTCAATGAGAATAAGGTTGACCCATTCCCTTTTGCCCTCCTGTTCTTCCTCTCCATTGTGACAATTTTCCCTTGACTTCTATGAAATAGTATATCCCATAATGTCTCTCCCCTTCTCCTCTCATTATATTCCTGTTTCACCTCTTAATTTCACCTTTTAAGTATCATCCTTTCCTATTAAATTGGTCCTATGCTGTCTATGTATACCTGTACATGTATATAAACACACTCAAATATGTATTCATACGCCCATATACCCTCCGATATAGACATATATACCGTGTTTCCCTGATAATAAGACACTGTCTTATTATTTTTTTGGACAGAAAAACACCAGAGGGCTTATATTCAGGGGAGGGCTTATTTTAATGAACATTGACAGCAATTTTAATAAACAGGTAAATGTGAACAAAAAAATGTACCTTTATTCAATAATGAATTCAATAAAGAACAGGATGACGCGCTCACTGCTGCAGCTCTGATTGGATGCAGCTTGGAGCGCGGCATGCATTTCACCCGGGGGGGGGAGAAAGTGCATACAGAGGGTACCGTAATGTAGCGTGTAGTGCAGGGGATCACCTTCACTATAGTAGCAATCTCAATAGGGCTTATTTTTGGGGGAGGGCTTATTTTAGAGGAATCTTACACAGTAAGGGGAGGGCTTATTTTTGGGATAGGTCTTATTATTGGGGAAACACGGTATGTATGTATATATCTATATACATACATATATACATATATATACATTTCTATTCCCTTCAACTATTCTCATACTGAGAAAAGTTTCCTAAGTTACAATTATTGTTTTTCCATGAAGGAATGTAAATAGTTTAACTTTGATAAGGTCCTTATGATTTTTTTTCCCTGTTTACCTTCTCATGCTTCTCTTGCTTCTTGTATCTGAATGTCAAATTTTCTATTCACCTCTGGTTTTTTCATCAAGAATACTTGAAAGTTCTCTATTTCCCTGAAACATGATACTCATTTTTGCTGGGTAGGTGATTCCTGTTTTTAATCCCAGCTCCTGTGACCTCCAGAATATCATATTCCAAGCCCTTCAATTCCTCAGTATAGAAGCTGCCAGATCCTGTGTTATCCTGATTGCGTTTCTACAGTATTCACATTGTTTCCTCCTGGTTGCTTGTAATATTCTCTCCTTGGTTTGGGAATTCTGGAACCTGACTATAATATTCCTAGGAGTTTTCTTTTGGGGATCTTCTTCAGAAGGTGATCAGTGGATTCTTTCAACCTGTATTTTTCCCTCTGGTTCTAAAACATCAGAGCAATTTTCCTTGAGAATTTCTTGAAGGATGATTTCTAGGTTCTTTTTTTGATCATGGCTTTCAAGTAGTCCAACGATTTTTAAATTATCTCTCCTGGATCTATTTTCCAGGTCAGTGGTTTTCCCAATGAGATATATCACATTGCCTTCTATTTTTTCATTTGTTTGGATCTGTTTAATAGTATCTTGATTTCTCA
>NW_027185618.1:0-14212 GCF_028583685.1 Petaurus breviceps papuanus
ACGCATGCACACACACACGCGCATGCACACACGCATGCACACACACATGCACACACACGCACGCACACACACACATGCACACACGCACTCACACACGCACACACACACGCACACCCCTGGAGAGAAACAAAACATAGATGCCACTGTTAAAGTCACCAGGGTAACTCCTGGTCCACAAGGGATAAATGATCAAAGTATAGTAACAACTGACAAAAGGAGAACACAGATGATTAACGGTCACTTTAAAATGGTCCGCCACATTACAAATCAGAAATGAAAATTCATCTGACTTTGAAGTACCTTCTTAGAGCCGTCAAAATGGCCGGAATAACAGCTCAGTACTTCAAGGCTAGGGAGCATAGTTGACTTTTTCCTTGTGTCTGTTATATATCAAGCAAATAGAAAAGGGGAAGGGAGAAGACAGTGAATTGGCCATAAGGATCCCTGCTGTCTTCAGTCTGACTTAGTTTCAAAATGTAATGTCATCTATATTTTATTATGTTTACTTATATTGTTAAATATTTCCCAATTTCGTCTTAATCAGTAACTCTGGAGTGTGTATTATGAGCCAGACACAGCATGCTGCCTGCCTGCCTGCCTGTTTGACCCCTCTGGTGGAAGGGCAAGGGGCTTCATGTAAGGCAACTGGGTGGTGAAGCGGATAAGAGAATGCCAGGCCTGGGGTCAGGTAGACTGATCTTCCTGAGTTCCAATCTGGCCTCAGACACTTAGTGACTGTATGTCTCTGGGCAAGTCACTTCACCCTGTTTGCCTCATTTTCCTCCTCTGTAAATGAGCTGGAGAAGGAAATGACAAACACTCCAGTATCTCTGCCAAGAAAACCCCAATGGGGTGTGGAGGAAAGATGGGAGAAGGGAGAGGCCTGAAGCAGAAGGGCAGATTAGACTATGGCAAAAGTCCAGGCAAGTGGCGAGGGCTTAAACTAAGCTCTGGGTGTGACAATAACAAGATTCACGTCCCAAATAGAGCTTGTCCCTTCTATTGGTTCGGAGGCCTGTGACTCTTCGAGATCCTATCTAGGGTTAGGGTTAGCTCTACCTAGTTTCAGAGGGAGGAAGATGCCTCTTCGAAGGGTAGCTCCTGGTCTCCCCCCCCCATCCCCAACCTTTCCTGCCTCCTTCTGTGTCCTCCCCCCACTATATTGTAAGCTCCTTAAAATCGGGGACTTTCTTTGTATGAATTGCATCCCCAGAGCTTAGCGCAGGGGCACACAGCAGGCGCTTAATAAATGTTTGTTGGCTTGGATGACCGGATTGGCTATATTGTTCCGACGCTGCCCACCTACTCAGATCACCAGCCTCAGGTCCCCCGAGCCGGACCACCTGTCAGCCCTCCCTAACCAATCTTCACCCCACCCACTCCCCGCCCCGGAAGAAGAAAGTGGGCCGGTGCTGTAGAGAATCCATGCCAGACTGTGGAGACCTTCACAGCGACTTTATTGACCAGGCTCTCTTCTCCGAGTGTTACAGCAAGAGAATTAAAAAAAACGGAAACAAGCACGTTAGCGCAGGCGCTGAGGTCGGCCCTGTTCGCCCCCCCCTCCCCCCCCCCCCGGCTTGCGGACTCCCCGGGTGGCTTCTCTGCTGGGAGTGTTGCCAAGGAAGGGGTGACGTCATGGAGACTTAAGTACAGAGGAGACGATTGCTTAAAGGGGCGCCTCCGAGTTTTCTGTGAACCTAGGACTAGAGGGGTCAGGCAGCGAGCGGGGCCCTCCAGTGTGGGGCAGACTGCGATGAGCCCAGGCAGGGTCACTCCAGGGCAGGGGAGAGGGCAGAGCTCTGAGCTAGGAGACCCAGCTACGTTCCCTAGTTAGCTTTGCCCTGACCCTCTTTGGACCTCAGTTTCCCCATCAGCAAAATGAGAGGGTTAGACTAAAGGCTGTGGTCGGTGCATTCCCACTAGCGATCTGGGCTAGTCTATCTTTGTTAGAGGAGGGGATTGCTGGCACCCTACTTCCAGCTGAGGCCTTTGGGCCCTGGTAGAGTGACCTTTGCACTACAAGCGGTAGGGCCTCTGGGTCTTTGCAGCCATAAGCCGGCTTTAGTGGGGAGGGGGTTTCCCTGGGAACTGAGATGGCCCCAGTGGGCAGCCAAGTCATTAACGCTGGGCTTGAAAATAAGACTTTTAATAAAGATGGAAGGCCTGACCTAAAGGCAGACAGACTAGGGGAGAAGCTAGTGAGCAGGGCTAAAGCTGTGGATTTCTAGGATGGCTAAGGCAGGCAGGTTCTGTCCCTGCCCCCCTCCAGTACCTACTGCCAGACTTGTTAGCACAGGGGCTGAGGCCTGGCTACGGGAGAAGGAAGGAGTTATGACTTTCTGAGTTTGGTCACTGACAGCTGTGGGGATCCTCCCAAGAACAGTCAGTGACTTAGGGGCCATTACCACCCTCCTCCCAGAGTCCTCTCTGTGTTAGAGGTACATTTCTGCCAGGGAAGGGCAATGTCACATGAGACAAATGATTCCTGTCCAGCATCCCTCCCAGGCCCAGTGAGAACGGTAGGTGAAGAAGACGGTCCTGGATCATTGCTGTTTGGGAGAAGGGGAGGGAGGGGAGGAGGGGAGGAGAAGAGTGACGGCTGATCTGGCCTTGGGGTTGTGAGGGGGTCCCGAAGGAGACATTCATTCCAGCCAGCGGAGAGGGTTAGGTTTGAGAGGCTGACTTTCCCTCCCAGTGGAAGCATTGCGTGCCTCAGGCCTCAGGAAAGATTCTGGGTCAGGGGGAGGAAAGGAAGGGCCTAGAGGACCTGAGAGCTGGAATAGGCTGATGGTGCAGTGGGGGCAGGACCCGGCCAGTCCGAGAGGCTGCAGGGGGACTGAGTTCTGGGTTCAAGGCCTGGCTCCTAGACCCCTGGGACCTTGGGCAGTCATTTATCCCTTGGCAGAGCCCTTGAGGAGGAAATAGGAGGGGTGGGGGGATGGATCTGTAGGCTGCCTTCCAAGCTGATCTAGAAGGTAAAGACAGGGTTCAGCTTGGCCACAGAGCCAAGCTAAAGACGAGGAACAGAATTCTCTCCCTTGGTCCTTGTTCTCCATCTCAGCCCCTCTGGCTCCCCGAACCTCGACATCTCTCGGAAGCGCTGTCCCCTTCTTTCCAGACAGATTCTTCGGGGGTCCCACCCCCGCCCTTCCCAGCCAATGCCAGACTCTTTGGAGAGCCCCACCTCCTTCCCAGGACAGACAGATATCCTGGAGCCCCACCCCTTTCCTCTCGGGTCTAGGACTCCACCCCCTCTTCCTTCCCAGCTAATGATGGCCTTGCCCTAGGGCCCTTCCCCCTGCCCCTATTGCTATTTGAAATGAGACAAGAAGTGGGCTACGGGATAGTTTGGGGAGTCGATGCCCAGGCCCTGGCAGAGCCCTAGCAGGCGCTGTCGGGCCTCAGTGGGGCTGCTGCCCGCGCAGGCTACACTGCAGTAAGGCTCCTCGTACTCCCCAGGTACCAGCTCCTCCTCCAGCAGGTTGAGACGGATGAGGCCCCGCTCATGCAGGGCCTGGAGAGCCTCCCGGCTGGCGGTGGAGCTCAGCGCCTGCAGGTGCTGGGACACCACGCACATAACCCCCACCAGGTGGGCCCGGGCTCTGGGCTGGGCAGGCAGGGCGGGCGGGATGCCACAGGCCACCATGGCGGCCGCTAGCAGCAGGTCGACCCCATACAATTCCTGGATCCAGTCCCGCAGGTAGAAGCCGCCCATGCGAGGATTGATCTCGATCAGCCGAGGCCCGGAAGCGGTCAGCTTCATCTCCACGTTGAAGACGCCGTCCAGCAGCCCGCAGCCCAGGCAGCACTGGTACGCGGCCTGGATCAGCTGGGCTTCCCGCTCCGGGGACAGCCCCGTGGGCATGCAGGCCGCCGTCTCGGTGAAGCCCGGGAGGCGGGTGGGGCCGTTGTCAGAGACGAAGGCCCCCAGCAGCCTCCCTGAGAAGATGACGACATCTACGTCGTGCTCTGTGCCTGCCACGAACTCCATCAACAACATGGCATTGCCCCAGCCCAGCCCGATACCTGGGTGGTCAGCCTCTCCCTGCAGGTCCTGGGATATCTTAGCAAAGTGGGCCCTGCACTGAGAGGCATTCTCGACCAACCGCACACCCACGGCCCCTGCTCCGAACTCCAGTTTCATGACCCCAGGAAGGGGCACCAGCCGGGCGGCACGCTCCACGTCCTCGGGGACCTCGAGCGGGCAGCAGGGCACCGCATAGAGGGAAGGGGAGGGCCAGCGTGGGCTGCCGCAGCCCAGCAGATGAGACTGCGTCTGGCTCTTCTGCTTTGCCAGGCTCATGGCAGCTGGGGGGCAGCCCCGGAGACCCAGTTCCTTACACAGCAAGGCTGTCAGCACCAGGCAGTCGTCCCAGTAAGAGAGGCAGCCATCCAGCTGCAGGCCCCGGGCCCGAACCACATCTGCCAGGTGGCGGGCATTCTCTTCATCCCGACGGTGCTCGGTCACATCGAAGTGGATGAAGGTCTGGACCAGTTGAGAGGCAAAATGGTTGGGATCTGACTCTACCAGGTGGAGCTGTGAGGACAGAGGATGGAGAATGTGGCCTCCCCTGCCAGACCAGCCCTCTCTCAGCCTTTCCCTAGTCACCAGCCCAAGGGCAGGGGCCTCAGCCTGGAATTTTGTACCTCCCTGTGCAGTGCATAGAGCCCCCAGCTGTGGGACCTTGGACAAGTCACTTAACTGCTGCTTGCCTCAGTTTCCTCATCTGTAAAATGGGGATAATAGCAGCACCTACCTCCCTGAGTTGTGGTGAGGATCAAATGAAACAATATTGTAAAGCACTTAGCACAGGGCCTGGCACATAGCAGGCCCTTAATAAGTGCTTGTTTCCTTCCTTCCCTCCTTTTTTCCTTCCTAGAAGCCATGACACACAAGGGTTGTTTGGAGGAACTGGGCGTATGGAGGACGAAGAAGAAAAGAGAAGGCTTGGGTGGGTGAGGAGGAAGGCCCTTGGGCTCTGAGGATTGGAAGGATGAGCCATAGGGGCTCAGGCTTGTCCTGCCAGGCTGAGAGCCGGGCTGGGAGCGCCTGGGAGGGGCATCAGGGAGCTCGGTTTAGGCTCAGAGAAGCCCGAGCGCAAGGGACTGCTGCAGGAAGTCATGAGCTCCCCAGCAGGGGGGTGGGGGGGGGCTGCCAGCAGCCCCTGGAGGGGCCCTCAGGAACTGCTCATGGGGGCTGGACTCGATGCTTCTGAGGGCCCCTCGAACTCTGAACCCTGCAGCATCATCTACATCACCATCATCATCCTTAAAGGCCCTCTTCCACCAGAGTTGGGAGGCTTCTGGGCCAGTGCCACAGCAAAGCTACTTCCCTACGTGACCATGAGCCCCCTAGGGTCGGCCCTGCGTCAGGCCTGCCCGCTGTGCCCACTCTGGAAAAGGAGAGGGTCAGAGCGGAGTTCTTGGATCCGTGGAGGGAGGAGGAGGGGAACTCGGCCCATCCTTGGGGTCACGCAAAACCCTAGATGTCGAACTGCACTGGACCGCCCGTGGACAGTTCACTTTCTCTTGGTCCCTCCCACACCGAATCAGCCACTCCCAGTGCCCTGGGTTTCCTCTCCTTCCCACCTCGCCCACGCCCAAGTCTCTCCCTCCTTGGCCGCCCCACCTGTAGAGACCCTGGCTCTGACCACGCCCCCAAGCTCAGCATTAGCTCGGCACTTGCGTGGGTCCCGCCCCCTCACCTTGAGCCCGTAGTCTCGGGCCGCCTCCCACACGAACTTCTTGCTATAGCCACCGGCGCCCACCACCAGCAGGTGCTTGCCCTCCATGAGGTGGCGCGCAGAGCGCCGCAGCATGGTCTCCACCAGGGGCCCCGCAGCAGCCCACTGGGAACGCCGGCCCCGCCGGGCCCACTGTCCCTCCAGGAGCCCACAGGCCTCTAGGCACAGGCAGCTGTTAAGCTCCAGGAGCACAGGGCTCAGTGCTCCTCCCGGGCCCATGGGCGTCAGCGCCAAGTCCACACCTGCTGGGGCAAGAAGGAGCCAGAGCTCAGCGAGGCGGGGCCATCCTGGATCGCCCCCAGCCTCGGAGGTCCTGGCCCTTGGAGGGTCCTGGAGTAACCCAAGGTGGGGCGCTGAGGCATGGGACATCTCCATCCTGGCCCTGAGGACAGGAGACCTGCTGTGAGTCCTGGGGGGGGGGGGGGGGCCTGATGCACCCTTCTCACAGCTTATATCTGTAGGCGCAGAGGCCTTCCCCCCCACTCCAGGCCTGAGAGTCCCAGGTGTCCCTTTGGGGGCCGCAGACCCCACTTCCTCCCCCTTCCTTAGGGGTTCCGGACCTGGACTTCTGGGAAAGGTACTGGAACCATCTGCATCTGGCCGTAGGCCCTCCCCAAAGTTGCTGGGAAACAGGCAGCCAAGGGTTCAGTGCTTAAGGAAACAGAGTGGAGCTGAAATTCTCTGCGTCTGTGGCCACTCTCTTTCCAGAGCTCTGGCCCCGATCCCAAAGGCCCGGGACTCACCGAGGACGTCTGTCTGTGCCTGGCGCCCGCCCCGCTGCTCAGGGCTCAGCGAGGCCTCGTATTCCATCACCGCCCCCAGCGTGGCTTCGGCTGCCTCCCGCACGCGGTGCCGCAGCACTTCCACAGTGGTGGGCTCGCTCAGCCCACATGCAGCCAGAGCGGTGTCCAGGCTCTGCGTCAGGGCGACCTGGTGTCTCAGGGGCTGCTCCGGACGGCCCACGCTGCACACCACCTAGGGGCCGGACAGGGAGGGTGCTCAGTCCTGTCTCCTCATTCCCCAAAAGGGACTGCCCTCACCTCCCAATGACCACTATCAGAGTCCAGAGTGGGATGAGCGTCTGGGCCATGGATGTTCTCCCCCCATTCCTGCCCTCGGAAACCTTCACTGGTCCCATTGCCCAGAGGGTAAATCCTTCAACGTCCCTTCCTAACTTTGTCCTTACTGGTTCCTTCCCTAAGTGAGCTCTGTGGCCACACCAGCCTGGGTTCTGTCCCCAGCGCATGGGCCAGGCCGCTCCACTCCCCTTTAGTAAACTGAGGAAGATGGCCCAAATAACATTTCTGTTTCAAATCGAGTGCCCTCTGCCTGAAAGGCTTTCCTTCAGCCCTCTGCTGTCCACCTAGCTGGATTCTAGCGATTCTTCTTATACCACTTCCTATCAGAAGCCCACACCCAGACTCACAAATTTAGGGGGCACCCATCTAAGCCAAATTCCTTGTTTATAGAGAGGTAACAAACATAGAGGCCTCTTGTCACAAGAGCAGCAGGGAGCAGAAATGAAGCCAGGTCCTCTGGACACAGAAAGGAAAAGAGGACTGACTCTGGGGTTAGGGGATCTGGGTTCAAATCCTGCCTTTGATGCTCACCTCCGGAAGCTTCCTCTGTCTCCCTCCCCCCTCCAGCTGCCCTGTAGGAGCCTGCTTAGACCTGGGTGGGGGGAATCTTCCTCTGGGCAGCAATGGGCAATCAGCCATAGGTTGGTCCTCAGGTCTAATGAAAGGCTGCAGAATCCTGGGGTCCCTCTGTATCCACCTTGAGGGTCCCCTTCCTTACCTGGCTCATCACAGGCCGATCACCCTGGGTCCTACACACTACAGCACAGGCCCGAATGGCCATCTCTGGCAGAAACGAGAAAAAGGATCATAAATGATCTGACTGTAAAGCCCCTTCCAGACTTCTCGAGTGATCCCCACAATGGCCTGAGGAGCCCCACCATGCAACTGCTCCTTCCCTGTTCGGACCTTGATTTTTGGTGGGGGATGGGGTGGGTGGGTAAATAGAACTCCCGGTATGGGTTCTCCTTCCTCCAAGGTGGACAGGCCACTCCCGGGCACTTAATCACTTGGGAGCAGCATTGATTTGTCCAAGGTCTGTGGCTGGCTCTGGACCCAGGTCTTTCAGAGCCCAAGGCTAGCTCTCCATCCGCTCACCAGACTGCCTCTCCAGCAAGTGGCACCCCCATTTTGCACATGAGGAGACTGAGCTTCTCAGAGCTATAGTGATCTGTATAAGACTGTACCTGCCAGTTACGTGTCTGAGCTGGGATTTGAACCTAGCACTCTCTCAACTACAGCCTGAGTGTTCACAATCCTGGGGCTGAGAAAATCCCCACAAATGAGATGAATGAAACCCAGAACCACAAAACTAGAAAGTGGGCGGTCTTCAGAGTCTGTGGCAGGGGCCCAGGCACAGCTCTCTTACCTGGGTGAGGAGTGAGGCTCCCAGGGGCATCAGGCTGACGGATCTGGGCTGGAGGACACATGGCCTCCACAAGGACGCTCTCCCCCTCCTCTAGCTTCTCCAACAGGGCCAGCACTGCTCGGGCCACTGTCCCTGGTTCTGACCTTAGGTGCAGGCTCATGGCCTGGGACCCACGCCACCGCCAGCCCGAAGGCTTCACTGCCACCTGAGGAGGTAGGTGAGAATTTGGGAGGGGCCCAGACCTCTTGCCCTGCCCTTCCCATCTCCCTTCATCTCTCCCTTAGAGTGGAGCCCTGGAATTCCTCTCATCCCACCCCCAAACCCAAAGCAAATGCCAGCAGTACTAATAACAACTGACATCGTGCGGCCAGAGCTGGAAAGGACCTCTAGCCCAGCCCCTTCACTTTTACAGATAAGGAAACTGAATCTCAGAGAAGTTAGGTGACTTGTCCAAGGTCCCACATGTAAGTGGCAGTCAGGATTTCAACCCAGATCTTGGGGGTCCTCTGTACCACAGCACTTTAGCTGTGTCAGCTTACTTGAGCCTGCCAATAACCTCGGGAGACAGAGGAAACTGAGGCTCAGGGAGGTCGTGACCTGCCTAATGTCCTCCAGTCAACAAGTGGAAGTGGTAAAATTTGGAACTCGGGTCTTGCTGACTTCCCATCCAGCATTCTCTCCACTGCCATACTGCCTTCCCCACAAGGGGAAGACTGCTGACATCACCCCATAGATCTCTGCCAGTCGCTGTAGCTTCTGGGGACCAGAAGGTTTACAAACTGCCGCCCTCCTTGGAACCCTGGCAGTCCCACATCAGCATCTTCAGGGCCCTCAGCTCACTGGCATCATTTAAATCTTGGGGAGCATTTTTGGTTCATAGTCTTTTCTGGAATCCCCACCACCATCCTTGGACACACGTAGGGCAGGTCAGAAAGAAAGTCATAAAATTGGGGCTGAGAAAGACCTCTGAGGTCATCATGGAGACCTACCCCTCCATTTTACAGGTGAGGAAAATGAGGGCCCCCGAGGCTGAGTGACTTTTCACTGGCTCCCTCCCAGACCTCAAATGCTCCCCCTGCTCACCTTCTGCAGCATCTCTGCTGGTCTCCCCCACCACACACAGCCCCCACACTTGGAGCTGACCTCTCCTTTATTCTGCATACATCTTGTATACACAGTTTTGTGCACAATGTCTCCCCATTACCCTATGAGCTCCTTGAGGGTGGGGGCCATGTTTTCTCCTTTCTTCTTGTGCCCAGTGTTTAGTAGAGTGTCTGGCACCCAGCAGCTACTTAATGCCCATTTGTAGTCTGACTGGTTTGCCCAAGGTCACTCCTCTAGTCAGGGGACAAAGCCAGGTCTCCTGACTCTCAACCCAAGACTATTTCCACCACACATTCTCTTCACCACCATCCCCAAGACTAATTCTCCCTCTTCTCCCAACCCCAGAGTTCTTGGTACCTGGTGGGCATCTCCCAGGGCTCCAAGGCGGAGAAAGGCCTCCACTTCCTCTTCTACCAGCCCCTCCTGCCCCTCCTTGTCACTGAGCTCCACCTGCCGCAGGTTCTGGGTCCAAGCCTGGACCTGCAGCTGCTGGGGGGGTTTGTATGTCAAGGCCAGAGTGGCAGGTACAGCCACTTTGTCCCCCTGGGCCAGAAGCTGCCTGGTAAGTAGCCGGTCCTCCAGAAGGCAGGCTAGCTCTGGTGAGCTCCCTGTGGGGCAGCCCAGATCCCTGCTCAGCTCTGCCACCTCCCGGCCTCGGCCAGCCCTCGGTCCCAACTCCCCTAGGAAGTAGGTGACCCTTCGTGGGGGGGCAAACTCTTCCAGGAAGGTGAGGCCCCCTGGAAGAAATGTCACCGCTTTTGAGACCAGCAGCGCTGATTGCCCTGGTTTTCCGGCCATGGGCACTTTGGTCAGCCAGGATGGAGACAGACACAACAGCATGTTTCCTGAGTGTAGAGAGAGGAATGATGGTGAGGAGGGGGAGCGGCTGGGGGAGAGGGCCCAGGATCACAGCAGATGGGAAAGACTTTAGGGGTTACCTAGGCCAACGGCTTTGTTTTACAGAAGGGGAAACTGAGACTTGTCCTGGGTCAAACCCTTCTTATGTCAGCGCCCACATATCCCGCCTGTATTTTGTCCCGGAGGGCAGGGGTTGGTTTTTGCCTTTCCTCCTATCTCCAGCCTTTAACACAGTGCCTGATATATGTGTGGTGCATAGTAGGTGCTTAATAAACCCTTGTTGACTGTCTGGCAGAGCTAGGATTTGTATCTAGACTCTGCCTCTGATTCCAAGGCTCTGGGGACTGAAAGGGCATGTCAGCTGCCCCCACTCCCCTAGTCTGCAGCATAGCAACTGTCGCTTTCCACAGCGCCCCTTCAGGAATGCCTCCCTGGTCTGCACCATCACCAGCATGGCCCACCCCCAGGGGAGAAATCTCCAGCTGTCTGGTCAGAAATGTCTAGCAGCTGCCTGGCTTGGGTATTTTGGGACATGGCCGGAGCCTGGCTCTGCCTGCCCTTTCTATAGGTCAGCTCCGCCATGTGGGGAGTAGGGGGAGGGAAGGAAAGGGCTGGGGTGGGGACCTGATAACAGAAAGGCTCCTTGCAGAGCTCCCTGGCCTGAGCCAGCCTCTAGCCCCCCCAGTCATCACTCACCTGGGCTCTGGGTCCCACCCTCCAGTAGCACAGAGAAGAAGGAACTTGGGGATCCCAGAACACACATGGTCACCTCCACTCCTGGGCAGCCTGGGGAAAAGAAAAAGAGAATATGACTGTCTGGGGGCTCCTTTCCTGTCACCCCCCCCCCACACCCCTGCCACTCAAACCAGCCTTCCACCCCAGCCTCTTTCACTGCGATGCACCCACCAGCCCTGTCTGCTCTCTCTTCTCTCTTCCAGGGAGAACAGTGGCACATAAGCCACTATGGAAAGTGGACAGAGGAGGACTGAGGCTGTAGGAGGAAAAGGGGCAGAACCAGCTCCCAAGGGGCCTGTGTCTGTTCCTATCTGCATGTAGGGCCCTGGGCCTCCCTTTCTCAGAGCCAGGGCCTGGGCTGATGGCTGCTCTCCCTGTCCCCGGGAGCCCCTACGTTTGGGAGCTTCACCTGGGCGAGGCTCTGGGCTGCGGTCCACAGTCTCAGGCAACCCTGCCTGCTGCAAACAGCTCTGTAACAAGTTGTAGTAGAAGGTGGTCCATGCCCGGGCAGTGCCCTCTTCAGGGGAGCTCTTACATGTCAGGTTCACATCCTGGCGCCAGGAGCCCAAGAGGGGTCCAGTCGGGGGCAGCTCTGGGCCCCCATGCTGCTCCCCATCCCCTTCTTCCTCTGGGTCCTTGGAGGCCACAGGGCGGGTCAGTTCTGGGCACAGCTGATCTAGGGAAAGCTTCATGGGGAGAGGTTCAGGTTGGGCAGGAGGGGGGAGAGAGAAGCAGAATGGGGGGGATCTGATAGACAGGACAGACCTTGGGGGACCCAAAGGGGAACATTGACCAGGATGCCTGGACAGCTGTGGTGAGGAGGAGGCATGACCCTGGGGATTCAGGAGTGGGGACTGGGTGAGATTAAGCTTTGGAACATTTATTAGGCACCTGCTATGTGCAGGGCCTGAGCTGGAGCTGAGGGGCACATGAAGCCAATCACATTACTTTGTAGAGAAGGAGACTGGGGACCAGAGAGGGGAAGGGGCTCACCCACACAGGGGCTGAGAGGGCACAAGAAGAAAGGGCCCTTCATTTTTCACCCTGAGAGGGTTTTCCTACTAGATTTTGTGTTTTTTATTAAATTTGGGAAATGCTTCACAGCAGGCTCAGAGAGGAAGGTTGGGTGGCTAGGGGCCTAGAATTAGCCCTTGGCTCAAATCCCACCACCAACATTTGCCCACGGGAGGAGCTGGGACAGACACGTCACCAATGTAAGTCTGCAAAGCTCTTCATAGGAAATGTTTCATTCAGCCTTGTGAGTCGGTGTTACCCTCATTTTACAAATGAGGAAACTGAGGCTCACAAGGGAAAGTGACTTGTCCAGGGTCACTGAGCTAGGACTTGTCAGTGGCAGGATTGGACATTTGAAGCCAGATCTTCCCAACACCAAGCCCAGCACTTTTTCCCCCTCCACCCAGCACACTGAATAAGCCTAGGGTACAGAGAGCCCTGGGTCAGGAGTGTTGTGCTTGGCCTCAGAGGACAGAACGGGCTAGGAAGTAATGCATGGGACAATCAAAGGCAGACCCGATGGCAAGAGACTCCTTAACAATGGAGTCCAGTCCAAAAGGACTGCCTCTTCAGGTAGTGAGTTCCTTGTTCCTGGAAGTCTACAAGCAAAGGCTGGTTGGCTACTCGCCAAAGGTGGTGTTGTGGTGGGTGTCTTTGTTCAGTAATGAGATAGCCTAGGAGGTTCTCAGGTCCCTTCTCCCAACATGGAAATCTTGTGACTTTGTGATTCAGGAAACTAGCCCCTCCTCTTCCCCAGCTCTTGCTCACAATTTGTGTGAACAAATGCTGTCCCTGCTCTGGCCTTCACATGACAAATGGGAACATTCTGCCCTGCCCTGTCCCCCTTCTGAGTGGCAGGAGGTTAATGGGAGAGAATAGACCCAATGCTCTTCAGATAAGAGCCACGTTGGCCCCATACTTCCCTACCCTTTCTATTGGGAGACATCATCTTGAGGGAGAAACCCTGGAGCTGAGCCCTAGCTGTGGGAGGAGGGGGCCTCAGAGCCTGGGGCCACCTTCTGGGCCTTCAATGCTTGGGGCCTAAGGGAGGGGGCTGAGAAGGGGGGAGGGGACAGAGTGAACTCACCATCTTGGAGATGAAGAGGCTGAGTGAGAGAAGAGGGTTAAGGAGAAAAGGATTTCAGCAAGGTGTGTGCAGCCCCTAGAGCTCCCAAAGGGCCAGGACAGAGCCTCATCCCCCCACTTCGCTCTTCTCCTGCCCCGCCACCCCCACCTTGATTCCTCTCTCCCTGCCTGGCCCTGGGGACCAGACCCCAGAGAGGAGAGGCTGGGGAAAGGCTCGTGGCTGAGAATGAGTATGCTTGCTGGTGAGGACAGTATGGCCTCTCCTGTCACTAGAGCTGAGCAGCCAGGGGCTGTGGAGGGGAGGGTGGATGTGACCTGGAAAGAGGGTCAGCGCAGCCATGGGGGAGCTGCTGCCAAGGGGCCTGGGATGGCATTGCATGGACCCAACCCAGACCATGCCACCCAAGGGCCCCCAAATACTGAAGCCCTGGCCGTTCTCTTTGCCCAGATGCCAAGCCTGGGGCCACAGAGCTGGCACAAGAATCCCAGGACTGCTGCCCAGCACTGGAGCCACCTCCTGTTAAAGCCTGAGGGGAATTTTTCAAGGCTGAACTAAGCCTGGGAAACACCTTTGAAAAGGGGGAAAGGTGCATCTAGGAGTTTGAACAACAAAGGTGACCTCTGGATAATACAGGAGGTGACTGGACTTTTGGGTCCCCTGCTTGGCAGAATCATAGACCTGAATCCAGACTGGCTCAGGGGGCCTCAGTTATTGCTCTAAGTGGAGGAGCTGGAGGACCAGAGGGGCTGGGGCAGGGCTTCTGGATAGCGGCCAGGCTACCTCCTCCAAGGGACTCTAGCCTTGCTTTCTGGACCCCAGGAAGGCAGAGCTTCCGCTCCCAAGACTCCCCCACCTCCAGCCCCTGCGCCCTGCCTCGTCCCAGCTGAACCCCCCACCTCCACCGCTCCCACCCCCTCCCTCCTCGCCAGCCCCTAGGGGCACCCACTCCCCAGCCCCGCGCAAGCAGGGGGAGCCGGGGGTACCTGGGTGAGCAGGGGGGGCGGCACGGCTCGCTGGCCTGCGCTGGCCTGGGCTGCCCTGGGCTTGATACCAATGTCCGGGGATTAAAGGCGCCCGGGCTTTATATAGCCCTGGCTCGGGGCATGCCCAGTGCCAAGAAGGGCGGGGAGGGCTTAGGCCCCGCGGGGCTAGAAAGCTGGCGGGCGGGGCGGGTGGGAGGGGAGGCACTCCCGAGGGACCCAGGTAGGAGCATGTGGGATGGAAC
>NW_027185619.1:0-4540 GCF_028583685.1 Petaurus breviceps papuanus
GGCAGGGACGCGCACAGGGACCGAGAAAAAGTTAGAGAAAGACAGAGACAGAAGCCAAAAGAAAGGGAGAGACGCAGAAAAACGGAAGAGACGCGGGGACAGAAAGAAAAGGGGAGACTGAGATAAAGGAATAGAGAAAGGGAGGAAAAAAGACAGACACCAAAAGACAGGAGGAGAGGGAGGGAGGGGAGAGAGGGGAAGAGGGGAGAGGGAGGGAGAGGGAGGGGGAGGGGGGGGAGAGGGGGAGGGGGGAGAGAGATAGAGATAGAGACAAAGACAGAAAGAGAGACTGAGATAGAGAAGAGAAAGAAAGGAGAGAGGCAAGGAGAGTCAGAAAGCGAAAAACAGAATCAGGGGGAAATGCAGAGATATAAGTCAGAAAGAAAAGAAGAAAAACAGAGAAAAACAGTAACAGAAAGCCAGAGACAACAGGAGGGAAAGGGAGAGACCAATCTGACACGCGCTCATCTGTGGAGGGACCAAGCCAAGGGACCAAGGGCGAGCGAGAGCCTGGTACAGATCCACCCCCCCCTTTCCCTCCTGTTCTCTCTGGCCTTCCCCCCCCAAGAGGGACTCACAGAGACAAGGTCACTGAAACAGAGACACATTGTTCAGGACAAGCAGTCACACAGCCCCAGAGACAAGGCAGGCTCCCACTCCCCATGGGCACAGCCATGGAAACCAAGTTCTGGCCAGAGGCCCACAGAGGCATCTCAGGGAGCCTGGCACCAACGTGGTCACACAGCCAGGACCAGAGCCCACGCCTTCTGCATCCCAGGCCAGGGCTCTTGCCTCTTTCAAAAAGCTGTGTGTATGACCTCAGTGGAAACAGGCCCCCACCCTCCCAACCTCCCACCCTGCCCCCACATCAGTCCTCTAAAAGGTGTCCCACACTCATTCATTTTCTTAGACATGATCAGCTGCTGAAGCCTGAGCAAGGAGGACCACCCACAGCCCTGGCAAAGTCAGCACACAAGCTTCAAGCTGGGTGATAAGGAGTACCTAGAGGTCAGCCTTAGGGCTCCCCAGAGAACTGCTTTTTTGTGTTTTCCAAAAAATGGGGCGTGGAGACTAGGGTCTGAAAGCAGGATTGTCTCCCCATGGCTCCTGCTTCCTGCATCCCCAGCCTGCTGCTGGCTCTCCCACCCTCCACTCCTCTATGGCTCCATCTGGATGCAGCCCAGGAGGCATGGTAGGGTCTCTCAATTCTCATCTTGAACATCTTCCCAAAGATAGACACACCCAGGAATGCTCCCCAGTACTGACAGTAGATGCCCACTTCCTGGAGGGCCTCAAGCAGGGGGTGGATTGCCACTAGGCAGGGCTGATCTAGGGAAAATCTGGGTTAGGGGTCAGGGTTAGAGCAGGTAGGTGCCAAGGTCCCTCCCAGTTCAGACAGCTCTGTAAATCAGGACAAGGCCAGCCCAATTGATTCTTCCTAGTCACCCATAACGACTCTTTCAAAATAGCAGAGGAAAGGGGAACAGTTCTTCAGGGGAGTCTGAAACAGGCAGTTTGGCTCAGCAGAAGGTTCACTGTCAGAGGACCTGGATTCCAACCTCTGACCACTTACTGCTTATTCAATGAGTCTTTGCTTTCTCATCTGTAAAATGGGAGAGAGCTAGATGGTCTCTCTTTCCTCTGTCTCTCTGTCTCTGTCTGTCTGTCTGTCTCTCTCTCATTGCCCCCCTCTGTCCCTCTTCCCCTCCCTCCCTCTCTCTCTCCCTCCTGTCTCTTGGTTTCTATCTGTCTTTGTTTCCCCCTTTCTCTGTTTATCACTGTCTCCCCTTTTCTTTCTGTCCCTGCCTCTCTTCTGTTTTTCTGTCTCCCCCTTTCTTTTCTGCCTCTGTCCCTGTCTTTCTCTAACTTTTTCTCAGTCTCTGTGTGAGTTTCTGTCTCCCAACAGTGCCCTGGCCAGGGCTAGATTTAGAGTTGAGACCCAGGCTCAAATCTAGACCCTGCTACTTAATACATATGTGGTCTCTTCTGTTCTTTGGGCCTCAGTTCCCTCATCTGTAAAATGGGGCATTAGATCAGATCACCCTTAAGCTTTCTTTGCATTTCTGAATCCTATGGTCCCTATTCCCAGACTCATTAATCCCTGTCTCTGGCATTCCAGAGAGCCCCTGGCTTGTCAGGCAAGAAGAATTCTTGACCACTGGCTCTCTGCCAAACCCTTCGAGCCACTTCTGAGGCTGCCATGCAGAAGGCCAAAGGGGCTTCCTTAGGGCAACTGCTCGTCCTGGCCCAGGCCCTGGCCATGGTGCTGCCCTCTGCAGATAGATACTAACAGACAACTTATTCTGTCTCAGAGCTGGGGCCAACCTCCCCTCTGAGGCAGCTAGACCAATGGAGCAGGAATGCCTGGAAAGATGCCACCAGGACATGGGGAACCTACTCTCTACCCAGGCAGCCCATTCCATCCTTAGGCACCTCTACCTGTCAAAAAGTTTTTCCTCACCTCAGGACTGCAGTCAGGGAGACCTAAGTTCAAATCTGGCCTCAGACACTTGCTAGCTGGGTGACACTGGGCAAATCACTTCACCCTGTTTGCCTTAGTTTCCTCATCTGTAAAATGAACTGGAGAAGGAAAATGGCAAACCACTCCATTATCTCTTTCAAGAAAACCCCACAAGGGGTTGGAAGGGAACTCAGATACCATCTAGTCCCATCTCCTCATTTTACAGATGAGGAAACTGAGGCTCAGAGACTTTTAGTGACTTGCTGTATAGCCAAGCACAAGCAGCTTTCCAGAGGACTGCTGTTGTGAATAGCTTTCAAGGTTCTGATTACATACTACAGTGAACTCTATTTATTCAGTAACAAATCAGAGCAAAACATTCACAGAAAATCAAAATACAACAATCACCATGTCACAACTCAACAACTTAACCCTAAAATGGCTGTGTAGTTTTAATCAAAGTGGTCACATAGTTTTAAATAAAGTACATTCATTTAGTCAATCACAAAGGTTAAAGTCCTCCATCCACGGGGTGCAATTAAGTTACAATATCATCAGTCACTACTAAATACCCTCTTAATGGGTAGTGGAAAGTACAAAGGCCATCCACCTCTAGGTCACAATTAAGTTATAATCTCATTTAATCGAATTAAATACAAAAGGAGAGGTCTTTGCATCTTGACTTGAGGCAGGCTCTCAGCTTCCATGGTCCCAGCTCCCACCTGAATCCATCAAACTGTCACCTGGGTTCAAAGGCAGGCAGCTCCCAGCTCCTTGTCCAGATCTCCATGAAGTCCTTGTTCCATATTGAAGCTCACAGTGTCTAATCCACCTCAAGTCCTTCACAACTTCTGTTACTTGGAAGACAAGGCTTAACAAAGACACAATAACATTCATTCACATTGCTGGCATCCTCATCAATTCACTTTCTGCCTGTGAAATAGACCCAAAATAGACAAAGTGCCAGCACCACAGTTACACTTCCTCTGGCAGCTCCGGCTGGTTCTTGGAAGCTCTCAGCAGGAGTTTGGCTGGCTCTCAGAAGAAGCTCCACCTCCATAAGCTCCGTTCTCAAAATCAAAACCACTTTCTCAATCCTGGGCCTCTCCTCCTCAGCCTCCACGTGACTTGCTCCACAAAGTTCTGACTCTCCAGCTTGTGCTTTTCCTTATATAATGTATTAGCTCCTCCCAGTTCCAGCCCCTTCCTGTTACATCAGGAAGTCCATCCCACTGTGGGATTCACAAGTTCTGGGTCTTAATACTTAACACAATTGTGAGCTTGGAACTAAGTGCTAAGTACCTGTTAGCTTGCCAATACAAGGGGATCTTCAAATTCCATTATTATTGCACTTGCCTGGGGTCACACATCTAGTAAGTCTGAGGCAGAATTTGAACCCACATCTCCCTGATTCTAAACCCCAGAGCCAGTTAGGTGACACAGAGGATAGAGCCCTGAACTTGGAGTCAGGAAGACTTGACTTCAAATCTCACTTCAGACACTGGCTGTGTGAACCTGTGTTATTCTTCTCTGGGTCTCAGTTTCCTCATCTGCAAAACAAAAGGAATAATAATGGCACCTACCTTACAGGGCTGTTGTAAAAATAAAATGAGATATTTGCTTTGCAAACTGTGAGGCATTGTGTAAATGCAAATCGTTACATTACATAATATTATATTCCAATTATATCATCATCATCCTCATTATCCACTATACCAAGAGGCTAGTTTATCAAATTCATATCTGACCAGGAGTCCCTCCTATGAGGATCCAAGTGGTCATTGAGCCACCTCCTTTTAAAGACCTTCAGTGATAGGGAAGGAGGTCAGCATTTCCACTCTTGAATGCCTCAAATTGTCAAGGAACTCTCCTTTAGATTGAGTGGAAGTCTGCCTTGAGAGCTGAGACTAGTGTTCAACTGGGTGCTACCTCCTCCAAGAAGTCTGCGTCTATGTCAATGTCTGTGTCTGTGTCTACGTCTCTATCACTGTATCAATGTCTGTGTCTATGTCTATGTCTGTGTCTGTGTCTGTGTCTGTGTCTGTGTCTATGTCTCTGTCACTGTGTCAATGTCTGTGT
>NW_027185619.1:4640-10150 GCF_028583685.1 Petaurus breviceps papuanus
ATGTCTATGTCTATGTCTGTGTCTGTGTCTGTGTCTGCGTCTGCGTCTGCGTCTATGTCTATGTCTATGTCTGTGTCTGTGTCTATGTCTCTGTCACTGTATCAATGTCTGTGTCTATGTCAATGTCTATGTTTATATCTATATCTATGCCTGTATCTGTGTCTGTGTCTGCGGCTGTGTCTGTCTGGGAAGCAAATTCTATCTCTGACACTTATAGGCTATTAATGAACAGGGATGAGTCACTACCTTGGACCTCCACTGTATCATCTGAAGATGAGGGGAATGGACTTAATGCCCTCTCATGTCCCTTTCAGCTCTGGGCCTAGGATCCTACAAAGGCAGGGACTTGGTGCTATCTGGGGCAGCTGAAGTCAAGAATTGGTTTGCTTCAGGGCATATAAACACAGGAGTAATGTTTGTTGTATTGCCTTCTGACTCTATCTAAAGGCAAGAACCCTATCCAGGATGCCCCACTGCTCCTCAAGGTGCATTTTGAGGCTGTCCACTGTGACTCTCCAGAATGCAAGTGACTTGGTCTAGGGTCCAGAATCCCAGTGTTCCACAGGCAGAAGACACATTTCAGGAGCTCCAGTCCGACGCAGATTTAAATAAGAATTCCCAAAGCTGCAGCATTCCTGAAGGTGGGCCTAGAGTCACTGACTGGAACCTAGGGGAGGACAGGCCCCTTGGTGGGTAGTTTAGATGGAGAGCAGTGTCTCCTGACACTCAGCTCAAATCAGAGCCCCTTTGCATCTTCTCCCAGGATCTATGGGACCAAGCAGAATGAGGTGAATCCCTTTTCCATTCATGGACAAGAATATCTTCCCTTGATTCTTCTCTTCTCCCACTTATACACCCCTTCACAGGGGATGGTTGGAGCCCTACCATTATGGTCGCCCTCCTGCAGACACCCTCCAACTTCAAACATCCTCCCCAGAATGTGGCCCCAGACTGGAGCACAATACTCCGGATGGGATCTGACCAAGGCCAAAGATGGCCCCCTATCCCCTCCTCCTCCCCCAGCCCTATCTCTCAGAGCAGCTGGCTGATTGCATTGGTTTTCCAGCTGCCATATCTCATTACTGAGTCATACGAGCTTGCTGTGTGCTGCCTAGAATGGAACATAACATTCAAAAGGCCTAAGAAGCAACTGTTGTGTCTGAGGCAAATGAGCACATGGTCACTCCAAGGGGGCAGTGGAGACACTTCCAGGTCAATGATGGGGAGCGACTGCTGAGTTCACTAGTTTCTTTGCTGCTTAAGGACCAAAGATGTTATCAGTGCCCCCTCTAAATTGTGACATCCTGGGACATAGCACAGGTCACAGTGGCCTAGTCAGAGCTCGTCCTGATTCCTCCTCATCAGTGCCTGGAGGATGGAGTCCTTATTAGATGCAGGAGGTCCTCTTACAGCCTGCTCCCCTGCCCTCCTTCCCACAAGCCAGGTATTACTTCCAAGGCCCACACCCAGGCCTGCCCAGCCCAGGGAGGGGAGTGTGTTTTCAGGGAGTGCTTGGGCTCCAGACTTGTTTGCATTGAGGGAAGTGAGGAAACCTAATCAAGGGACTGGGCTCTGTGTTTGCCCAGCCTCGCCCTTTCTGCTCTGGCTCTGGCTGGGGCCCAACTCAGCAGCAGCCCCTGTATTGTCCAGGAGCAAGGGAGGCAAAGTCTGGCAAGACACCAAACCCTGGGCACCAGAATCAAGGGAGACCCAGGTTCAAGTCTTGGCTCAGTTGACTTTCTTAGATAAGTCACTTTATCTGGGTCTCAGTTTCCCCATTTGTCAATGGGGGGCACTTCCTGCAGCCTGGCTGGCCTCAGGGTGGTGAGGGGACAGGGTAGCAGGGATGACAAGGGACAGGTGTCTCAAGGGAACCAGCCTCATTGCCTTGGCAACAACCAGCACCCTGGCAACGCTGAAGGTGCAAGGAATGCTAACGAGGCCCAGTGGGCCCAGGTGGTAATTAGGGCATGAGAGCCCAGGTTGGGTTTCCATCGATATGGGTGGGGAGTTCAGATTCTAGGGGCTGAGGCTGGGAGACACAGAGGAGATGGTAGGTGGGCATTAACCTGGGCCTGCCAGGCAGAGCCTTTGGGCCTCCTCCAGGTTCTGAGCTCCCAGGCAGCTCTGGGCGGGGGGGGTCATGTGGAGGAGAGGACAGCCTTTGGGCTTTTCTCTCGTCTCTTACACACTGGGCCTCTGTCCAACCTTGGCTTTCTGGGAAGGGGGAGCATAGGAGGCCCAAGTGGAGCCTCTTCCCCCTCCTCTTAGTCAGGCCTAGTGGGAGGAGAGGGGCGGTTTGGGGCCTAGAGAGTCCCACCCCTCCATCTGGAGCTGGCAGAGATGGAAGATGTCAGTTGCCTTGTGGGGAGGGGCACCCAGAGAAGGGGGGTGGTCCTGCCTTACTGAGCCTCTACAAAAGTCCAGAGAAGTTAAGAGACCTAGCAGAAGTCACACAGCCAATGTCAGAGGCTGGCCTGGGACCCAGGTCTCCTGCCCCTAAGGTCAGAGCAGTATCAACTTCACTAAAGGAGTGTTGGGTGCAGAAATGGGGGAGAGGGGCAGGCCCCCAATAATAACCACCAAATCAGCAATAGTTGTATAAGAGTGGCCATTTACACAGTGTTGGAGAAAAGCCCTCTCTATCCATTCTTCCGTCCATCCGTCAGTCCCCTTTCTCCTTTAGCCTCACAAAGACCCCTGGGATGAGGAAGCAGATGTTCTTAACCCCATTTTATGGCCAAGGAAATGTGCTGATAGAACCTAGGCACCCTGGGGGGAGGGCAGCTACTCAGAGAGGAAGGGACTGATGGACTGATGAAAGGGAGCTGAAAAGGGGTGGGAGTGGGGGGGGCTCCAAGATTTCCAGAAAATTCTGAAGCACATAGGATAAAATTTATCCCCCCTTCATAGCACCTCCTGCACATCCCAACTAAACGGAAAACACATTCCATTCCACTTGGAAGATTCTAGAAGAGAAAAAGACCATTCCACCCAGTAGGCTTTTTATTAAGCACCTACAATGTGCCCGAAAGGCCTCGTGCCCAGTCCTGGGAGCCTTCCCATTTTGCCCTCCCATTTTGGAGGCTGATCCAGTCCAACCTGTTACTTGCAGAGAAGGGGAAACTGAGGCCAGGAGTGGAGAAGGGAATGGTCCCACATCACCCAGTGATTCAAGGCCAGAGTGATGACCCCTGCCTGGCTGTGGAGCTCTCGAGGGTAGCACCCCAGAATTTTATTCTTTGCACCTCAGAATTTAGTTCAGCTCAACCCACTTTTACTGCTGGAACTTTTGAGCCAAACTCTGGGCCAGGTCCCCATAGGTGCCCAGAAATGCAAACACAAGTTGGCTCTAGCAGGAAGATATTTGCTGGTGGACTCTGGAGGGGCCATGAGGGGAGATGGAGTAACTGGGGTCTAATCCTTTCTGGCCAGGAATGGCCTCCCCAGTCTGCTCCCTGGGCCATCAGAGATAGATTCCGAGGCTGCAGAGATGCTTCTGAGAGCCATGAATGGGGATCTGAAGCCCGGGTTGGAGAGGGATGCAGGGAGACCCTCTCCCAAGAGGGAAGTGGAATTCAGCCTCATGACCTCCCAGTTCTGATTGACCATGTCCTAGATACAGGAATGGAAGGGACCTTGGAGACTACCAGCCCCAACCCTGTACTTTACACAAGAGGGAGGGTCTTTACCAGAGAAGGGAGGGTCATGGCCAAGGCTAGAGGGAGGAGCCAGGATTCAAACCCAGGTCCTCCAAAGCATTCCAGGGAGCGCCCTCTCTCCCAGAACCCCAGGGAGGTCTCTTAGAATCGTGTGTCCAGGAAGGAGGATGAGGCGCGGTGGGGTCTCGAGGGGCCCTCTGTCTGGGGCCCTCGGGATCTCGTCAGCATCCCATGGAAAGTCTTGCCCCGGGTCTGCGGCTTCTTTCGGGGACGAGGTTCCTCTGGGGGGTGCACCACAATGCGGGGGACCTCCTGATCAGGTGGCTTGGCAGCGGCCAGCTGCTGGGCCTCAAAGATGGCTGGGGCCCCAGGCAGGCGGTCTTTGGGCCTCAGCTGTAGCTCTGGGGATGTCTTCTGGAGCTTAGCTAGCTGAGTGAGGCTCTCTCTCTGCAGGTCTCGCTCCGAGATGGCCACTGCGTGGACCTGTGGGGACAGCTTGCTGAAGGCCTGGTGGGCTGGAAATGTGGGAGATGGCTCCACCTCTAGGTGGGGGCTCAGAGCTACCACCCACCTGGGCCATGAACAGGTCCTCCTGCAGCTGGGCTGGCGGAATGGAACGCAGCATCTCCAGTGTCTCCAGCAGCCCAGGGCAGGCCTTGCGCTGCTCAGCAGTGCCCAGGGCCAGGCGGACCAGGGTCAGCCCCACCCGGAACAGGACCTTCACTCCTAGAGAGATAGGGTGCCTCAGAGGGAGCATGCCATGCCCTCAGAGGGCAGCTCATCCTCCCCTGAAGAGGAAGCACTTCTCCACTGAGGCCATCCAGCCTAGGCTCGAAGCCAGACAATCCAGGGAAGTTCCTGACCTTCCCCAGAAGCCCATTCCATGGTGTGGTAGCTTGAGGCCTTAGGAAGTCTCTGCTCACAGTGTGACTGTCATTTTTAGTACCTGCAAACAGCTCCCCTGTCCTCCAAGGCTCCCTCAGCCTTCCTAAACTGTGATCAACAGAACTGAACACCCTGAGTTTGCTCTGATGGGGACAGAAAGAGGAGGGCCTTGGACCCACTTCTTCTCAATGCAGCCCATGGTCACATTCACTTTTGTGACTGCCATATGAAGACACATTAAGTTTGTGGTCCGCTAAGCCCCCCAGATAGATCCTTTCCAGACAAACTGCTGGCTGGTGCTTGGGAGGTTCCATGTTTGGACCCAAGTGTCAGACTTTACATTTATCCCTGCTCAACTTAACTTGGGGGATTTGGACCATCATTCTTGCCTGCTGATGCCTCTGTTTTGGATCCTGGCCATCACCCAGCCCATTATTGCTTCCTCCCCGCTTCCTATTATCCACAGATGTGATGAGCCCAATATCTATGCTTTTCTAGAAGTCACTGATAAATGTGCTAAATGGTACAGGGCTGGCCTCTGGGGCACTCCCCCGAGACCTCCCCCCAAGCCTGGCCCCACCTCGTGTGGCCTCATCTCCAACCTGTCGGCCATATTCTAGCCAGGGTGCCTCATTTTCCTATGTGGCCACCAAGCTCATTCCTGCCTCTCTGTCCTTGCCCATGCTTCTTGCCTGTCATGCTTTCCCATTTTTTTCTAGAACCCCACATATCTTTCAAGAGCCCCCCTCCTTCAGGAAGGCTTCTTCGACTCCCCCAATCCCTGCCAAAGGCCACTGTTAGGGGTAAGACCAAAGAGATGACAGCTCAGGGCAGGCTGAGCCCAGAGAGAGTTCTGGAGGGCTATGTGGCTTCCTACAAGTCTGGGCCCCATCAGGAGCTCGCCAAGGCTCAGGACTGGGAGAGTGGGGCATGTCATGGCAGAAGCTGAGTCCTTCTTCAGAC
>NW_027185620.1:0-4496 GCF_028583685.1 Petaurus breviceps papuanus
GGCAGGGACGCGCACAGGGACCGAGAAAAAGTTAGAGAAAGACAGAGACAGAAGCCAAAAGAAAGGGAGAGACGCAGAAAAACGGAAGAGACGCGGGGACAGAAAGAAAAGGGGAGACTGAGATAAAGGAATAGAGAAAGGGAGGAAAAAAGACAGACACCAAAAGACAGGAGGAGAGGGAGGGAGGGGAGAGAGGGGAGGAGGGGGGAGAGAGATAGAGATAGAGACAAAGACAGAAAGAGAGACTGAGATAGAGAAGAGAAAGAAAGGAGAGAGGCAAGGAGAGTCAGAAAGCGAAAAACAGAATCAGGGGGAAATGCAGAGATATAAGTCAGAAAGAAAAGAAGAAAAACAGAGAAAAACAGTAACAGAAAGCCAGAGACAACAGGAGGGAAAGGGAGAGACCAATCTGACACGCGCTCATCTGTGGAGGGACCAAGCCAAGGGACCAAGGGCGAGCGAGAGCCTGGTACAGATCCACCCCCCCCTTTCCCTCCTGTTCTCTCTGGCCTTCCCCCCCCAAGAGGGACTCACAGAGACAAGGTCACTGAAACAGAGACACATTGTTCAGGACAAGCAGTCACACAGCCCCAGAGACAAGGCAGGCTCCCACTCCCCATGGGCACAGCCATGGAAACCAAGTTCTGGCCAGAGGCCCACAGAGGCATCTCAGGGAGCCTGGCACCAACGTGGTCACACAGCCAGGACCAGAGCCCACGCCTTCTGCATCCCAGGCCAGGGCTCTTGCCTCTTTCAAAAAGCTGTGTGTATGACCTCAGTGGAAACAGGCCCCCACCCTCCCAACCTCCCACCCTGCCCCCACATCAGTCCTCTAAAAGGTGTCCCACACTCATTCATTTTCTTAGACATGATCAGCTGCTGAAGCCTGAGCAAGGAGGACCACCCACAGCCCTGGCAAAGTCAGCACACAAGCTTCAAGCTGGGTGATAAGGAGTACCTAGAGGTCAGCCTTAGGGCTCCCCAGAGAACTGCTTTTTTGTGTTTTCCAAAAAATGGGGCGTGGAGACTAGGGTCTGAAAGCAGGATTGTCTCCCCATGGCTCCTGCTTCCTGCATCCCCAGCCTGCTGCTGGCTCTCCCACCCTCCACTCCTCTATGGCTCCATCTGGATGCAGCCCAGGAGGCATGGTAGGGTCTCTCAATTCTCATCTTGAACATCTTCCCAAAGATAGACACACCCAGGAATGCTCCCCAGTACTGACAGTAGATGCCCACTTCCTGGAGGGCCTCAAGCAGGGGGTGGATTGCCACTAGGCAGGGCTGATCTAGGGAAAATCTGGGTTAGGGGTCAGGGTTAGAGCAGGTAGGTGCCAAGGTCCCTCCCAGTTCAGACAGCTCTGTAAATCAGGACAAGGCCAGCCCAATTGATTCTTCCTAGTCACCCATAACGACTCTTTCAAAATAGCAGAGGAAAGGGGAACAGTTCTTCAGGGGAGTCTGAAACAGGCAGTTTGGCTCAGCAGAAGGTTCACTGTCAGAGGACCTGGATTCCAACCTCTGACCACTTACTGCTTATTCAATGAGTCTTTGCTTTCTCATCTGTAAAATGGGAGAGAGCTAGATGGTCTCTCTTTCCTCTGTCTCTCTGTCTCTGTCTGTCTGTCTGTCTCTCTCTCATTGCCCCCCTCTGTCCCTCTTCCCCTCCCTCCCTCTCTCTCTCCCTCCTGTCTCTTGGTTTCTATCTGTCTTTGTTTCCCCCTTTCTCTGTTTATCACTGTCTCCCCTTTTCTTTCTGTCCCTGCCTCTCTTCTGTTTTTCTGTCTCCCCCTTTCTTTTCTGCCTCTGTCCCTGTCTTTCTCTAACTTTTTCTCAGTCTCTGTGTGAGTTTCTGTCTCCCAACAGTGCCCTGGCCAGGGCTAGATTTAGAGTTGAGACCCAGGCTCAAATCTAGACCCTGCTACTTAATACATATGTGGTCTCTTCTGTTCTTTGGGCCTCAGTTCCCTCATCTGTAAAATGGGGCATTAGATCAGATCACCCTTAAGCTTTCTTTGCATTTCTGAATCCTATGGTCCCTATTCCCAGACTCATTAATCCCTGTCTCTGGCATTCCAGAGAGCCCCTGGCTTGTCAGGCAAGAAGAATTCTTGACCACTGGCTCTCTGCCAAACCCTTCGAGCCACTTCTGAGGCTGCCATGCAGAAGGCCAAAGGGGCTTCCTTAGGGCAACTGCTCGTCCTGGCCCAGGCCCTGGCCATGGTGCTGCCCTCTGCAGATAGATACTAACAGACAACTTATTCTGTCTCAGAGCTGGGGCCAACCTCCCCTCTGAGGCAGCTAGACCAATGGAGCAGGAATGCCTGGAAAGATGCCACCAGGACATGGGGAACCTACTCTCTACCCAGGCAGCCCATTCCATCCTTAGGCACCTCTACCTGTCAAAAAGTTTTTCCTCACCTCAGGACTGCAGTCAGGGAGACCTAAGTTCAAATCTGGCCTCAGACACTTGCTAGCTGGGTGACACTGGGCAAATCACTTCACCCTGTTTGCCTTAGTTTCCTCATCTGTAAAATGAACTGGAGAAGGAAAATGGCAAACCACTCCATTATCTCTTTCAAGAAAACCCCACAAGGGGTTGGAAGGGAACTCAGATACCATCTAGTCCCATCTCCTCATTTTACAGATGAGGAAACTGAGGCTCAGAGACTTTTAGTGACTTGCTGTATAGCCAAGCACAAGCAGCTTTCCAGAGGACTGCTGTTGTGAATAGCTTTCAAGGTTCTGATTACATACTACAGTGAACTCTATTTATTCAGTAACAAATCAGAGCAAAACATTCACAGAAAATCAAAATACAACAATCACCATGTCACAACTCAACAACTTAACCCTAAAATGGCTGTGTAGTTTTAATCAAAGTGGTCACATAGTTTTAAATAAAGTACATTCATTTAGTCAATCACAAAGGTTAAAGTCCTCCATCCACGGGGTGCAATTAAGTTACAATATCATCAGTCACTACTAAATACCCTCTTAATGGGTAGTGGAAAGTACAAAGGCCATCCACCTCTAGGTCACAATTAAGTTATAATCTCATTTAATCGAATTAAATACAAAAGGAGAGGTCTTTGCATCTTGACTTGAGGCAGGCTCTCAGCTTCCATGGTCCCAGCTCCCACCTGAATCCATCAAACTGTCACCTGGGTTCAAAGGCAGGCAGCTCCCAGCTCCTTGTCCAGATCTCCATGAAGTCCTTGTTCCATATTGAAGCTCACAGTGTCTAATCCACCTCAAGTCCTTCACAACTTCTGTTACTTGGAAGACAAGGCTTAACAAAGACACAATAACATTCATTCACATTGCTGGCATCCTCATCAATTCACTTTCTGCCTGTGAAATAGACCCAAAATAGACAAAGTGCCAGCACCACAGTTACACTTCCTCTGGCAGCTCCGGCTGGTTCTTGGAAGCTCTCAGCAGGAGTTTGGCTGGCTCTCAGAAGAAGCTCCACCTCCATAAGCTCCGTTCTCAAAATCAAAACCACTTTCTCAATCCTGGGCCTCTCCTCCTCAGCCTCCACGTGACTTGCTCCACAAAGTTCTGACTCTCCAGCTTGTGCTTTTCCTTATATAATGTATTAGCTCCTCCCAGTTCCAGCCCCTTCCTGTTACATCAGGAAGTCCATCCCACTGTGGGATTCACAAGTTCTGGGTCTTAATACTTAACACAATTGTGAGCTTGGAACTAAGTGCTAAGTACCTGTTAGCTTGCCAATACAAGGGGATCTTCAAATTCCATTATTATTGCACTTGCCTGGGGTCACACATCTAGTAAGTCTGAGGCAGAATTTGAACCCACATCTCCCTGATTCTAAACCCCAGAGCCAGTTAGGTGACACAGAGGATAGAGCCCTGAACTTGGAGTCAGGAAGACTTGACTTCAAATCTCACTTCAGACACTGGCTGTGTGAACCTGTGTTATTCTTCTCTGGGTCTCAGTTTCCTCATCTGCAAAACAAAAGGAATAATAATGGCACCTACCTTACAGGGCTGTTGTAAAAATAAAATGAGATATTTGCTTTGCAAACTGTGAGGCATTGTGTAAATGCAAATCGTTACATTACATAATATTATATTCCAATTATATCATCATCATCCTCATTATCCACTATACCAAGAGGCTAGTTTATCAAATTCATATCTGACCAGGAGTCCCTCCTATGAGGATCCAAGTGGTCATTGAGCCACCTCCTTTTAAAGACCTTCAGTGATAGGGAAGGAGGTCAGCATTTCCACTCTTGAATGCCTCAAATTGTCAAGGAACTCTCCTTTAGATTGAGTGGAAGTCTGCCTTGAGAGCTGAGACTAGTGTTCAACTGGGTGCTACCTCCTCCAAGAAGTCTGCGTCTATGTCAATGTCTGTGTCTGTGTCTACGTCTCTATCACTGTATCAATGTCTGTGTCTATGTCTATGTCTGTGTCTGTGTCTGTGTCTGTGTCTGTGTCTATGTCTCTGTCACTGTGTCAATGTCTGTGT
>NW_027185620.1:4596-10107 GCF_028583685.1 Petaurus breviceps papuanus
ATGTCTATGTCTATGTCTGTGTCTGTGTCTGTGTCTGCGTCTGCGTCTGCGTCTATGTCTATGTCTATGTCTGTGTCTGTGTCTATGTCTCTGTCACTGTATCAATGTCTGTGTCTATGTCAATGTCTATGTTTATATCTATATCTATGCCTGTATCTGTGTCTGTGTCTGCGGCTGTGTCTGTCTGGGAAGCAAATTCTATCTCTGACACTTATAGGCTATTAATGAACAGGGATGAGTCACTACCTTGGACCTCCACTGTATCATCTGAAGATGAGGGGAATGGACTTAATGCCCTCTCATGTCCCTTTCAGCTCTGGGCCTAGGATCCTACAAAGGCAGGGACTTGGTGCTATCTGGGGCAGCTGAAGTCAAGAATTGGTTTGCTTCAGGGCATATAAACACAGGAGTAATGTTTGTTGTATTGCCTTCTGACTCTATCTAAAGGCAAGAACCCTATCCAGGATGCCCCACTGCTCCTCAAGGTGCATTTTGAGGCTGTCCACTGTGACTCTCCAGAATGCAAGTGACTTGGTCTAGGGTCCAGAATCCCAGTGTTCCACAGGCAGAAGACACATTTCAGGAGCTCCAGTCCGACGCAGATTTAAATAAGAATTCCCAAAGCTGCAGCATTCCTGAAGGTGGGCCTAGAGTCACTGACTGGAACCTAGGGGAGGACAGGCCCCTTGGTGGGTAGTTTAGATGGAGAGCAGTGTCTCCTGACACTCAGCTCAAATCAGAGCCCCTTTGCATCTTCTCCCAGGATCTATGGGACCAAGCAGAATGAGGTGAATCCCTTTTCCATTCATGGACAAGAATATCTTCCCTTGATTCTTCTCTTCTCCCACTTATACACCCCTTCACAGGGGATGGTTGGAGCCCTACCATTATGGTCGCCCTCCTGCAGACACCCTCCAACTTCAAACATCCTCCCCAGAATGTGGCCCCAGACTGGAGCACAATACTCCGGATGGGATCTGACCAAGGCCAAAGATGGCCCCCTATCCCCTCCTCCTCCCCCAGCCCTATCTCTCAGAGCAGCTGGCTGATTGCATTGGTTTTCCAGCTGCCATATCTCATTACTGAGTCATACGAGCTTGCTGTGTGCTGCCTAGAATGGAACATAACATTCAAAAGGCCTAAGAAGCAACTGTTGTGTCTGAGGCAAATGAGCACATGGTCACTCCAAGGGGGCAGTGGAGACACTTCCAGGTCAATGATGGGGAGCGACTGCTGAGTTCACTAGTTTCTTTGCTGCTTAAGGACCAAAGATGTTATCAGTGCCCCCTCTAAATTGTGACATCCTGGGACATAGCACAGGTCACAGTGGCCTAGTCAGAGCTCGTCCTGATTCCTCCTCATCAGTGCCTGGAGGATGGAGTCCTTATTAGATGCAGGAGGTCCTCTTACAGCCTGCTCCCCTGCCCTCCTTCCCACAAGCCAGGTATTACTTCCAAGGCCCACACCCAGGCCTGCCCAGCCCAGGGAGGGGAGTGTGTTTTCAGGGAGTGCTTGGGCTCCAGACTTGTTTGCATTGAGGGAAGTGAGGAAACCTAATCAAGGGACTGGGCTCTGTGTTTGCCCAGCCTCGCCCTTTCTGCTCTGGCTCTGGCTGGGGCCCAACTCAGCAGCAGCCCCTGTATTGTCCAGGAGCAAGGGAGGCAAAGTCTGGCAAGACACCAAACCCTGGGCACCAGAATCAAGGGAGACCCAGGTTCAAGTCTTGGCTCAGTTGACTTTCTTAGATAAGTCACTTTATCTGGGTCTCAGTTTCCCCATTTGTCAATGGGGGGCACTTCCTGCAGCCTGGCTGGCCTCAGGGTGGTGAGGGGACAGGGTAGCAGGGATGACAAGGGACAGGTGTCTCAAGGGAACCAGCCTCATTGCCTTGGCAACAACCAGCACCCTGGCAACGCTGAAGGTGCAAGGAATGCTAACGAGGCCCAGTGGGCCCAGGTGGTAATTAGGGCATGAGAGCCCAGGTTGGGTTTCCATCGATATGGGTGGGGAGTTCAGATTCTAGGGGCTGAGGCTGGGAGACACAGAGGAGATGGTAGGTGGGCATTAACCTGGGCCTGCCAGGCAGAGCCTTTGGGCCTCCTCCAGGTTCTGAGCTCCCAGGCAGCTCTGGGCGGGGGGGGGTCATGTGGAGGAGAGGACAGCCTTTGGGCTTTTCTCTCGTCTCTTACACACTGGGCCTCTGTCCAACCTTGGCTTTCTGGGAAGGGGGAGCATAGGAGGCCCAAGTGGAGCCTCTTCCCCCTCCTCTTAGTCAGGCCTAGTGGGAGGAGAGGGGCGGTTTGGGGCCTAGAGAGTCCCACCCCTCCATCTGGAGCTGGCAGAGATGGAAGATGTCAGTTGCCTTGTGGGGAGGGGCACCCAGAGAAGGGGGGTGGTCCTGCCTTACTGAGCCTCTACAAAAGTCCAGAGAAGTTAAGAGACCTAGCAGAAGTCACACAGCCAATGTCAGAGGCTGGCCTGGGACCCAGGTCTCCTGCCCCTAAGGTCAGAGCAGTATCAACTTCACTAAAGGAGTGTTGGGTGCAGAAATGGGGGAGAGGGGCAGGCCCCCAATAATAACCACCAAATCAGCAATAGTTGTATAAGAGTGGCCATTTACACAGTGTTGGAGAAAAGCCCTCTCTATCCATTCTTCCGTCCATCCGTCAGTCCCCTTTCTCCTTTAGCCTCACAAAGACCCCTGGGATGAGGAAGCAGATGTTCTTAACCCCATTTTATGGCCAAGGAAATGTGCTGATAGAACCTAGGCACCCTGGGGGGAGGGCAGCTACTCAGAGAGGAAGGGACTGATGGACTGATGAAAGGGAGCTGAAAAGGGGTGGGAGTGGGGGGGGCTCCAAGATTTCCAGAAAATTCTGAAGCACATAGGATAAAATTTATCCCCCCTTCATAGCACCTCCTGCACATCCCAACTAAACGGAAAACACATTCCATTCCACTTGGAAGATTCTAGAAGAGAAAAAGACCATTCCACCCAGTAGGCTTTTTATTAAGCACCTACAATGTGCCCGAAAGGCCTCGTGCCCAGTCCTGGGAGCCTTCCCATTTTGCCCTCCCATTTTGGAGGCTGATCCAGTCCAACCTGTTACTTGCAGAGAAGGGGAAACTGAGGCCAGGAGTGGAGAAGGGAATGGTCCCACATCACCCAGTGATTCAAGGCCAGAGTGATGACCCCTGCCTGGCTGTGGAGCTCTCGAGGGTAGCACCCCAGAATTTTATTCTTTGCACCTCAGAATTTAGTTCAGCTCAACCCACTTTTACTGCTGGAACTTTTGAGCCAAACTCTGGGCCAGGTCCCCATAGGTGCCCAGAAATGCAAACACAAGTTGGCTCTAGCAGGAAGATATTTGCTGGTGGACTCTGGAGGGGCCATGAGGGGAGATGGAGTAACTGGGGTCTAATCCTTTCTGGCCAGGAATGGCCTCCCCAGTCTGCTCCCTGGGCCATCAGAGATAGATTCCGAGGCTGCAGAGATGCTTCTGAGAGCCATGAATGGGGATCTGAAGCCCGGGTTGGAGAGGGATGCAGGGAGACCCTCTCCCAAGAGGGAAGTGGAATTCAGCCTCATGACCTCCCAGTTCTGATTGACCATGTCCTAGATACAGGAATGGAAGGGACCTTGGAGACTACCAGCCCCAACCCTGTACTTTACACAAGAGGGAGGGTCTTTACCAGAGAAGGGAGGGTCATGGCCAAGGCTAGAGGGAGGAGCCAGGATTCAAACCCAGGTCCTCCAAAGCATTCCAGGGAGCGCCCTCTCTCCCAGAACCCCAGGGAGGTCTCTTAGAATCGTGTGTCCAGGAAGGAGGATGAGGCGCGGTGGGGTCTCGAGGGGCCCTCTGTCTGGGGCCCTCGGGATCTCGTCAGCATCCCATGGAAAGTCTTGCCCCGGGTCTGCGGCTTCTTTCGGGGACGAGGTTCCTCTGGGGGGTGCACCACAATGCGGGGGACCTCCTGATCAGGTGGCTTGGCAGCGGCCAGCTGCTGGGCCTCAAAGATGGCTGGGGCCCCAGGCAGGCGGTCTTTGGGCCTCAGCTGTAGCTCTGGGGATGTCTTCTGGAGCTTAGCTAGCTGAGTGAGGCTCTCTCTCTGCAGGTCTCGCTCCGAGATGGCCACTGCGTGGACCTGTGGGGACAGCTTGCTGAAGGCCTGGTGGGCTGGAAATGTGGGAGATGGCTCCACCTCTAGGTGGGGGCTCAGAGCTACCACCCACCTGGGCCATGAACAGGTCCTCCTGCAGCTGGGCTGGCGGAATGGAACGCAGCATCTCCAGTGTCTCCAGCAGCCCAGGGCAGGCCTTGCGCTGCTCAGCAGTGCCCAGGGCCAGGCGGACCAGGGTCAGCCCCACCCGGAACAGGACCTTCACTCCTAGAGAGATAGGGTGCCTCAGAGGGAGCATGCCATGCCCTCAGAGGGCAGCTCATCCTCCCCTGAAGAGGAAGCACTTCTCCACTGAGGCCATCCAGCCTAGGCTCGAAGCCAGACAATCCAGGGAAGTTCCTGACCTTCCCCAGAAGCCCATTCCATGGTGTGGTAGCTTGAGGCCTTAGGAAGTCTCTGCTCACAGTGTGACTGTCATTTTTAGTACCTGCAAACAGCTCCCCTGTCCTCCAAGGCTCCCTCAGCCTTCCTAAACTGTGATCAACAGAACTGAACACCCTGAGTTTGCTCTGATGGGGACAGAAAGAGGAGGGCCTTGGACCCACTTCTTCTCAATGCAGCCCATGGTCACATTCACTTTTGTGACTGCCATATGAAGACACATTAAGTTTGTGGTCCGCTAAGCCCCCCAGATAGATCCTTTCCAGACAAACTGCTGGCTGGTGCTTGGGAGGTTCCATGTTTGGACCCAAGTGTCAGACTTTACATTTATCCCTGCTCAACTTAACTTGGGGGATTTGGACCATCATTCTTGCCTGCTGATGCCTCTGTTTTGGATCCTGGCCATCACCCAGCCCATTATTGCTTCCTCCCCGCTTCCTATTATCCACAGATGTGATGAGCCCAATATCTATGCTTTTCTAGAAGTCACTGATAAATGTGCTAAATGGTACAGGGCTGGCCTCTGGGGCACTCCCCCGAGACCTCCCCCCAAGCCTGGCCCCACCTCGTGTGGCCTCATCTCCAACCTGTCGGCCATATTCTAGCCAGGGTGCCTCATTTTCCTATGTGGCCACCAAGCTCATTCCTGCCTCTCTGTCCTTGCCCATGCTTCTTGCCTGTCATGCTTTCCCATTTTTTTCTAGAACCCCACATATCTTTCAAGAGCCCCCCTCCTTCAGGAAGGCTTCTTCGACTCCCCCAATCCCTGCCAAAGGCCACTGTTAGGGGTAAGACCAAAGAGATGACAGCTCAGGGCAGGCTGAGCCCAGAGAGAGTTCTGGAGGGCTATGTGGCTTCCTACAAGTCTGGGCCCCATCAGGAGCTCGCCAAGGCTCAGGACTGGGAGAGTGGGGCATGTCATGGCAGAAGCTGAGTCCTTCTTCAGAC
>NW_027185621.1:0-13428 GCF_028583685.1 Petaurus breviceps papuanus
CCAGGCCAAAGGAATACTCCCTCTTGGGAGGGAGGCCCCCCCCCCCCCGCAGCCCATCCCCCCAGGGCAGCTTTCACTGGCAGCAAGTTTATCTTGGCCTTGGGCCTAAATCTGCCCCTGTTACCCCTGGGGCCAAGGAGAACAAACCTAGTCCTTCTTCCCTAAAATGGCCCTTCAGACAGCAGAATGCAGTGTGCATGTTCCCCAGGCCTTCTCTAGGCCACACATCCATGCTCAGTCCCTTGCAGGCGGGCCCTCATGTGACATGGGCTTCACCAGTCTGGACACTCTCCAGCTTACCACAATGGCCTTGCTGGGGCCCCTAGGGATGGTCTCACTGGGGCAGAATGTCAGAGCTGTCCCTGGGTGGAACGGCCAGGCTGCCCTAGAGGGAGAGATCCCCCTTCCCAAGAAGTCAGATGACTTGCTCCGTGGTGATGTCACAAGGTTCCTGCCATTTACTGATTGGACTGGATGCCTTCAAGGTCCCTTCCAATGCAAGAGTGTGGGATACCCTGAGCTAGTCCTCAAGGGACAGCAGTATTTGGAGGGGCAGGAGTGTAATCATGGTAAGGTGTAGGCAAAGGTACGGAGGTCAGACAGCCCCTGACTGCAGAATCTTTGAAGATGTAAGCTTTCTCTGGGATAGTAAAGAAGCCATCCAGGGGAGGACCAGGCCGAGCCATTTGGACTTTGTCCCGTCCTCCCTGGGGAGCTGTCCTGGTGTGCCTGAGGGTGGAGACCAGAGGCAGGGAGCCCTGGGGATCCACGTGAGGCCTGACAGAGCCTGAGCACAGGAGAGAGGCCAGAGGGAAAGCTGCCATGGCCCAAGAAGTGACCAGGCTTGGCCAGTGCTCAGCAAGATTCTGGGGCCCTGAGCCTTAGTGACCAGAGGATGGACTGGAGTTGGGTAGGTCAGAGGTTTTACAGGGAGTCTGGGGACACATGAAGGCCCCAGGGACTGACCACTGGGAGTTCCTTAGGAAGTGAGAGTGAGTCCTGAGTTCAAGCCTCAAAGTTGGGAGGCCTACAGCTGGTCCCTTATCTGTAACCTGGGACACAAGCTCCGTAGAGCTCTGAGGCCCTTTCCACACCTAGTGCTCTGACTCTCGGGAGGAATCCATGGGTCAGTCCATCTCACCCCATTCTGGGGAGGGAGAGGACTGGGCTTCCTCCTCCACCCTCGCCTAGCAGAGGCTTTCCCTTGCTCCCGCAGTCAGACCTGTTTCAGGATGACCTGTACCCAGACACAGCAGGACCTGAGGCTGCCCTGGAAGCTGAAGAATGGGTGAGTGGGCGGGATGCCGAGCCCCTCCTCATCTCCCTGCGTGAAGCCTATGTACCCAGCAAGCAGCGGGACCTCAAGGTTAGCCGAAAAAATGTCTTGCATGAGAGCCGAGCGGCCTCGGCTCCCACTCCCACCCGGGCCGGGCCTTCCACGCCTGCCTCCACCGCCACCTCGGTCAGCACCCCAAGCAGCAGCAGCACCAGCAGCAGCCTCGCCGGAGCTGGGGTAGGTACCTGCCTGCCACCTTGGCCTAGGTCCAGTTAGCAGCACGGCCCAGCCCTAGAGGCCTAGGAGAAGGAAAGGAAATGGGGGCAGAAAATCACTGCCACCTTGCACGTCCACCTGGGGAAGGGCAGACAGGGTGTAGAGGGCCTCAGACTTGCTGGGTGCCAGGTGGGCAGGGCATCCCCCCTGCACACCAGGCAGCCCTGCCTGGGCCTTACTGGTCCCCTGGTTCCATTGCAGGACTCGGGGAAGCTGGAAGAGGTGACCCGTGAGTTACGGCTGCTCCGGACCCTGGTGAAGGAACAGGGCGAGCGCATTGCCCGTCTCGAAGAACAACTGGGCCGCATGGAGAATGGGGATGTGTAGTGCCCAGCCCCTGCCCACTGGAGGCGACCCATCCCTTCCCTGCCCCAGATTCCACCGCTAACTCAGCCGGCCAGGGAGCAGGACCTGGCCCGGACCACTTTTATACTTGTTACCAAGAATGATTTTTTTTTTATATACTAGGCAAGAACTTCCCACACCTCCAAGGGACCATCTGTCCCTCTCCCACAGTCCCCTTCAGCCCACAGGCTCCCCCACCCTCAGCTCCCCTGGTGGAAGTTGTGGGTCTGATTATATTTTCATTCCAAATAAAAACCTCTTTCTAAGAACTTGGCATGGCCTCCCCCTTTGCTGTTGGGGGCCAGGGTGGAGGGGAAAGGGGGCAAGGGGCTTGACTACCAGGAAGAGAAAAGGCATCTCTGGGCCCTCAGCCCTCCAATATTGGGTCAATTGTTCTGCCGCCAAAACCACCTCCCTCTAAGCCTGCTCCCTCATCAATAAGGAGGCCCTGCCTGCTCCCAGCTGGGATCTTCAGAGTTCATGGATCTGGGGTCATTATCCCCACTCTAAGTCAGCCTCTCCCTATTGACTGGCTCATTCCCTCTGCCCACAAACATGCCCATGTTTCTTGCATCCTTTAATTTGTTTATCCGACCATACCTCTCTTCCCTTTTGTGGTGAACTCTCGGAGACAGTTTTCTACACTCACCAACTCCCTCCCTTCCCTCCTGAATGCCAAACTGCACCTTTGCGCTCTGGGGTGCCTCTAGGTTTGGGGGACACTGCCCTCTCCTGGGCCTCGTCCTGCCTTTCCTCAGTCTTCAGGGGAATCTTCATGCCCCAGTAACCAAGGGGTCCCCGGGCCCAGAGCTCACCTCCCCCCAGCCCATCTGGCTGGTGACCTCATCAGCCCCTGGACTTCACCAATCATCTGCTGATGATTCCCAGAGCTTTTCACCAGCTGTATCTTGGACATCTCAGACTGGGCATCCTGTTGGCAGCATTTCAAACTGAACGTGTCCATAACAGAACATATTGCCATCCCCCCAACTCCCCCCTCAGCCCAATGGGACATGAGACACCACCACGGTGTCCAGCCCCCTTGCTCAAAACCCAGCTGTCAGACCAGACTCCTGCCTCTCACTCTCCCATGTGTCCAAGCTGCCTAGAGTCAGTCCCCATCCCTCACTTGGCACCCTCACCTCAGGTTCTTGGCATCTCCCAGCTGGACTATTGGGACATCCTGCCTGGAGCATTCCTGCCTGCCAGGGCCTGGGGGCATCCCTGCCCATCCTCCACTCAGCCCCCACTGATTTTCCTGAATCCCAGATCTGATCGTGTCACCCCTCCTCAATGAACTCAGTGGCTCCCTATTACCTTCAGGATCAGACAGAAAATTTCTTTAAAATCCTTCCTGCTTTTCTCAGCACTCCATGCTGACCGGGGGTTACAGATGCTTCATCTCTCATCGCCGGCCTTGGCACCAGCCGTCTGCCTGCTTCCTCTACTTCCTGCACTTTCCCCCCCACCCCTCCAAGTTTTCCCTCTGGAATTCCACGTATCTTAAATGCACATAGCTGGTGACTGTTTCCCTCATTAGAATTTGAGCTCCTTGAGGGCAGGGACGGTGTTTCTGCCTAATTTTATATCCCCAGAACTTATGAAATGCTTAATAGATGTCAGCCCCCCTGCTCCACATCCCAAGCCCTTGGGCTGCATGGTTTAAGACACTGGCCAAGAGAAGGGTAACCAGGTAACCCTCCCCACCCTCCTACCCCCTGCCTGATGTGCCTGGCCTCCCCCAGTTCTTCCCCAGCACTGGGCCCCTGCCTGCTTCAGGGAGGGGGTGGGCAAAAGACAGGAAGCCGGAAGCCCCAGTCTAACCCAGGTCACGGTCCCTACCTCCTTCACCCAGTCTGCCCACCCCAGGCTGTTTCATATCCAGAGCTACAGACAGCAGAGTAGCCGGGGTCCAGCTCACAGACCAGAGGGCCAGATGGTGAGTTGGGGGGAACACTGGGGGAAGGGGAAGTGGTCATAGATGCTCCAGGGCCCTCCATCCCAGGGCCAGTCAACTCCAGAGATGGCCCAGGCCAGCCATTGCTGTGCCCTTTGTGGGTGCTGCCTCCCTGATCCCCATCTCCTAGGACTTAACCCAACCTTGGATTTCATGAGTATTGGGAACTCCCAGCACCTGCCCTGCAGCTTAGGGGGTTAAACTGTCTGGGGCAGTCAGAGAGGAAGGGACTCACCCAAGGTCACACAGGCAGAAAGGGGCACAAACAGGCTTGAACCCCAATTCTCCTTGTTCTCGGGCTCAACTCAGGGGATCTACCCACAAAGCCAGGTGCCTCTCCCATGGCCCAGGATCCCATGCCAGAGTTGGGCCCAAATGACTCAAAGAGGATAGAGGGAGGCCATAGCAGAGAGGTAGCGGCCAGCAGTCCAGGGCCCATTGAAGGTGGGGAAGTGAGTGGGCCAGAAATGAAGACTGTCAGCTCCCTGCTCACCCCCACGAGCCTCTGCACGGCAGCCTCCACCTGCTTTGTTCCAACCGCAAGCTTCCTCTGACAGAGAAGGCGGCAGGCAGTGGAGGCCTCAGTCACATGCCTAGGGGCTCCCACCCACAGCTATTTGTGGGGAGGGAGGGAGGGGAGGACATGCTAAGCAGATGGCTCAGAGAAAGGCCCCTGGAGCTCTGCTCCAGGGCAGAGCCCCCCCCCATCTCTGGGGAGCCCTCCAAAGGGAAGGAGGAGAGGGGCTCCCTCCCAGGTCCCATTCTGGACCAGAAAAGCCCTCCCACACTCTCTCCCCACCGCTAGCCCTCTTACAGATGAAGAAACTGATGGTCAGAGTGGACGTGCCCTGCTACATAGCTACCAAGGGCCAGAGCTGGGGCCTGGAGGCTGGGTCTTTCCAGGACAGGGCTCTTCTCCTGAGCTGAGTTCCAGGAACAGGGCACTTCCCTTTGGGGGGGGGGGGGGGGGGATGGGGGGGGACCAGGATACATGAGCCTCCACCCTGGGCAGGGGTGAACGTCCAGACATCCCAAAGTCACAGAACACTGGAGACCTCTGTCCAAGGTGCTTTTCCACCTCATCTCAGCCTCACAAGACTCTTGTGTAGTCATAACATTCCCATTCTACAGATGAGAAAATTGGGGCTAGGTGAGGTGATCAGCCTAACAGCAAGTCGGTGGCCGAGATGTGGCTAGAGCTCTAGACCTCACAGATCTTTGTTAGAGGACCTCTGAGTTCACCTCGGAGGCCCCAGGGAGCTAGGCCTTCCAGGTGCTGAGGCTTGAGCCGGTGCCTTTCCCCTGCTGCCTTCCCTGGCAAACGGAGCTTCTCCACCTTCTCCCCTCCTCCCTCTCTCCAGGCTCTGTCCCGGCTCACAGGCCTGCTGGCGCTGATAGCTCTGCCAGGGGCGCTGGGCTCTGAGGAAAGCAGCTCCCACAGTTCTGTCACCGTGTGTCTGCTGGTGCTGCTGCTGCTGATCCTGATGGTGGGTTTGGCCCTGGCCTGGTATCACCTTAGCCGGGAATCAGGGGGCTACTACCACCCCACCCGCCTGGGTACCTCCCTGTGGAGCCAGGCCCGCCGGCTGCTGCGGGCCACAGGGATGGCCCGGTGCCTCGGAGGGTCAGCCATCGAAGAGCTTCAGGACAGTATGGAAAAGCAGGGAGAGGAGGAGGAGGAGGAGGAGGAGGAGGAGGAGGAGGAGGACCTGGAGCCAGAGGGGGCCGAGAACGACGGGCCTGGGAGCTCAGAGAGCCTGGAGGCAAGCCGAGGGGGTGACCACCCGCAGCAGGAGCCCAAGCATGCTCACTCTGGGGCCCGGGCCGAGGCCCTGCTGAGTGACCTCCACGCCTTTTCTGGAAGTGCAGCCTGGGAGGATGGGGCAGGGACAGAGGGGGGCCACAGCCTCAGCATCACCGCGCTCTAGGCATGGGGGATCTGCCTTACCCTCCCTGCTGCCCACTCCTGGCACAAAAGCCACCAGGGGCTAAAGAGGGCCTCCCCAGCCTCCCACGAGCCCCCTCAGCTCAGCCTGCCTACATCCCCAGGGTACTCCCATGGTCCTGAAGGCATGGTCACTGCATGTCTCCCCACATGGATCTGTGTGCCACACGGCGATGCCCACCTGTCTCTGCATTGTCCCCCCGGCCCCAGACCAAGAGCACTAAGCCTTCCCTGTCCTTGTAAATGTGCGGGTAAAAGAAGCAGGATGCCCGCTCAAGGTCCAGGAAGGGGGAGCAGCCCCTTCTGAAATAAAGAGTCCTACACTGGATTCCTCTGTGCTTTTCTGGATGACCCCACCCCAAGCCCTTTCCCTGTCCAACCTTCCAAAGGCAGCCACCAGAACAGACCCCCGACGCCTGCTCCTTGTTTGGGGGCTTCCTGTGAGCCTGGCCCTAAGCTGCCAAGCCCCTGCCGAGCGAGCCTCCTTCACAAGAAAGGGGCCCTAGCTAGTGCCAGAATTCAAATATTTAATTTCCTAAAAGACACAGCACAAGCAGCTGAGGACCTGGGAGGGGGGTACGCAGTGCTCCCTGAGGCTGTGGCCTGCTGTTCCTGGTGGCAGTCACTTCCCATGATTCTGTGCAAAAGTGCCTCCCCCCCAGGCCCTAAGGGCACTTTGCTCAGCCTGGCCCAATGGGCCTACGGCACTTCCAGGCCAATGCCAAGAAATCCTTCTTCCAAGAGGTAAAGGGGCGATTTGGGTTAAGAGTTCAAGTGAAGCAAGAGACAGCCAATGACAGCCAACGTGGTCCCCTCTCTAGCGTCCAGAACGGCCCCGACCCTTCTTGGATTTCTTGCCGGTGGGCGTCCGAATGGGAAGAGGGGCTGAGCTGACTGGAGGTGGAGGTGGAGGTGGAGGTGGGGCTGGGGGCAGCTCCATGGATTCTGCTGGGCCAGGGCTGGGTCGGAACCCTTCAAAGGGTGAGAATTTCAGGGGGCTGAGGAAGCAACCAAGCCAGTGACAGTTAGAGGCCCTGGTCTTCAGAGCCTTCCTCCTGCCCAAGCACCGGTACAACCTTCTCCCCTCCCACTGCAACTGTCCTGCACTTGGCCATTGGAGGCCCAGTGTACCTGATGGGGGTCCGAGGACTACTGTTGAGGCGTCGAGGGGACCGCAGCTTGGGCTGGAACGAGAAGCCTTCCTTGATGCCCTCCAAGACAGAGGGGGCCACATAGGTGAAGCCCTGGCAGATGATAGCAGGAGTGGAGTTATTCTTTCCCTGCTCTCAGCACTGTGAGACCTCCCTTATCCCCCCATTCACCCCAAACACCGATGAGGGCTCCTCACTAAGAAAGCCTGGTTGGCACTTTCACTGAGGGCTGTGTCATCAGGGCTGTCCACAGGCGTCTGCTTCGTGAAACGTGTGTCAAACTGGCTCACGTCCTCCTCAGACTGCTGCAGTGGGTGGAGGAAAAGCCAGTGGTTGGGCTTCCATGGAGGGATTTCAGGGCCCCCCCCCCACCTACACACACACTCACCAAGCAGGGCCGGAAGGGAGGTTCTACTTGCCGGGCCAACAGGTCTTCCCAATTGATATGGCGGAAGAAAGGGTGTTTCTGTAGAAAGAGAAGCTTCCCATGAAGGTCGACTCTCCCACACAAGAGCTGCACCCCCTTCCCCCAACAGGGCTTGCTCCCAATCCCTGGCAGAGGGCAGTGTGCTAGCCCCCAGTTCATTGAAGCACCTACTATGTGTAAAGCAAAGGGGAAAAAAATGAAACAGACTCTGCCCTGAACAAGTTTGTATTCTATTCTGTATGTGGGTGGAATGTACCATTCACTTCAAGTGGAAAGCAGTACTAAGAACTAAGGGGATTTCAGGGGGAAAGCTGGAGGGAGGGAGCACCTTGGTTAGGGATTCCAAGCAGAAATTAGGAGATATCAGTTCTAGGAACAGTGCCTAGGAAGAACAAAGGCCCCGAGGTGGAAATATGGGAAAGTGCATATCCTGTGCAGACGCCAGCCAGCAGGTTTGTCCAGAGCTGAGCACACGGGAAGAAAATCACCAGGAAATGCATTTGGGAACAGAGTCAGATGGAGGGGAAGGGGTGTGTGTGCAATTTTCAGACTGAGAAGTTTGGATTTTCCCTCCTGCAATAGTGAGCCAGTGAAGATATCCGAGGGGGGAGGGCGCCACAATCAGACCTGCGTTAGCGATCTGTGTGGTCCCTGTGTGAGGGGAGCTGACCCACCTGCACGTCCGCTGCACCCCCAGGTCCACCCCCGAGTCGCTGGCTGGGGTTTCTCTTCAGAAACTAGGGAAGGCAGAGAAAAGGAGAGGAAGGAGTGTGGGCTGGAAGTGAGGGGCCAGGCAGCCCTGAGGAGAATCAGAGGCCATCAGAGGCAGAAGGGAAGGCAGCAGCCTCGGACCTGACCCACACCTGAACTCAATCCTCTACAATCTCCACAACAAGGTCATACCAAAGGCTTCCAGGGACACTTGAGCCTTAGGAAATGCACAGCCAAGCTTCCCAAGCATGATGGAGCTCCCCACACTCTGGGGCTCCCAGGCTGGCCAAGGTTCTGCTCTGGAAAAAGCCTCCCACTTTCAGGGTCTGCCCCTTCCCAGTTGGGAGAAAGCTGTCGTTTCTATGGGGCCAACAGGTTTGCAAAGCACTTTCTTTACATAGCTTATTTCATTTACGCCTCCACATCCTTATGGGGGTGACACCACAGCCATGATTGTGCCCATTTTACACATGTGGAAACGGAGGCTCTTGAGAGGTCCAAGGTCACTTGTCTTAGAGGTGGGAGCTGTCCCAGGTCTTCTTGGCTCCAGGACCAGTGTTAGATGCCCTCCCCCACCGGGCCTTCAGAGAACTTCCCTGCCTTTGGTCCAGGTGTGGGGGAAGGACCTTTTCTTAGTCATGGATCTCAGGATTCTACTCCCCCTTTCTGAAAGTGGATAGGGTCTTGGGAGTCTGAAAGTACTGGGTTCAAATTCAGCTTCAGACTCTTCCTTAGCTGTGTGACTGCCTGTTAATTGAGAGGGTGGGACTCTGTGACCCTCTACTTCGGTCTCTTTCAGTTGTAACTCTGTGATTGTAGGAAGGGAGCCCTCAACCCTGCCCTTGTGACCCCTGGGGGCCCCTTTCCTGGACTGGAATCTGGATATCTCTCACACACACATACACACACACACACTCACACATACTCATACTCACATATACATATACTCACACACACACACACACACACACACACACACACAGAGTAAGGCTTCTGAAATCATAGAGGCCCCTGATCTCCAGCTGAAGAGGCCATCGGAGGCCAGGAGTCCATCTGGGGCAGGGCTCATCCCAGGTTGCCCAGGCAATAAGCAGAACAGCAGATTCCTCAGCCAGGGCTCTGCCCCAGGTTTGGGGCAGGGAGATGGAGGAAGGCAAAGCAGAAGGCAAAACCTGGAGGCAGCCGGGCCCCACCTTCTTGAGCAGGTCTCGAGCATCTGGAGTGAGGTAGGGTGGCAGCGCCAGCTTTGCCCTGAGGATCTTGTCTATTGTTTTCTTGCGATTCTCTGCAGTGAAGGGTGGCTAGAGAAGGCAGACAATGAACAGACACTTGCTGCTGCTGCCCTCCCTGCCCCCCACTCCTCTTCCATGCCCACCCACCCTCCTGAGAAGGGGGGGGAACTTGCCGTTCCTGTGAGCATGTCATACATCAGGGCTCCCAGGCTCCACCAGTCCACTGCCCGGTTGTGGCCACTGCGCGTGAGAATCTCGGGGGCCCTGAAGTGGGAAAGGAGGCCATTAGGCTCCTGCCCTCTAACTCTTCACCCTGCCCTGCCCTCCCTGGGCCCTCACTCCTCACATGTACTCAATGGTGCCACAGAATGTGTGAGTGACTGAGCCCTCGTGGATAGACTCCTTACACAGGCCAAAATCTGTCAACTTGATGTGGCCTGGGGAAGAGAGGGCAGGCAAAGTTAGTGAAGAAGCATTTACTAAGCATATTGTGGGCTGATGCTGGGGATACAAAGACAAAAATGAGATGTCCCTGCCCTCAAGAGGCTTCATTCTACTGCAGACCTAGCATGTGCCCAAAGAAGGCGAGGCAACGCTGCCAACATACCATTCCTGGATGGAAGAAGGGGCGTGAGCCACCTGGAACTCAAGGCTAATGAGTCCCATTCCCTCTTTACCAACATCAGAAGGCCAGCAGCAGCCTGGGGGATCTCTTCCAACAGATGCCTCTCGGGTTCACATTTTGTTTTCTTGGCCTTAGCCCAGGGCTTGCTGAGCAACAATGAGACAGCTATAAACCAAGGCAGCTCCAAAGCACCACCTTGGTTGGAGTCTGCTGCTGGTATTTGAGGGGCCCCTTGAGCCCCTCTGCCTGGACTCACCCTTTCCCTGGCCCCCTCACACACACACACACACACACACACAGAAACACAGACACACACACACACACAAACACAGATACACACACACACACAAACACAAACAGACACTCACACTCACACACACACACACACACACACACCTTGGCTGCTCAACATAATGTTTTCAGGCTTAAGGTCCCTGTAGATGATGCCTTGGGAGTGGAGGTGGCCCAGGGCCAGGGTGATCTCCCCCAAGTAGAAACTGCAGAGACAAGAGAGGCAGAGAGGGCCTGGGTGAGTGAGGGTGGCCCAGGGCCCCTGCCCCATCTGCTCAGTTGTGCACAGCAGGGGATATCCAGGCACCCACCAAGCTGTGTCCTCCATGAAGATGCCTTCACGCTCCAGCTGCATGAAGAGCTCTCCTCCTGGAACACAAACATGCCTCACTGTGTGACCCTGAGCCAACCACTCCCCTCTAAGCCTCAGTTTACTCATGCCAAAGGAGCACAGTCATCCCTTCCAGCCCTGCTTTTTTCAGGGCTGTTGTGAAGATAGAAACAAACACTTAGGGCAAAGTGCTCTGAGCCCTGTGCCATTCCCTCCCAATGGCCGGCTCATGACTGCAGTGGTAAAGGGATGGTGAGGAGGGGGAAAGGTAGGAATCACCCTGGTGGCCATTCTTTGAGGGCGCTCCAGGATGACCAGAGCCCTACCACTGAGGCACTCCAGGATGAGGTAGAGCTTGCCGCCAGTCTGGAAGGCATACACCAGCTCCACGATGAAGGGGTGCCTCACGGCCTCCAGGATGCTCCTCTCAGCCCGTGTGTGGGCTGTGTCCTTAGCATTGCGCATAATTTTCGCCTGACAGGGTTGGGGAGAGGGGAAGGAGAGATGGACAGTCAGACCCTGTTGGGAATAGCCCATTCCACTGGCCTAGAAGCCTGAGCCCTAGCCCCTCCCAGCCAGGCCAGGCTGACTGGGGTCCTGGCTCAGAGCCCCCAATCCCACAAACTCTCACAAGGTGCCAGCTCTTTCTAGCTGCAGGACCTTAAACAAGTCCCTTCACTCTCCAAATTTAGCTTCCTCAAGGGAAAAGTGCTTTGTACATTGCAAGGCTTCTACTACCATAACCCTGGGCAGCTGACTTGATTTCTCCCAGCCTCAGTTTCCCCATCTGTGAAAGGAGATTGGTTCATAGATGTAGGCCTGGAAGGGACTGTGGAGGCCAGCTAGTCCTACCCCATCATTTCCAGATGAAGATGAAAGTGGCATTAGGCCTGGGGAAGTCCCCTCCCCCTTGCTCTGACTCACCAAAGGTCTACCCCAGCCAGTCATCCACTCCCACTCCCAGGGACGGCACTCACTTTTCTCAACACTTTCATGGCGAATATCTTCCCGGAGTTGGTTCCTTGTACCTTCCTGACCTGGAATACCTGGGAGAGCAGGGCAGGGTGTGTGTTTGGAAGCAGGTGCCACTTGTCAGGGACCCAACTTTCTGGGACTGCAGGATGGGGCTTGTGCCCATGGGAAAAGACACAGGTAGCCAGCATCTTAAGGCACGGGTGTTGGGGGGGCCTCAGCTGCCTTTGAGAAGAGCCCCACTCTGCAGTGTGATGCCTCTTATCCAGGGGGCTATCCCCATACCTTGCCATAGCCTCCTTTGCCCAGGACTCGGAGGAGCTCAAAAGAGTGGGGGCCGATGCGTTCGGGTCCGGGGTTCACACAGGTCTCTGACAATTCCACCTCTTCATAGTGCCCCACGGGCCTGTGGGCATTCTGTCAGAGGAACGAAGCCTCCAGGCTGCCCACCTCCCCTCCAGTAACCCAGGAAAGCCCGGCCCACCCCCACCGTCTTCCCTTCCCTGGCCCAGTCTCAGGCTCTGCCCCACTCACTCCAAACCAGCTGTCCTCAAATCCACGTCAGTGTCCTAGGGGAGAAATTCAAGGTCAGTGTGCTGGTTCTGCCAGCCTGGCATCCCTGATCCCAGACACTCAGGCCATGGTCCCAATTCCCCCCCCCCTTGGAGTTCAGGCCTGGGAGCAAGGTGATAGGAAGGTGGAAGCTGAGAAGCAGGCTGGCACCACGGCCACTCCAATCTAACCTCAGATATTTACTAGCTGGGTGACTCTGGGCAAGCTTCTTGGCCTCAGTTTCCTCATTAGTCAAAGGAGATGATTGGACTCAAGGACTTCACCCTTTCAGCTCTAAGCAAGGATCCCATAATCTCCTAAGAAGGTTCAGAGGGTCCCAAGTCCAACAAAGGACTAGAATTCTAAGAAGACTATCCAGGGTACTAGGCTGGCCAGGGCAGGGCTCCGTTCAGGCCAGGCCAGGGTTAGGTTGCAGGGTAAAGCTTGGGAAGGTAAGATAACTCAGGAAAGAGAAGCTATAGACAGGGCCATAGAAGGGGTGGGGTAGTATCTGTGGACTAGGAAGGGAACCCCAGAATACTGGGGTAGGGGATGAAGGAGGTCATACAGGAGGCTAGGAAAGATGCTAGAGAGGGAGGAGGGCACTGAAGGGAACCAGCCTCTAATGGGCCTGGAGAAAGATGCAGGAAGGGAGGGGGAGCCTCATTTGTGGATCCAGGGAGGCATGGGGTTGGGGGAGACACCATCAGAGGGGACCAAGAATCACAGGACACTGGGGCTGAAGGGGAACTCAGAACAGATAAAGCAGATTCAGTCAGACAGACCTTAAGCTTCTGAACACTGAGTGTCTGAGCAGACCCCTCAGAATGTTGAGGGTAGAGCACGGACCTCAGAATTTAGAATGTTATATGTCAGAGCAAAGATCTGTCCCCCAGAAATGATGAGTGTCAGAGCAGAAAGGGGTCCCATTATTTAGAAAGCAGAGTATCAAAGGAGGGAGGGGCCTTAGAATCCAGAATGTTGAGTGTCAGAAGAAGGGGGACCTCAGAACCATAAGTATCAAAGGAGGGAGGGGCCTTAGAATTCAGAATGTTGAGTGTCAGAAGAGGGGGGACCTCAGAATGTTAAGTATCAAAGGAGGGAGGGGCCTTAGAATTCAGAATGTCGAGTGTCAGAAGAGGGGGGACCTCAGAATGTTAAGTATCAAAGGAGGGAGGGGCCTTAGAATTCAGAATGTTGAGTGTCAGAGGAGGGGGGACCTTAGAATGTCAAGTATCAAAGGAGAGGGGCCTTAGAATCCAGAATGTCGAGTGTCAGAGGAGGGGGGACCTCAGAATGTTAAGTATCAAAGGAGGGAGGGGCCTTAGAATTCAGAA
>NW_027185622.1:0-13356 GCF_028583685.1 Petaurus breviceps papuanus
CCAGGCCAAAGGAATACTCCCTCTTGGGAGGGAGGCCCCCCCCCCCCGCAGCCCATCCCCCCAGGGCAGCTTTCACTGGCAGCAAGTTTATCTTGGCCTTGGGCCTAAATCTGCCCCTGTTACCCCTGGGGCCAAGGAGAACAAACCTAGTCCTTCTTCCCTAAAATGGCCCTTCAGACAGCAGAATGCAGTGTGCATGTTCCCCAGGCCTTCTCTAGGCCACACATCCATGCTCAGTCCCTTGCAGGCGGGCCCTCATGTGACATGGGCTTCACCAGTCTGGACACTCTCCAGCTTACCACAATGGCCTTGCTGGGGCCCCTAGGGATGGTCTCACTGGGGCAGAATGTCAGAGCTGTCCCTGGGTGGAACGGCCAGGCTGCCCTAGAGGGAGAGATCCCCCTTCCCAAGAAGTCAGATGACTTGCTCCGTGGTGATGTCACAAGGTTCCTGCCATTTACTGATTGGACTGGATGCCTTCAAGGTCCCTTCCAATGCAAGAGTGTGGGATACCCTGAGCTAGTCCTCAAGGGACAGCAGTATTTGGAGGGGCAGGAGTGTAATCATGGTAAGGTGTAGGCAAAGGTACGGAGGTCAGACAGCCCCTGACTGCAGAATCTTTGAAGATGTAAGCTTTCTCTGGGATAGTAAAGAAGCCATCCAGGGGAGGACCAGGCCGAGCCATTTGGACTTTGTCCCGTCCTCCCTGGGGAGCTGTCCTGGTGTGCCTGAGGGTGGAGACCAGAGGCAGGGAGCCCTGGGGATCCACGTGAGGCCTGACAGAGCCTGAGCACAGGAGAGAGGCCAGAGGGAAAGCTGCCATGGCCCAAGAAGTGACCAGGCTTGGCCAGTGCTCAGCAAGATTCTGGGGCCCTGAGCCTTAGTGACCAGAGGATGGACTGGAGTTGGGTAGGTCAGAGGTTTTACAGGGAGTCTGGGGACACATGAAGGCCCCAGGGACTGACCACTGGGAGTTCCTTAGGAAGTGAGAGTGAGTCCTGAGTTCAAGCCTCAAAGTTGGGAGGCCTACAGCTGGTCCCTTATCTGTAACCTGGGACACAAGCTCCGTAGAGCTCTGAGGCCCTTTCCACACCTAGTGCTCTGACTCTCGGGAGGAATCCATGGGTCAGTCCATCTCACCCCATTCTGGGGAGGGAGAGGACTGGGCTTCCTCCTCCACCCTCGCCTAGCAGAGGCTTTCCCTTGCTCCCGCAGTCAGACCTGTTTCAGGATGACCTGTACCCAGACACAGCAGGACCTGAGGCTGCCCTGGAAGCTGAAGAATGGGTGAGTGGGCGGGATGCCGAGCCCCTCCTCATCTCCCTGCGTGAAGCCTATGTACCCAGCAAGCAGCGGGACCTCAAGGTTAGCCGAAAAAATGTCTTGCATGAGAGCCGAGCGGCCTCGGCTCCCACTCCCACCCGGGCCGGGCCTTCCACGCCTGCCTCCACCGCCACCTCGGTCAGCACCCCAAGCAGCAGCAGCACCAGCAGCAGCCTCGCCGGAGCTGGGGTAGGTACCTGCCTGCCACCTTGGCCTAGGTCCAGTTAGCAGCACGGCCCAGCCCTAGAGGCCTAGGAGAAGGAAAGGAAATGGGGGCAGAAAATCACTGCCACCTTGCACGTCCACCTGGGGAAGGGCAGACAGGGTGTAGAGGGCCTCAGACTTGCTGGGTGCCAGGTGGGCAGGGCATCCCCCCTGCACACCAGGCAGCCCTGCCTGGGCCTTACTGGTCCCCTGGTTCCATTGCAGGACTCGGGGAAGCTGGAAGAGGTGACCCGTGAGTTACGGCTGCTCCGGACCCTGGTGAAGGAACAGGGCGAGCGCATTGCCCGTCTCGAAGAACAACTGGGCCGCATGGAGAATGGGGATGTGTAGTGCCCAGCCCCTGCCCACTGGAGGCGACCCATCCCTTCCCTGCCCCAGATTCCACCGCTAACTCAGCCGGCCAGGGAGCAGGACCTGGCCCGGACCACTTTTATACTTGTTACCAAGAATGATTTTTTTTTTATATACTAGGCAAGAACTTCCCACACCTCCAAGGGACCATCTGTCCCTCTCCCACAGTCCCCTTCAGCCCACAGGCTCCCCCACCCTCAGCTCCCCTGGTGGAAGTTGTGGGTCTGATTATATTTTCATTCCAAATAAAAACCTCTTTCTAAGAACTTGGCATGGCCTCCCCCTTTGCTGTTGGGGGCCAGGGTGGAGGGGAAAGGGGGCAAGGGGCTTGACTACCAGGAAGAGAAAAGGCATCTCTGGGCCCTCAGCCCTCCAATATTGGGTCAATTGTTCTGCCGCCAAAACCACCTCCCTCTAAGCCTGCTCCCTCATCAATAAGGAGGCCCTGCCTGCTCCCAGCTGGGATCTTCAGAGTTCATGGATCTGGGGTCATTATCCCCACTCTAAGTCAGCCTCTCCCTATTGACTGGCTCATTCCCTCTGCCCACAAACATGCCCATGTTTCTTGCATCCTTTAATTTGTTTATCCGACCATACCTCTCTTCCCTTTTGTGGTGAACTCTCGGAGACAGTTTTCTACACTCACCAACTCCCTCCCTTCCCTCCTGAATGCCAAACTGCACCTTTGCGCTCTGGGGTGCCTCTAGGTTTGGGGGACACTGCCCTCTCCTGGGCCTCGTCCTGCCTTTCCTCAGTCTTCAGGGGAATCTTCATGCCCCAGTAACCAAGGGGTCCCCGGGCCCAGAGCTCACCTCCCCCCAGCCCATCTGGCTGGTGACCTCATCAGCCCCTGGACTTCACCAATCATCTGCTGATGATTCCCAGAGCTTTTCACCAGCTGTATCTTGGACATCTCAGACTGGGCATCCTGTTGGCAGCATTTCAAACTGAACGTGTCCATAACAGAACATATTGCCATCCCCCCAACTCCCCCCTCAGCCCAATGGGACATGAGACACCACCACGGTGTCCAGCCCCCTTGCTCAAAACCCAGCTGTCAGACCAGACTCCTGCCTCTCACTCTCCCATGTGTCCAAGCTGCCTAGAGTCAGTCCCCATCCCTCACTTGGCACCCTCACCTCAGGTTCTTGGCATCTCCCAGCTGGACTATTGGGACATCCTGCCTGGAGCATTCCTGCCTGCCAGGGCCTGGGGGCATCCCTGCCCATCCTCCACTCAGCCCCCACTGATTTTCCTGAATCCCAGATCTGATCGTGTCACCCCTCCTCAATGAACTCAGTGGCTCCCTATTACCTTCAGGATCAGACAGAAAATTTCTTTAAAATCCTTCCTGCTTTTCTCAGCACTCCATGCTGACCGGGGGTTACAGATGCTTCATCTCTCATCGCCGGCCTTGGCACCAGCCGTCTGCCTGCTTCCTCTACTTCCTGCACTTTCCCCCCCCACCCCTCCAAGTTTTCCCTCTGGAATTCCACGTATCTTAAATGCACATAGCTGGTGACTGTTTCCCTCATTAGAATTTGAGCTCCTTGAGGGCAGGGACGGTGTTTCTGCCTAATTTTATATCCCCAGAACTTATGAAATGCTTAATAGATGTCAGCCCCCCTGCTCCACATCCCAAGCCCTTGGGCTGCATGGTTTAAGACACTGGCCAAGAGAAGGGTAACCAGGTAACCCTCCCCACCCTCCTACCCCCTGCCTGATGTGCCTGGCCTCCCCCAGTTCTTCCCCAGCACTGGGCCCCTGCCTGCTTCAGGGAGGGGGTGGGCAAAAGACAGGAAGCCGGAAGCCCCAGTCTAACCCAGGTCACGGTCCCTACCTCCTTCACCCAGTCTGCCCACCCCAGGCTGTTTCATATCCAGAGCTACAGACAGCAGAGTAGCCGGGGTCCAGCTCACAGACCAGAGGGCCAGATGGTGAGTTGGGGGGAACACTGGGGGAAGGGGAAGTGGTCATAGATGCTCCAGGGCCCTCCATCCCAGGGCCAGTCAACTCCAGAGATGGCCCAGGCCAGCCATTGCTGTGCCCTTTGTGGGTGCTGCCTCCCTGATCCCCATCTCCTAGGACTTAACCCAACCTTGGATTTCATGAGTATTGGGAACTCCCAGCACCTGCCCTGCAGCTTAGGGGGTTAAACTGTCTGGGGCAGTCAGAGAGGAAGGGACTCACCCAAGGTCACACAGGCAGAAAGGGGCACAAACAGGCTTGAACCCCAATTCTCCTTGTTCTCGGGCTCAACTCAGGGGATCTACCCACAAAGCCAGGTGCCTCTCCCATGGCCCAGGATCCCATGCCAGAGTTGGGCCCAAATGACTCAAAGAGGATAGAGGGAGGCCATAGCAGAGAGGTAGCGGCCAGCAGTCCAGGGCCCATTGAAGGTGGGGAAGTGAGTGGGCCAGAAATGAAGACTGTCAGCTCCCTGCTCACCCCCACGAGCCTCTGCACGGCAGCCTCCACCTGCTTTGTTCCAACCGCAAGCTTCCTCTGACAGAGAAGGCGGCAGGCAGTGGAGGCCTCAGTCACATGCCTAGGGGCTCCCACCCACAGCTATTTGTGGGGAGGGAGGGAGGGGAGGACATGCTAAGCAGATGGCTCAGAGAAAGGCCCCTGGAGCTCTGCTCCAGGGCAGAGCCCCCCCCCATCTCTGGGGAGCCCTCCAAAGGGAAGGAGGAGAGGGGCTCCCTCCCAGGTCCCATTCTGGACCAGAAAAGCCCTCCCACACTCTCTCCCCACCGCTAGCCCTCTTACAGATGAAGAAACTGATGGTCAGAGTGGACGTGCCCTGCTACATAGCTACCAAGGGCCAGAGCTGGGGCCTGGAGGCTGGGTCTTTCCAGGACAGGGCTCTTCTCCTGAGCTGAGTTCCAGGAACAGGGCACTTCCCTTTGGGGGGGGGGGGGGGGGGATGGGGGGGGACCAGGATACATGAGCCTCCACCCTGGGCAGGGGTGAACGTCCAGACATCCCAAAGTCACAGAACACTGGAGACCTCTGTCCAAGGTGCTTTTCCACCTCATCTCAGCCTCACAAGACTCTTGTGTAGTCATAACATTCCCATTCTACAGATGAGAAAATTGGGGCTAGGTGAGGTGATCAGCCTAACAGCAAGTCGGTGGCCGAGATGTGGCTAGAGCTCTAGACCTCACAGATCTTTGTTAGAGGACCTCTGAGTTCACCTCGGAGGCCCCAGGGAGCTAGGCCTTCCAGGTGCTGAGGCTTGAGCCGGTGCCTTTCCCCTGCTGCCTTCCCTGGCAAACGGAGCTTCTCCACCTTCTCCCCTCCTCCCTCTCTCCAGGCTCTGTCCCGGCTCACAGGCCTGCTGGCGCTGATAGCTCTGCCAGGGGCGCTGGGCTCTGAGGAAAGCAGCTCCCACAGTTCTGTCACCGTGTGTCTGCTGGTGCTGCTGCTGCTGATCCTGATGGTGGGTTTGGCCCTGGCCTGGTATCACCTTAGCCGGGAATCAGGGGGCTACTACCACCCCACCCGCCTGGGTACCTCCCTGTGGAGCCAGGCCCGCCGGCTGCTGCGGGCCACAGGGATGGCCCGGTGCCTCGGAGGGTCAGCCATCGAAGAGCTTCAGGACAGTATGGAAAAGCAGGGAGAGGAGGAGGAGGAGGAGGAGGAGGAGGAGGAGGAGGAGGACCTGGAGCCAGAGGGGGCCGAGAACGACGGGCCTGGGAGCTCAGAGAGCCTGGAGGCAAGCCGAGGGGGTGACCACCCGCAGCAGGAGCCCAAGCATGCTCACTCTGGGGCCCGGGCCGAGGCCCTGCTGAGTGACCTCCACGCCTTTTCTGGAAGTGCAGCCTGGGAGGATGGGGCAGGGACAGAGGGGGGCCACAGCCTCAGCATCACCGCGCTCTAGGCATGGGGGATCTGCCTTACCCTCCCTGCTGCCCACTCCTGGCACAAAAGCCACCAGGGGCTAAAGAGGGCCTCCCCAGCCTCCCACGAGCCCCCTCAGCTCAGCCTGCCTACATCCCCAGGGTACTCCCATGGTCCTGAAGGCATGGTCACTGCATGTCTCCCCACATGGATCTGTGTGCCACACGGCGATGCCCACCTGTCTCTGCATTGTCCCCCCGGCCCCAGACCAAGAGCACTAAGCCTTCCCTGTCCTTGTAAATGTGCGGGTAAAAGAAGCAGGATGCCCGCTCAAGGTCCAGGAAGGGGGAGCAGCCCCTTCTGAAATAAAGAGTCCTACACTGGATTCCTCTGTGCTTTTCTGGATGACCCCACCCCAAGCCCTTTCCCTGTCCAACCTTCCAAAGGCAGCCACCAGAACAGACCCCCGACGCCTGCTCCTTGTTTGGGGGCTTCCTGTGAGCCTGGCCCTAAGCTGCCAAGCCCCTGCCGAGCGAGCCTCCTTCACAAGAAAGGGGCCCTAGCTAGTGCCAGAATTCAAATATTTAATTTCCTAAAAGACACAGCACAAGCAGCTGAGGACCTGGGAGGGGGGTACGCAGTGCTCCCTGAGGCTGTGGCCTGCTGTTCCTGGTGGCAGTCACTTCCCATGATTCTGTGCAAAAGTGCCTCCCCCCCAGGCCCTAAGGGCACTTTGCTCAGCCTGGCCCAATGGGCCTACGGCACTTCCAGGCCAATGCCAAGAAATCCTTCTTCCAAGAGGTAAAGGGGCGATTTGGGTTAAGAGTTCAAGTGAAGCAAGAGACAGCCAATGACAGCCAACGTGGTCCCCTCTCTAGCGTCCAGAACGGCCCCGACCCTTCTTGGATTTCTTGCCGGTGGGCGTCCGAATGGGAAGAGGGGCTGAGCTGACTGGAGGTGGAGGTGGAGGTGGAGGTGGGGCTGGGGGCAGCTCCATGGATTCTGCTGGGCCAGGGCTGGGTCGGAACCCTTCAAAGGGTGAGAATTTCAGGGGGCTGAGGAAGCAACCAAGCCAGTGACAGTTAGAGGCCCTGGTCTTCAGAGCCTTCCTCCTGCCCAAGCACCGGTACAACCTTCTCCCCTCCCACTGCAACTGTCCTGCACTTGGCCATTGGAGGCCCAGTGTACCTGATGGGGGTCCGAGGACTACTGTTGAGGCGTCGAGGGGACCGCAGCTTGGGCTGGAACGAGAAGCCTTCCTTGATGCCCTCCAAGACAGAGGGGGCCACATAGGTGAAGCCCTGGCAGATGATAGCAGGAGTGGAGTTATTCTTTCCCTGCTCTCAGCACTGTGAGACCTCCCTTATCCCCCCATTCACCCCAAACACCGATGAGGGCTCCTCACTAAGAAAGCCTGGTTGGCACTTTCACTGAGGGCTGTGTCATCAGGGCTGTCCACAGGCGTCTGCTTCGTGAAACGTGTGTCAAACTGGCTCACGTCCTCCTCAGACTGCTGCAGTGGGTGGAGGAAAAGCCAGTGGTTGGGCTTCCATGGAGGGATTTCAGGGCCCCCCCCCCACCTACACACACACTCACCAAGCAGGGCCGGAAGGGAGGTTCTACTTGCCGGGCCAACAGGTCTTCCCAATTGATATGGCGGAAGAAAGGGTGTTTCTGTAGAAAGAGAAGCTTCCCATGAAGGTCGACTCTCCCACACAAGAGCTGCACCCCCTTCCCCCAACAGGGCTTGCTCCCAATCCCTGGCAGAGGGCAGTGTGCTAGCCCCCAGTTCATTGAAGCACCTACTATGTGTAAAGCAAAGGGGAAAAAAATGAAACAGACTCTGCCCTGAACAAGTTTGTATTCTATTCTGTATGTGGGTGGAATGTACCATTCACTTCAAGTGGAAAGCAGTACTAAGAACTAAGGGGATTTCAGGGGGAAAGCTGGAGGGAGGGAGCACCTTGGTTAGGGATTCCAAGCAGAAATTAGGAGATATCAGTTCTAGGAACAGTGCCTAGGAAGAACAAAGGCCCCGAGGTGGAAATATGGGAAAGTGCATATCCTGTGCAGACGCCAGCCAGCAGGTTTGTCCAGAGCTGAGCACACGGGAAGAAAATCACCAGGAAATGCATTTGGGAACAGAGTCAGATGGAGGGGAAGGGGTGTGTGTGCAATTTTCAGACTGAGAAGTTTGGATTTTCCCTCCTGCAATAGTGAGCCAGTGAAGATATCCGAGGGGGGAGGGCGCCACAATCAGACCTGCGTTAGCGATCTGTGTGGTCCCTGTGTGAGGGGAGCTGACCCACCTGCACGTCCGCTGCACCCCCAGGTCCACCCCCGAGTCGCTGGCTGGGGTTTCTCTTCAGAAACTAGGGAAGGCAGAGAAAAGGAGAGGAAGGAGTGTGGGCTGGAAGTGAGGGGCCAGGCAGCCCTGAGGAGAATCAGAGGCCATCAGAGGCAGAAGGGAAGGCAGCAGCCTCGGACCTGACCCACACCTGAACTCAATCCTCTACAATCTCCACAACAAGGTCATACCAAAGGCTTCCAGGGACACTTGAGCCTTAGGAAATGCACAGCCAAGCTTCCCAAGCATGATGGAGCTCCCCACACTCTGGGGCTCCCAGGCTGGCCAAGGTTCTGCTCTGGAAAAAGCCTCCCACTTTCAGGGTCTGCCCCTTCCCAGTTGGGAGAAAGCTGTCGTTTCTATGGGGCCAACAGGTTTGCAAAGCACTTTCTTTACATAGCTTATTTCATTTACGCCTCCACATCCTTATGGGGGTGACACCACAGCCATGATTGTGCCCATTTTACACATGTGGAAACGGAGGCTCTTGAGAGGTCCAAGGTCACTTGTCTTAGAGGTGGGAGCTGTCCCAGGTCTTCTTGGCTCCAGGACCAGTGTTAGATGCCCTCCCCCACCGGGCCTTCAGAGAACTTCCCTGCCTTTGGTCCAGGTGTGGGGGAAGGACCTTTTCTTAGTCATGGATCTCAGGATTCTACTCCCCCTTTCTGAAAGTGGATAGGGTCTTGGGAGTCTGAAAGTACTGGGTTCAAATTCAGCTTCAGACTCTTCCTTAGCTGTGTGACTGCCTGTTAATTGAGAGGGTGGGACTCTGTGACCCTCTACTTCGGTCTCTTTCAGTTGTAACTCTGTGATTGTAGGAAGGGAGCCCTCAACCCTGCCCTTGTGACCCCTGGGGGCCCCTTTCCTGGACTGGAATCTGGATATCTCTCACACACACATACACACACACACACTCACACATACTCATACTCACATATACATATACTCACACACACACACACACACACACACACACACACAGAGTAAGGCTTCTGAAATCATAGAGGCCCCTGATCTCCAGCTGAAGAGGCCATCGGAGGCCAGGAGTCCATCTGGGGCAGGGCTCATCCCAGGTTGCCCAGGCAATAAGCAGAACAGCAGATTCCTCAGCCAGGGCTCTGCCCCAGGTTTGGGGCAGGGAGATGGAGGAAGGCAAAGCAGAAGGCAAAACCTGGAGGCAGCCGGGCCCCACCTTCTTGAGCAGGTCTCGAGCATCTGGAGTGAGGTAGGGTGGCAGCGCCAGCTTTGCCCTGAGGATCTTGTCTATTGTTTTCTTGCGATTCTCTGCAGTGAAGGGTGGCTAGAGAAGGCAGACAATGAACAGACACTTGCTGCTGCTGCCCTCCCTGCCCCCCACTCCTCTTCCATGCCCACCCACCCTCCTGAGAAGGGGGGGGAACTTGCCGTTCCTGTGAGCATGTCATACATCAGGGCTCCCAGGCTCCACCAGTCCACTGCCCGGTTGTGGCCACTGCGCGTGAGAATCTCGGGGGCCCTGAAGTGGGAAAGGAGGCCATTAGGCTCCTGCCCTCTAACTCTTCACCCTGCCCTGCCCTCCCTGGGCCCTCACTCCTCACATGTACTCAATGGTGCCACAGAATGTGTGAGTGACTGAGCCCTCGTGGATAGACTCCTTACACAGGCCAAAATCTGTCAACTTGATGTGGCCTGGGGAAGAGAGGGCAGGCAAAGTTAGTGAAGAAGCATTTACTAAGCATATTGTGGGCTGATGCTGGGGATACAAAGACAAAAATGAGATGTCCCTGCCCTCAAGAGGCTTCATTCTACTGCAGACCTAGCATGTGCCCAAAGAAGGCGAGGCAACGCTGCCAACATACCATTCCTGGATGGAAGAAGGGGCGTGAGCCACCTGGAACTCAAGGCTAATGAGTCCCATTCCCTCTTTACCAACATCAGAAGGCCAGCAGCAGCCTGGGGGATCTCTTCCAACAGATGCCTCTCGGGTTCACATTTTGTTTTCTTGGCCTTAGCCCAGGGCTTGCTGAGCAACAATGAGACAGCTATAAACCAAGGCAGCTCCAAAGCACCACCTTGGTTGGAGTCTGCTGCTGGTATTTGAGGGGCCCCTTGAGCCCCTCTGCCTGGACTCACCCTTTCCCTGGCCCCCTCACACACACACACACACACACACACAGAAACACAGACACACACACACACACAAACACAGATACACACACACACACAAACACAAACAGACACTCACACTCACACACACACACACACACACACACCTTGGCTGCTCAACATAATGTTTTCAGGCTTAAGGTCCCTGTAGATGATGCCTTGGGAGTGGAGGTGGCCCAGGGCCAGGGTGATCTCCCCCAAGTAGAAACTGCAGAGACAAGAGAGGCAGAGAGGGCCTGGGTGAGTGAGGGTGGCCCAGGGCCCCTGCCCCATCTGCTCAGTTGTGCACAGCAGGGGATATCCAGGCACCCACCAAGCTGTGTCCTCCATGAAGATGCCTTCACGCTCCAGCTGCATGAAGAGCTCTCCTCCTGGAACACAAACATGCCTCACTGTGTGACCCTGAGCCAACCACTCCCCTCTAAGCCTCAGTTTACTCATGCCAAAGGAGCACAGTCATCCCTTCCAGCCCTGCTTTTTTCAGGGCTGTTGTGAAGATAGAAACAAACACTTAGGGCAAAGTGCTCTGAGCCCTGTGCCATTCCCTCCCAATGGCCGGCTCATGACTGCAGTGGTAAAGGGATGGTGAGGAGGGGGAAAGGTAGGAATCACCCTGGTGGCCATTCTTTGAGGGCGCTCCAGGATGACCAGAGCCCTACCACTGAGGCACTCCAGGATGAGGTAGAGCTTGCCGCCAGTCTGGAAGGCATACACCAGCTCCACGATGAAGGGGTGCCTCACGGCCTCCAGGATGCTCCTCTCAGCCCGTGTGTGGGCTGTGTCCTTAGCATTGCGCATAATTTTCGCCTGACAGGGTTGGGGAGAGGGGAAGGAGAGATGGACAGTCAGACCCTGTTGGGAATAGCCCATTCCACTGGCCTAGAAGCCTGAGCCCTAGCCCCTCCCAGCCAGGCCAGGCTGACTGGGGTCCTGGCTCAGAGCCCCCAATCCCACAAACTCTCACAAGGTGCCAGCTCTTTCTAGCTGCAGGACCTTAAACAAGTCCCTTCACTCTCCAAATTTAGCTTCCTCAAGGGAAAAGTGCTTTGTACATTGCAAGGCTTCTACTACCATAACCCTGGGCAGCTGACTTGATTTCTCCCAGCCTCAGTTTCCCCATCTGTGAAAGGAGATTGGTTCATAGATGTAGGCCTGGAAGGGACTGTGGAGGCCAGCTAGTCCTACCCCATCATTTCCAGATGAAGATGAAAGTGGCATTAGGCCTGGGGAAGTCCCCTCCCCCTTGCTCTGACTCACCAAAGGTCTACCCCAGCCAGTCATCCACTCCCACTCCCAGGGACGGCACTCACTTTTCTCAACACTTTCATGGCGAATATCTTCCCGGAGTTGGTTCCTTGTACCTTCCTGACCTGGAATACCTGGGAGAGCAGGGCAGGGTGTGTGTTTGGAAGCAGGTGCCACTTGTCAGGGACCCAACTTTCTGGGACTGCAGGATGGGGCTTGTGCCCATGGGAAAAGACACAGGTAGCCAGCATCTTAAGGCACGGGTGTTGGGGGGGCCTCAGCTGCCTTTGAGAAGAGCCCCACTCTGCAGTGTGATGCCTCTTATCCAGGGGGCTATCCCCATACCTTGCCATAGCCTCCTTTGCCCAGGACTCGGAGGAGCTCAAAAGAGTGGGGGCCGATGCGTTCGGGTCCGGGGTTCACACAGGTCTCTGACAATTCCACCTCTTCATAGTGCCCCACGGGCCTGTGGGCATTCTGTCAGAGGAACGAAGCCTCCAGGCTGCCCACCTCCCCTCCAGTAACCCAGGAAAGCCCGGCCCACCCCCACCGTCTTCCCTTCCCTGGCCCAGTCTCAGGCTCTGCCCCACTCACTCCAAACCAGCTGTCCTCAAATCCACGTCAGTGTCCTAGGGGAGAAATTCAAGGTCAGTGTGCTGGTTCTGCCAGCCTGGCATCCCTGATCCCAGACACTCAGGCCATGGTCCCAATTCCCCCCCCCCTTGGAGTTCAGGCCTGGGAGCAAGGTGATAGGAAGGTGGAAGCTGAGAAGCAGGCTGGCACCACGGCCACTCCAATCTAACCTCAGATATTTACTAGCTGGGTGACTCTGGGCAAGCTTCTTGGCCTCAGTTTCCTCATTAGTCAAAGGAGATGATTGGACTCAAGGACTTCACCCTTTCAGCTCTAAGCAAGGATCCCATAATCTCCTAAGAAGGTTCAGAGGGTCCCAAGTCCAACAAAGGACTAGAATTCTAAGAAGACTATCCAGGGTACTAGGCTGGCCAGGGCAGGGCTCCGTTCAGGCCAGGCCAGGGTTAGGTTGCAGGGTAAAGCTTGGGAAGGTAAGATAACTCAGGAAAGAGAAGCTATAGACAGGGCCATAGAAGGGGTGGGGTAGTATCTGTGGACTAGGAAGGGAACCCCAGAATACTGGGGTAGGGGATGAAGGAGGTCATACAGGAGGCTAGGAAAGATGCTAGAGAGGGAGGAGGGCACTGAAGGGAACCAGCCTCTAATGGGCCTGGAGAAAGATGCAGGAAGGGAGGGGGAGCCTCATTTGTGGATCCAGGGAGGCATGGGGTTGGGGGAGACACCATCAGAGGGGACCAAGAATCACAGGACACTGGGGCTGAAGGGGAACTCAGAACAGATAAAGCAGATTCAGTCAGACAGACCTTAAGCTTCTGAACACTGAGTGTCTGAGCAGACCCCTCAGAATGTTGAGGGTAGAGCACGGACCTCAGAATTTAGAATGTTATATGTCAGAGCAAAGATCTGTCCCCCAGAAATGATGAGTGTCAGAGCAGAAAGGGGTCCCATTATTTAGAAAGCAGAGTATCAAAGGAGGGAGGGGCCTTAGAATCCAGAATGTTGAGTGTCAGAAGAGGGGGGACCTCAGAATGTTAAGTATCAAAGGAGGGAGGGGCCTTAGAATTCAGAATGTCGAGTGTCAGAAGAGGGGGGACCTCAGAATGTTAAGTATCAAAGGAGGGAGGGGCCTTAGAATTCAGAATGTTGAGTGTCAGAGGAGGGGGGACCTTAGAATGTCAAGTATCAAAGGAGAGGGGCCTTAGAATCCAGAATGTCGAGTGTCAGAGGAGGGGGGACCTCAGAATGTTAAGTATCAAAGGAGGGAGGGGCCTTAGAATTCAGAA
>NW_027185623.1:0-15113 GCF_028583685.1 Petaurus breviceps papuanus
TTAAAGATCTCCCATGCCCCATGGACGTGCTGACATAGCAGAGCAAGAGAAAGTGAAAAGCCGAGCTAACGGTCCTGCGGTTGGCAGTTGGCGGCGGTTGCCTTTTTTTTTTTTTTGAGTTAGGACTCCTGCTGAGGACTGCCAGGGGCCGGAGCTGCTGGGAGCGCTCTTCCAGGACGCTGGGTGGTTGCTGTGAGTGGGGAGAGGAGGACCTTTGCCTGAGGTAGCCTGTTCTGTTTTAAAGGCTTGAAAATGTGGGTGCTTTCTACTTTATCTACCTGTGCCAATGTCATAACTACTCTGATGGCTTTCACTTTCTGGTTTTGGGACTCAGTCTTTTGGTATCTTAATAAATTTTCTAGTTTATTTCCCCAAATGGCAAACCTGATGTATTTTGTGATGGATAATTATATCAGCATATTTGTAATCTCTATAGGCATTGTGAATATGGCATTGCTGATACATATACATATTCACATATTTCTATTCCCTTCAACTATTCTCATACTGAGAAAAATTTTATCAGTTACAATTATCATTTTTCCTTGTAGGGATATAAATAGTTCAACTTTGATAAGGTCCTTATGATTTCTCTTCCCTGTTTACCTTCTCATGCTTTTCTTGTTTCTTGTATCTGAATGTCAAATTTTCTATTTAACTCTCTTTTTTCATCAAGAATGTTTGAGAGTCCTCTATTCCACTGAATGACCATATTTTCCCCTGAAACATCATACTCAGTTTTGCTGGGTAGGTGATTCTTGGTTTTAATCCCTTTGACCTCTGGAATATCATATTCCAAGCCCTTTGATCCTTCAGTGTGGAATCTGCCAGATTCTGTGTTATTCTGATTGTGTTTCTACAGTATTCAAATTGGTTCTTCCTGGCTGCTTGTAATATTTTATCTTTGATCTGGGAATTCCAGAACCTGGCTATAATGTTACTAGGAGTTTTCTTTTTGGGATCTTTTTCAGGAGATGATTGGTGGATGCTTTCAACCTCTATTTTGCCCTCTGGTTCTAAAACATGAGGGCAATTTTCCTTGAGAATTTCTTGAAGGATGATTTCTAGGTTCTTCTTTTGATCATGGCTTTCAGGTAGTCCAATAATTTTTAAATTATCTCTCCTGGATCTATTTTCCAGGTCAGTGATTTTCCCACTGAGATATTTCACATTGTATTCTATTTTTTCATTTGTTTGGATCTGTTTAATAGTATCTTGATTTCTCATAAAGTCACTAGCTTCTATTTATTGCAATCTAATTCTTAAGGAATGATCCTCTTCAGTGAGCTTTTTTTTTAAGCAATTGGGGTTAATTAACTTGCTCAAGGTTACATGGCCAGTTATTTCTGGGTGCGGTGCTAAGTATCTGAGCCTGGATTTGATCTCCAGGCCATCCCAACACTGGGGCCAGTGCTCTTACTCGCTGAGCCACCTGGCCACCCCCCTTCAGTGAGCTTTTGAGATTCTTTTTCCATCTGGCAAATTTGGCTTTTTAAGGCATCCTTCTCCTCATTGGCTTTTCGAGCCTCTTTTGTCATTGAGTTAGTCTATTTTTTAAGGTGTTATATTCTTCAGTCAGATTGTTCACTCTCATTCCATAATTTTCTTGCATCATTCTCATTTTTCTTCCCAATTTTTCCTCCCCTTCTCTTATTTGGTTTTCAAAATCCTCTTTAAGCTCCTCTATGGCCTGTAACTAGCTTGTATTTTTCTTGGAAGCTTTTATTACAGGAATTCTGACTTTATTGGATGCCTCCTGTTCCATGCTTTATTCCTTTTTGTCCCCAAAATAGAAGTGTAAAGTTGGGTCACTCTGCTTGGTTTGCTTCCTTTGCCTGCTCATGTTGCCACTCAATTACTTGACTTTTGAGCTTTTGCCACAGTAGGACTCTGCTACCAGACAGGGGAGCTTCATCCCAATTGCTGGGGTTTTCTCAGCTGCCAAAGGTATTAGTTGGGTGCCCTTTCTGAAGCCTCCACATGCTCTGACAAGCTGGTCGAACACCCCAGGGCCTCCACCCCAGACAGTGATCCAGATCCAAGCATGTTAAAGTAAGAGCTATTACCCCTCAGTCTGGTTTCTTGGTTCCCCTACATTCTGCAGGCCAGGAGCAGAAGCTGCCACCTAGTGGCAGCTGCATGGCCATTGTGCCTCAGCCGCTTCTCACCCTGGGGGCAAAGGCCAACTGCACTCCCAAACTACTTGATCCCAAAGTCCACACTGTACTGACCTCTCACTTTGTCCTTAGCATCTATTTGTTGATAATTCTCGAAACTGCCACAGCTGCTGGTGATCTGAAGTCCCTCCAGCCAGCAGCTGGTAAGGCCTGCCCTGAGGCTAAAACCTCCAGCACTCGAGGGGCTGGAGGCGGCTCCCAGAGCACTGTGCCGGCCACTTCCTGCTGGGCTGTCCTCAGTGGGAGGTTAGCATCTCTCTGTCATTTTGTGGGTTCTGTAGCTCCATAGTTTCTTCAGAGTCACCTTTTACATGAATTGGAGGAGGTGGAAGCCAGAGCCCTGAGGAAGTCCTTTTTCTACTCTGCCATCTTGACTCTGTCCCCTCCCTTCCCCCCTGCCCCCCATCATTAGTTCTTTAGAATTGTCTTGGATCATTGTATTCCTGACAACATTTAAGACATTCACAGTTAAGCATCATATGGTATTACTGTTACTGTGTATAATGTTCTCCTAGTTTTGCTTACTTCACTTTGCATCAGTTCATTTAAGCCTTTCCAGGTTTTTCTGAAAGCATCCTGTCTTAGATTTCTTATTTCACAGTAGGATTCAATTATAATCGTATACCACAACTTGTTCAGCCTTCCCCAGTTGATGGACATCCCATCAATTTCAAGTTCTTTGCCACAACAAATCTGCTATAAATATTTTTGTATAAATAGTTCTTCCTCTCCTTTTTTAATATCTTTGGGATAGTAGTAGAGGGGTATTGCTGTGTCAAATGGTATGCACAGTTGCCCTTTAGGCATAATTTCAAATTGTTCTCCAGGATGATTGGATCAGTTCACAACTCCACCAACAGTGTCCCTATTTTTAGTGTCCCTATTTTCTCACATCCCTTCCAACATTTGTCATTTCCCTTTTCTGTCATATTAGCCAATCTGATTGGTATGAAGTTATACATCAGAGCTGTTTTAATTTGCATTTTCCTAATCAATAGTAATTTTTTCACATGTCTATAATCCTGCTTCTCAGTCACTGTTGGGGAGGCTTTGTTGAGGGAAGCATCACCCAGACTGCAGCTTTTGAATTTCTTATTATCCCTCAAGTACTAGGTCACCTACCACCTGTTAGCTAGCACCTAATGGCAATTGGAGAGGAGCTAAGATACAATGTCCCATCCCTTTTTGCTGTTATGGACATTTGAATTGTCTTTATCTCATTATGAAAGTTATCTATAAAAGCTGGCTCCATCTCTAGTGATCAGCCTGTCAATGTCTTGTTACCTTGATGTACTTTTAAGAAACTCCTTTTAATATCTAGAGAAAAGCACAAAGAATTTTACTTTTAACAAATGAAGAACCACTAGAAGCTTTTGTGGGTTTTCTACTCTGGCTATCACTATGGGTAGGCCTGCTCCAACCCTGGAACCAGAAATCAGTTACCACCTGATAGGTGGCCCACCACAGCAGTTGGTTAGGCTGTGAAGTGGCAGAGAATTTAGCTACCCAAAATTGAAGACAGAAAATGGACAAATAGATTCCCAAGTCCAGATTTTGATTTTTTTTTTCATTTGTGCACAAAGAAGGGAAGGCAGAAGGAAAGGCCAAAGGCTCACCAGGAAGAGGCAGGTAAGTAAATAGTCTTGCCTACATCTGCATGGGTATATCAGTATTAATAAAAGAAGTGGGAGGAGTGAGCCTTCAGGGGATTCCAGGGTAGACTAGTTATAATAGTTTGGGAAACATTTTGCCAGATATATCCACAACTGAGCAATGAGGATAGGTAGGGATTGGGGAAATTTTGGGGAAAAAAAGAAAAAATATATTTTGACGGGATAAAGGATGAGATTTGAGGTATTGAACTCAGTCAGATGTACATTCTAAATGTGATTTGAATATCTCTAGGCTAGGCAATCCAGAGATTTTCAGTGCTGTGGAGTGAGGCTTTGAAACAGGAAATAGAAGAGGTGATTAAGTACTAAGAATACCTTTTGGGAAGGCTGCAATAAAATCTTTAAGGCTTTCAAACTTAAGTATAAAAAGGACAACCTCTCCCTTTCTGAATGTGCCCAAGTTGGAGGGGCAGACAAGAGAATGAGAAGGAAAAAAAATTCAGCATAGTGAAGATTATATCCATAGATAGTGTGGGATATGGTTGGCAAGGGAAATGTCTAGTCAAAATATGAAAGAAACAAGAGGTGCAATTGTGAAGGGCTTTAAGCTCAGCTTGAAAGGAGGAAAACGTTTAACCAAATTAGGGATAAGAGGAAATGGCTAGGAAGTTAAGAAAAGTTGTAGTCTCTTTTGCACTGAGAGTATGAATAGAAGGCTTGAAAGTAAAGGACTGTGGAAATTTGGAAAGAGGAGTAAGGAAGAGTTTGATCTCATTCAGATAAGAAGGATATGAGAAACTTTATTCGGTTGTTCACGATGATATGGAAAGTAAAGAAATGTATTTGCAGTATTGAATTACTTGGGGATAGCAAACCATTAGGAGGGTATATTTTAGTCCTTATGTAAAGGATATGCATTGATGGTTTCATTACTGAATAATACAGTTCAGGTTTGTAATTTCTATGCTTCAGAAGAGTTTCATGGATCCTAAAAGAGGGACAGAAATGCAAGACTGTAGCTTTACATCTTTGTCAGTAGACCAACTGAAATAAGCTGTCCCTGTAATTTAAAGGGATAGCAGTAAATGGCCCTTGGATGAATTGAAACTTAAAAATTACCATGAGTGATTATAAATCCAGATTTGATTTGGTACTGAAGCTAAATCATCCTGTGGTCTCATTTATAGTGAAATGTGTTCTCCTATCAGGATAACTGTGGTAAATCATAACATAATGCAAAAATGCATTTGTTATTTGGCATTAAGGCAGAAGAAAAAAAATGCTTATGGATCAGGAAAACCTGAATCAAAAAATCTGGTCTCAGAAATTTATTGACTATGTGACTTTACCTCTGTTTACCTTAGTTTCCTGATCTGTAAAGGGGAAAATGAAACAATAGCACCCACCTCCCAGGGTTTTTGTAAGGATCACATGATTTTAAAGTGTTGAACATATTGGCTGGCATATAGCTAACACTATATAAATGTTAACTATTGTTAATATTATTATTTATTTAATTAGAGGTAATTACTCCATACTTTATAACTTTAAACCAGGTTTTAGATATGAACAGTCTAAAATGCTAAAAGAGATAAAATGATGGGATCTCTGTGTAAAAGAATTCAGACATACATTCAAATAAATTGATGTTATTTGGCATCCAGTACCTCTAAATTTTTTACATTGTAAAAATCCAAACTATTTTTTATGTTTATGTTGGTATTGGGTTTCCAAATTTCCTTGTATTGTAGCTGCTGGAAAACCATTGTATGAGACATACTAAAAATTTATTTTGTTCTGGTTACTATGAAATTGTTAATTAAGACTTTAGTGGTTATTGTCATAATGTAAAAGCCTAGTAAGTATCTAATTGGGTATATTTTGAAAGGGAAAAATTGATAATTACTATATAAGAAAAGGTAAAAAGAAAAAACCTTGTAAAATCTCCTTATTTGTAAACTTCTGAGGGTCCTTGAGATCATCTGCTTGGGTAAGGTTATAAAATCTTATTGGATGAGGGATGGCTCCCTCTAGGTTCAGCAGGAATTCTGATCTTATCTAAGACCAGAAAACCTGCTATAGCATCTGGAAAGAATTCAAGGTCTCAGGCTTAATTGGAGTGAGAGTTTTAGGCGACCTGCAAGTGAGAGGGGTACAGGCTTTTACTTTTAAAGGGTAGGGCTGCCATTGTCAGGGCTGACTGGATGGAGGGAAGGGACCTCAGTGCATAGATAAAGGTTAGAGCTGACTGAGAAGAACTTGTGACTTTAGTGCATAGATAGTTTAGATGAGATTTGGGCCAGACTGGAGGAGACTTGAGGCAAGGACAAAGGAGTATCTGGGCCAGACCGGAGGAGACATGAAGAGATTAAGTAAGAACAAAGGTTCTTTAAGTAAGTAATTAAGTAAGAACAAGGTGTTGCCTAGGCAGATAGGGGGAAGGGGCAGAGTTTGAGGCTGGGAAAGGGATTTTACAGAGTACAATTTTACAATACAAATTGCAGTTACCATTGTAAAAACTGGTTTTACAAATTGGTTTTACAAATTGATTAGACCCCAGGTACCCCATCATTTTCAGCCCTGTGAAAGAGGTTGCTTGTGCCATGGAATTCCTAAAGGATGAACTGATTTACTGAGAAAATGGAATCCCATCTCCTACTCCTAGAAAAAACTGGTGAGAAATTTCCAAGTCTACTTGTAATAAAGAGAGTTACAACTAAATTTACTTGCCTATCACTGGTGAAGATCATGGAATTATATCTGGAATAGTACATATTGACAATAATTGTCCAGTGTTTTTCTGGGGTTTTGAGTAAACTATCATATGTTCATTGTCTCTGTGGAATTCCAAAATATAATATTTTCTTGATTTCTAATGATTGATTTTTATACCAGGATGAGTTTGAACTGAAAAGGTAAAAGAATAAAAGGATGTTTAGTAAATTTTTGAAGGCCTTTTATTGTTCCAGTACCATGACAGTTATGACTAGCCTTAAGCTGTGATTAATGGAACTTGGTTTTTGAGATAAAGTCTCATGGGACTACAATCTAATATTATACAAAGTTTGGATTTCAAGTATGATTATTTGCACTGTAATGAGGCCAATAGTTTCCCAGTCAAGGAGGATTCCATGTGCTGCTCAAAGGGAGTTTAGTCTAGAAACTGTTATAAATAGTATAATAATAATAATAATAATTGTAATTATATATATGTATATAATAAAATTATCTTTTAAGCAAATTCATTTGAGTAACTGTTGAATCTGGGGAGTAAAAGCATCTACTTACAATGAGTGCTGGCACCTAAATATTCATATATAGGATAAGATCCTTAAAGTATATCTTCCAGTTACTGAGTTACTAGACATGGAAAACTTTGAGAAAGCAACAAAAATCAGACAATTATATGTACAAACAGACTTTGAACGTGTTATGATAATAAATTCTAAAAATTAGATTCAGGATTTTATGTATAAAATTGCATTGATAATTGTAAAGAAGAAAAATAGTTACAGCAAGTGGTATGTAATAACTGAAAGCTTCTGAACTTTCAGGTGAATCATGTGTTCCTAATTTGATGTTCTTATAGCTCTATTGTTAGTAAGATCAGAATCATAAGATTTGAGTATATTTTACTCACATGAATTAGTTTTTGGAAAAAGAATATTAAGAGGTTATGTCAAATTGTATTGAGCCTGGTTACTAGTAGATTTGAGTAGAATTCCCTAGGAATCTCTGCAAGTGTCTTGGAACCAGAGAAGCAAATCCACTGGAAAGTGGCCATTTCAGAGATGCCTTGGGAATGAGGCCTATTCCTGAATGTTCAAGGGAAGACATTGTCAGGGATCAGACAATTACATGGGACATCTGGGACTCAAGATGAAATGTGTTCCTTAACTGAACATTGAGAGTGGGTTACAAGGATAATTGGTGTTAACTAATATTGATGATCATTATTGTATTACTTTGGTCTTTGGTCTCATGGTATTTATGTTTACTGAGTGTTCTTGGTGACCTTGTTGATATGTAAATCTTCCCTCTAAAATTAGTATATGGTGAGCCTTCTAAGTGGCCTGATGTGAAACCTGCCTTAGTTGACATATAGAGCTTAACAAGGTTTGTCTCCTTCAGAGATACATGAGATTGACTCTTTACCTCAGATTATTTGACTGTATGACATTGATGGAAACATGGGATTGTGATTTGTGATGCTCATAGCCACAGTACACTTGTTTCCTATTATAAGTTTAAGTCCCCTAGCTTATAGACAGGTTGATGTGGCTGAACAACAGAGAGCAGGACAATGCAGTTGAGGATAAAGGGGTGCTATGAAACTAGAGGTGGTGCTGCACCATATATATGGTTAGCACCAAATTGGGGAATTATAGAAAGTTATGCTGACTCAGTGACCCACTGTTTCCAGTCTTGGTAGTCAATCATTATTGGGGGAGGTATCACGCTAACAGTTGCATCTTTTGTATTATCTGCTATCTGTAACATATCAGGTCAACTACTACCTGTTAGCCTGCTTGTACTAGCAATTGGGTAGAAAGTGAGATGCGATGTCCCATCCCCCTTTACTGATGTGGACTTATCTGAAATGTCTATCGTTTTTATGAAAGTTATCTTGAATAGCTGGCTTAGTGATCAGCTAGTCAACATGTTACTACCTAGATACAGTTTCAATAAACTTTTTAATTCTCTTTTTCCCGAGTTTTGCCTCATTAATTAGAGCTAAAGCCCAAACAAAGAGTTTTCCTTTGAATAGGATACTGTCTTCTCTGTTACCTGTATGAATTGGTATTGTACTGAGAGTGAGGCAAATTGGAAAAGGAGAATCCCTAGAGCAAGCTTTAAAGGCAGAGGCAGAAACTGCCTAGTATGGAGAGCTGTAAGGGTTATGGGATTTAAAGATCTTCCATGCCCCATTGGACTTGCTGACGTAGCAGGAAGGGGTGGGACAAGAGGAAGTGGAAGCCAAGTTAGAATTCCTGCAGTGACTAGCAGTGGTGGCGGCAGTGGCGACAGCGGCAGTGGCAATGGCAGTGGCAGCGGTAGCAGTAGTGCTGAGGTGGGGGTGGAGGAGCGAACCCTTTTGTTGAACCAGCCAGAATTTCTGCTAAGGACTCCTGCTGAGGACTGCCATGGGCCAGAGCTCTAGGAGCATGCTTCCTGGACGCTGGGTGGTTGCTGTGAGTGGGGAGAGGAGGACCTTTGCCTGAGGTAGCCTGTTCTGTTTTAAAGGTTTGAGAATGTGGGTACTTTCTACTTTATCTACCTGTGCCAATTTCATAACTACTCTGATGGCTTTGATTTTCTGGTTTTGGGACTCAGTAATTTGGTGTTTTAATAAATATTCTAGCTTTATTCCCCATATAGAAAGCCTGATGTATTTTGTGATGGATAATTATATCAGCATATTTGTAATTTCTGTAGGCATTGTGAATATTGCATTGCTGATATATTTGGCAGCGAGGATGGGATCACAAAATATCAGGCCTCTATTTGGAAGCAGCGGGGCTTTAGAGGGAGAAATGGCTATTCCAGAATGGGAAGATTTGCCTTATTCCTCTCTAGCCAGAGAATGGGCCAAAAGCACAGGGCTCTGTGAAAACTGGGAACCAAGGCTAAAAGAGGGAGAACCTGGAGATTTGGAAAGATGTTTGCAAGGAATACCCATAGAACCAGGCAAAGAACTGGCAGGAGTGTGCAGGAGAGGCTGGGTGCTGCTAACAAGTTATCGCCTTATGTGTAAAAGTAGGGATAAGCTGCTGGAAGAAAGAGCTCGGATGGCTAGGGAGTCAGATGGTTTGCCTGAGGATTCTTCTGTGTCACAGCATTCAGAAGAGCAAACTGGAGGGACTCATGTGGTCCAGGAGCAAGCTACTATTCATGTAGCTAAAAGGAAGTGAAAAACTAGCAGAAGGAATGTCCATGAAGCTTTTGTACAGGCTGGGCAGAGTTGCTCTGACAGCTTCCAGGAGAATGTGTGTGAGGAGAATGGAGCAAGGTTAGATGAGGAATCTTCTAATGTAGAAGCTCTCCCCATATGAAGAAGAACACAGGAGAACCACCAGGGCAAAACAGAGTCCAGGGAGATAATTGAGGATTTCACTCAACAGGAGATTACTGATATATTGAGTAAATTCACCCAAAGAATGGGGGAGTCCTTAGTGTCCTGGGTAGTAAGAATCACGGATGAAGGCGCTGGAGGAATAACACTGGACAGTGAGGACTGCTTAAAATTCATAAGTATCAGTCAGAATCCTTTTGTACACCAAGCTTTTAGGGATCACCCTATGCAAGGAAGTAACAACAAAACTAATCTGTTAGCTTTAGCTGCAGAGGGATGCAAAAAGCAATATCCTACTGACTCTATGTGGCCTAGGGGAGACAGACCCTGGTATTCACTTAGAGACTGTATGAGAAAGCTAAAGGAGGAGGTAATGAAAACTGCTATCATGATTCGAGATGCAAATGCATATTATGATACCCCCCCTAGGAGCTCCTCATAGAAATATCATAGGGAAGACGGCTCCTCCTGCTTATAAGCACCTAATTCTGACTCTGTTAATTGGAGAAATAGGGCACCCTCTTTCAGAGGTGCTGGATAAGATTTCACAATTAAGTGACCCAGGGGAATGGGAAAAAGATAAATTGCCTCGAGAGAGAAGAGTAAACAGCCAGAGGATTCAGAGACAAAATAGACCAACAAGAAGGGAACTGTTTACTGCTCTATTAAGAGCAGGGGTGGACTTTAGAAGAATAGATGGTATTCCAACTAAAGAGCTGCATAAGTTGTACCAAGAAAAGGTACTTAGCATTAGAATGAATAGGGAAGCAGGAACCACCCCTGCAGGTACTCCTGAATCTGAATCTTTGTACCCAAGTTTGCCCCACCTTTAGGGAGAATAGGAGACAGGCCAAGCCCGAGGCCAGATTAAAGAAATATACAGAAGAGATTGCAGACCCCATATTGGTTTATTTTTTTTAAAGCAATTGGAGTTAAGTAACTTGCTCAAGGTTACACGGACAGTTATTTCTGGGTGTGGTGCTTAGTATCTGAGCCTGGATCCGATCCAGGTCATCCCAACACTGGAGCCGGTGCTCTTACTTGCTGAGCCACCTGGCTGCCCCTAAGCAATTGGGGTTAAGTAACTTGGTCAAGGTTACACGGCCAGGTGTTTCTGGGTGGGTGCTAAGTGTCTGAGCCCAGGATTGGATCTCCAGGTCATCCCAACACTGGAGCTGGTGCTCTTACTCGCTGTGCTACCTGACCGCCCTCTCCCCCCCCCCCCATATTGGTTTAACAATATATTGGAAGAATGGATCAACTACTGTGACTAGGGCACTGCTGGATACTGGGGCTGAGGCCACACTTATCTATGAAAACCTTGATAAGTTTAAACATGGAACTCCTATTACCATCACAGGTCTAGGAGGGGCTAAAATATCTGCCAGACAAGTTAAAATAACAATGAAAATTGGGCAGTTACCTAAGAAAGAATATACTGTGGTTGTTGTACCCATTCCTGAATATATCATTGGAACAGATATATTGAGAGGCATGACTCTGAATTTACCTGAAGGGAGATACCAATTTGCTGTAAGGAAGATAGGAATTAATACAGTTTTAGTGGGAAAAATAAAAATGGACCTAATCACTTTACCTGAACCTTCTGAAGTAATTACTTTAAAACAGTATCGTGTGCCAGGTGGACAAGATGAAATTACCACTACTATAAAGGAATATGTTGAAGCAGGAGTGTTAGTCCCTATAACCACAAGATGGAATAATCCTGTCTGGCCAGTAAGAAAATCATATGGGACATGGAGAATGACTGTGGATTATAGACAGTTGAATAAGGTGACTCCTTCTTTGTATGCTGCTGTTCCAGATACCATCACCTTAATAGAAAGGATCCAGAAATATGATGGTACTTGGTATGCAGTTATTGACTTGGCAAATGCCTTCTTCACCATCCCAATAGACCCTAAACAATGGGATCAATTTGCTTTCACTTGGCAGGGTAGACAATATACTTTCACCCGCTTGCCACAAGGGTACATACATAGCCCCACTATTTGTCACAGGATTGTGGCTGAACAGTTGGATGAATTAAAGCTACCTGGTGTACAGCTTACCCACTACATTGATGATATCATGATACAGGGAAAAGATGCGAAAGTAGTGGAAAGGAGTTTGACCCTTCTAATTGAGCATATGAAAAGTAAAGGGTGGGAAATTAACCCTGCAAAGGTTCAAGGACCAGCTCAGAATGTGAAGTTTTTGGGTATACAATGGAACAAGGGGCTAAGGGAGATTCTTCCTCAAGCCCGACAAAAGATTCAGGATTTTCCTACCCCTACCAATAAGAAGGAGGCCCAAAAGTTCATAGGATTGTTTGGATACTGGAGGCACAACATTCCACATTTGGGACAGATTTAAAAACCTTTATATAGAGTCACACGGAAGAAATATGAATTCAATTGGGGACTTGACCAGAGTAAAGCTTTTGAAGAAGCCAAGGCTGCCATACAATTGGCCCTAGATTTGTGGCGCATGCAAAATGGTCCAGTGGAATTGCAAGTGACTGTACAAGATGATTATGCAAACTGGAGCTTATGGCAAAAACAACAAAGTCGAAATGTACCTTTGGGATTTTGGTGTAGGAAACTCCCTTCATCTGGAGTCCAGTACACACCTTTTGAAAAGCAGTTGTTAGCTGCATATTGGGCTTTGGTGGAGACTGAACAACTGACTGTGGGCCATGAAGTGATATTAAGACCTGGAATCCCAATTATGACCTGGGTAATGAGTACCCCAGCTTCTCACAGAATTGGACATGCCCAAGAGGCTAGTATAATCAAATGGAAGTGGTATATTCAAAATAGAGCGAAAACAGGCAAAAGCGGAGTCTCTGCTCTGCATGAATCTATAGAAAACATAGAAATTGAGAGGAATGACACACCCCCTGAGCCAAAGCCACAGTTGGTACAATCCACTGTAAAATGGAATGAGGGATATGATGTATTAACTGAGGAACAAAAGAGACATGCATGGTTTACTGATGGGACAGCAAAATATTTGGGGCAAAAAAGACATTGGAAAGCAGTGGCCTATAACCCATGTACTAGAAGGACTTTGGAAAGTACTGGGATAGGTGCAAGTAGCCAATATGCTGAACTTATGGCAGTATATCAAGCCATCAAAATAGAACAAGGAGGGCAGTGTCATATATTCACTGATTCATGGGCAGTAGCTAATGGGTTAGCTACATGGATGCCCATGTGGAAAAATGAAAATTGGGAAATTCATGGCAAGCAAGTCTGGGGCAAAGAATTATGGGAAGATATCTGGAACATGTCTTTGGTCACTGACTTGTCAGTTTTTCATGTAGATGCTTACGTGGCCCCCACCACACCAGAACGTGAGTACAATGCTCATGCTGATCGACTGGCAAAGATTGCTACTGAATGTATTGTCCCTACTTTGACAACAACTAATGATCCGGTATTAGCAAAATGGGTCCACCAAACAGCAGGCCATTTGGGGGTCCAGGCCACACACCAGTGGGCACAAGATCGAGGTATTAGTATCTCTCATTCACTGTTAAAACAGATAGCAGAAGAATGTCATATATGTCAATTGGAAAAGGAGCGAACTGTTCCTCGGGTAGTAACTGGAGAGATAGCAAGAGGAAAAGTCCCAGCCCAAATCTGGCAAATAGATTATATTGGTCCACTACCACAGGATAAAGGATGCAGATTTATATGTACTTGTGTTGATACCTATTCAGGTGTACTAGTAGCTTGTCCTTATAAGAATGCAACCCAGAAAAACACTTGTAAAACCCTAGATCTCATAAGTCTATATTATGGAACCCCAATGCAGATTCAAAGTGACAATGGGTCACATTTCAAAGGCAATGAAATGAAGAAGTATTGTATACTAAACAATATAGAATGGATATATCATATTCCATATTATCCAGAAGCATCTGGGTTAATTGAAAGAATGAATGGATTACTGAAAGAACAGTTGAGGAAGTTAAGTTCCAATAATTCATATCAACATTGGAAGGATAATTTGTTCATGGCTTTGCGTAATTTGAATAATAGACCATTGGGAGGAAGTACACCTCTAGCCAGAATGATGACCCCCAATCTGCAAATTAGAAAACAACAAACACACAAGATCCCAAATATTGAGTATTTGACCTTGAGGCCAGATGTCCCAGCACTGTGCCCAGGACCACCTGGTTCAGTGGGGTATGATTTACATTGTTTAGAGGACTTTTGGTTGGACAGGAAAGAAGTAAGAAAAATTTCCACTGGGATATGCATAAGAATCCCTAAAAATCACTTTGTACAGATTTTACCCAAATCAGGATTAGCAGCTCAAGGAATACATGTATTGGCTGGAGTAATAGATTCTAATTATCAAGGAGAAATTGTTGTAACATTCCAGAATTTAGGTGAAGGGCCCATACAGATTCACAAGAATGATAGGATAGTTCAAGTGATTATCGTTCCTTGTAAAACAATGCCACTTGTAAAAACTGACCCTCCTTCCAAAATAACTGTCACAGGAACTGAAGGATTTGGTTCTAGTGATAGAATAAAATCAGGAGCTAAAGTATGGGTAAAACAGAAGCCAGATGATGTTCCAAAGGCTGCAGAGATTATAGCATATGGGAAGGATAACACTGTAACTATTGTTTATTCTGGAGAAGATGATTACAAATTGTACCCTTAAATCATTTATTCTACCGTGAGTGAGGCTACAATAGTCTGGTTATTGTCTCTTTGCTTCTTCTTGATTTTTTGTTTGTTCACCTTGTTTGTTAGATTTGTTTCCACAGGCTTGGTACCCTCCATCTGTAGATGCCTGATAGCTTAAGCTGGATGTCACCCCCTGTCTGCAACTGTGATGTGTCACCCTTGGACCTGGCATCAAGCATATTAAGAACTGACCTCTCAAATGGGACCCCTTAGGACAGGGACAGCTCTACATCCGATTTCAGCAGCAAGTAGCCATAGAAGAAGAGATCTTCACCCCTTACCACAAGATTTTGGGGCCCCATTTGTTCGGGGTGGGGGGAATGATGGGGAGCTTGTGCTCAAGCCCCACCCTGAAATATGGTTTTTTGTGTTTATTGTGTGCTATTCTTGTTATATTGTTGTGAAATTTTGTTGACACCAGTTATTCCTACTGTATTTTTGCCAAGTAAGGGACATGAAAGATCTTGGGGCCGAATGTAAGGGTTATGGGATTAAAGATCTCCCATGCCCCATGGACGTGCTGACATAGCAGAGCAAG
>NW_027185624.1:0-10918 GCF_028583685.1 Petaurus breviceps papuanus
TGAGGAGAATATACAGCCGGCTTGGTGTCTTAAAGAAATTCTTTTAATTTGACTGTGAGCCAAGATCATGGATCCTGAGACTCATGAATCTGGAGGAGTGAAAAACTTGTCATCGAACCAGCAGAGATAAATTCAAGCTTCAGAATGTGCCTTGATTTGTCGTATGTAACCAGAAATTAATTTTCTTCAAGATTTTGTATCTTCAGCTAATTAAAACGGTTATAATGATAATAATAATAATAGCTAACATTTATATAGTGCTTACAGTATGCCAAGTCCTATGCTAAATGCTTTGAAATAATTATCTCATAGCCGCCCTGGGAGGTTGGAAGGAGCTATATACATATATCCATTCCTCAGTTGAGGAAACTAAAGCTGTGGTTAAGTGACCTGCTCAAGGTCTTCCATTTATTAAATATCTGAAGTTGCATTTGAACTCATGACTTACTCCCTCACTGCAGGCCCAGTGGTATTCCCACTGGGCCACCTAGCTGCCTCTAGATCACTTAACTTCTGTGATCCTATTCCTGGAATCTTGCCAAGGAGAAACGATACAAGTATCTCACAGTGCTGGAAATGAATGTTATTTTTTTTCCCATCTCTCTTTCCCTCCACAATATTTAACTTTTCCTTGTAACCAAAATGTCCAAACCAAGTGTATTACCCACCCTAAGTCTTTCTCACCATCCAATTGATTTGTTTTTAATTTTGTTGCATTTGAATTTCCTAACTGCCTGCTACATACAAGGCATTATACCAGGCCTTGGAGACAGGAAGACAAAATGGAAAGTCAGTACTTGCTGCATATTGGAAAGAGCAAAGTCATAAAGCCCTGGGTTCAAAGGTTACCTCAGAAACTCAGTAGCTATGTGGTCCTGGACCTGTTGCCTTAGATCTCTGTGCCTCTATTTCCTCATTACACGGGGGTAAAAATAGCACTGACATCAAATGAAATAATGTATCATCTATGTCTATCTAGTAAACTTTATAATTCTGTATAAATATGAACTACTTTTATTATTTTCTATAATTCTCAGATTACTATTTGTTTGCCTTCCTCTGCCCTATTTCCCTACTTTTCTTGGATCTTATTAGACTGCTTTGGTTCTGCCTCCAACTATCATATAACTATATAATCATATGACTATATAATCATATAACATATGATATATATCAATATATTAAGATGATTATAGAATTATATAACTATATATATATGGATCTTGAAAGGAAATTTATCTCTTTTCATTTAAAAAATGAGTACTCTAAGGCTGAGAGAGCTTAAGTGGCTTGTTTGAGGTTAATAATATTAGTCAACCTGTGTAAGAACTGTGGTCTTTGTAGCTACTTTTTTCACTTTCAGTTGTCTTCAGATTCCTGAACCTTTCTTTCACCCTGAGAGCACCTTGAGCCATATCACATATTTTAAAGTTTGACCCTATGAAAATCAGAAGGGATTCCTCAGAGTACATTCCATTCCTATGTGCATTCTTTCCTCTCATTTATTATTAGATTCTACCATTATTTCAATGTTCACTTTCAATACTTCCCATATTTTCACCTCCATCATGACCTCACAGAAGTAGAGAATCACAGCATTTGAGAAATGGAAGGGATTTCAGCAGCCATATAGTTTGATTTATACCCCAAATCAATCTTCAGTATAACATACCTTAGAAGTAGTTATAGGCAGCTAAGTGGTCCAGTGGATAGAGTCTGGAGCCAGGAAGACTCATCTACCTGAATTCAAATCTGGTCTCAGACCCTTACTAGACCTATGACCTTGGGTCAGTCACTTAACTCAGTTTTCGCATCCATAAAATGATCAGGAGAAGAAATGGCAAACCATGCTAGTATCTTTGCCAAGAAAACCCCAAATGGGGTCATGAAGAGTCAGGCATAATTAAATAACAAGCAAGAAGTAAGCTTTGCTTAAAGACCTCCCTGGATGGCAGACCTTTCCTCCATATCTCAGGTCAGGTCTTTCCACTTTTGTAAAACACAAATGATTACAAAGATTTTCTGGGTATCAAACCTAAATTTGACCATTTGTAGCTTCCATCTAGAGCTCCTCCTCTTGCCCTCTGGGGCTAAATAGACATTTAGTTTCTCTTCCACATGACAGCCCTTCAAATACAGCTATCATATCCCTCCCAACCTTTCCCTTAATCTTTTTTCCCTTCTCCAGGCTAACTGTACCCAGTTTTTTTCCCATATGTAATGGACTCAGGATCTTTCAGCCTCCTGGTGACCCTCCTCTGGACACTCTCTAGCTCATGTCCTTCTTAAACTGTGGCACCCAGAACTGAACAGGAGGGCTGAATAGAGTGGGGCTGTCAATTTTCCTTCTGTTAAAGTTTTGTTCATCTTAATACAGACTAAGTTCTTATTAACTTTTTTTGGCTACCACATTATACTGCATATCATATTGAGATATATATTGACAGATGTTTTTTCAGAATAATTGCTGTCTCTCCATGGCTCCCCATTTTATACATGAGAACTTGACTTTTTATACCAAAATGAAAGACTTTTCATTTATCTCTTTTAATTTTCATCTTAGTAGATTTAGCCCAATGTTATAGCCTTAAAAAAATTTCCTGGAGACTTACTGACTAGAGAGTCATCCTCAGAATCAAATCTGGGTTCTAGCACCTCATTTATCACCTATTAACTATGAAATCCTTGGGGTATACTAGTAAATATTTAATAAGTGGATCTCAAAAAACAGTATGCAGGACATGCTGTTAACATTTTCTCTATTACCTTCTTAAGTCTAGACAATCAACAACAAAAAAATCAAGCCCTCATTTTTAGTGTTCATGATTTCCCAGGTATAAATGCTAATTCTGAAAATTTAACAATTGGCTTTCTACAGCACGTTCCAGATGGCTCCAGTATGCCCCTGACTGTTCTTTTGTATTAACAGAGGGAGTTTGTACCTTTGGGAATGCCCTACGTTAATGAAATAACAGGATTGGATCTAAAAAAATCAACTCTGGGATCAAGTTAATTCTGAAGTGGTTTGAACATTATGCTGTCTCTTTCTAACTTTCTACCCACGGTTACTTATCTAGGTAGGAGAGAACTCTGGGCCTAGAACTGGGAGACCCAAGTGTGAGTCCCAGACACAACATTTATTAGCTTTGTGCCCATGGGCAAGTTATTTAGCAACTCAGCCATATTATGTTAATCTTAATGGAGGAATAACAATACTGACCCTATTACTTCACATGGTTGTTGTGAGGACAGCACCTTTTCCACTTGTATATTTATTATTGACATTGTGGTAAATAGCCAAAATCCCAAAATTAAACAGTATTACATTGAGCATATCATTCTTTTTTCCTTATTTAACAACTCGCTAATACACATAAGTGCAGTAAAATGAATCACTCTCCTATATTTAATCCTTTCTGATTTATTCTTCTGTCATTGGCCAGAGTACTTGTCCCAGAACGGAGGGCAAATTCCCATGATATGGAGTAATTTAGGAGAGTTTTCCTAGTGGCAATCTACACCCTCTTTTAAAATTTAGAACAGTCTTTATTTAGAACAGTATTTAGAACAGTTAGTCCACAGACTGAAAAACTTCATTATCTTTTCTGATAGTGATCTCCAAAATTTTTTCAATGTTTATCTCATTAGCAAAATATTTTTGAGCATGCTCTCCCCATATCACTGTAATGGGAGGTGGTTTATCCCAACTGGCACACTTGGAGTTTTCTGTCCTTGTTTCTCTTGACCACATGGGTATTTTAGGGCCTCCTTCTGCCTATGTGGTGGCCCAGCACTGAGTAAATGCAAAAATTCTACAATTATGCAATGGTGGCTAGGGTGGGGTTTTTGGTCTGGGAAACCATGGGGATGGTCGTAGTTTTCTCATAAATGGCTATTGGTTAATTATTACAAGGGTAAGGATATAAATAGGGAAGGCATCAGTAAGATAGTGGATGACAGACGGTGAGAGAAGTTCATAGTCTCAAAGGAGTGTTAAAGAGAGAACCTGGTCTAGGTTTATTCCCTTACCTGGAAGTCTAGTGAAGTTCAAGGAATTGAGGAGTGGTGAGTGGTAGTCCCCTGAGGGTAGACTAGATCATGGGTTGGTGGGCAGGTCTAGATTTGGTTTTGATTCAGGGTTACTTGCTGCAGGAAGCAGGTAGCCCCATTTTCCTCTTCTGAGATTGTTGGTAGAGGAGTGGATGCATGACATTGGATGTTATAACAAATTTTACTTAGCCTCTGTCTGTCTCAGTTTCTTCATCTGTAAAATCAGGAAAATCAGCATCTGAGTTATGAAGGACTGTGAATGACAAACAAAGCATTTTATATTTATTCTTAGAATAATAGGAAGCCACTTGAGTTTATTGAGTAGGAAGGTGGCATGATCAGATACTTATTTTAAGAAAATCACTTTAGTGGATGAATGAAGAATGGATTTGAATGGTGAGAAACTTGAGGTATGCAGACCCACCAGCAAGCTACTGTAAGAGTTCAGTTGTGAAGTGCTGAGGGCCTGCACTACAGTGGTGGCAGTGTCAGAGGAGAGAAGGGGGCATATTGGGGAAATATTGCAAAGGTGAAATTGACAGGCCTTGGCAACAGCTTGGATGTGGTGGGGGGCATGAGATATAGTGAGGAATCCAGCATGATTCTTAGGTTGTGAGCCTGAAGGACTGGGAAGATAGTGTTGCCCTCTGCAGTAACAGAGAAGATAAGGAGCAGGGAAGGTTTAATGTAAAGGATAATAACTCCATTTTGAATATATTGAGTTCAAGATGTCTATTAGATATTCAGTTTGATATTTCTGAAAGACAGTTTGGAGAATGTGATATTGGGGCAGCAAAGGTAGATCTGAGAATCACCAGCAAAACAATGGTCATTAAATCCATGGGAGCAGATGAGATCACTAAGTGAAATAGTATAGAAGAAGAAGATAAGAGGATGTAGGGCAGAAGCCTGAGGGATCCCTGCAGTTAGAGGGTGTGATCTGGAGGAGGGGCCAGCAAAGGAGATAGAAAGAGTGGTCAGATAGGCAGGAGGAAGACCAGGAAAGAATGGTGTCCCAGAAACCTAGAGAGAAGAGAGTATTTAGGAGGAGAAAGTGATGAGCAGTGTCAAAGGCCGCAGAGAGGTCAAAGAGAATGAAGATTGAGAAAAGACCATTGGATTTGTCAAGTAAGAGATGATTAGTAACCTTGGAGGGAGCAGTTTTGGTGGAATGATAAGGTCAGGATTGTAAAGGATTAAGTAGTGAGTGAGAGGAGAGAAAATGGAGTCACCAACAACCTTTATGAGGAGTTTAGCTAAAAAGGGCAGAAGAGATATAGGGCAATAGCTATTAGGGATGGAAGGATTAAACAAGGATTTCTTCAGGATAAGGGAGAGTTAAAGGCATGTCTATAGGCAGTAGGAAAGGATACAATAAATAGAGAGGAAGAGATTGAAAATAAGCGAAGAAAGTAGGTATGACAGAGGGGGCAATCTACTGCAGGAGATGAAATGGAATAGGACCACATGAGTAGGTAGAGGAGTTAGCCTTGGTAAAGAATAAGGCCCCTTCATCATGTGAAATAAGGGTGAAGGAGGACAAGGAGAGGAAGGCATCTGAGAGAAGGGAGATGGGGAATAAGTGAGACGAGGGAGTTCCCAGCAAATGGTCTCAATTTTTTTCTGGAAAAATATGAGAGAGTGTTCTCAATTTTGGGAGTCAGAGTCGGGGAGCCATGGAACGTTTGAGGAAAGATGAAAAGGTTTGGAAGAGTTAATGTGGAAAAGGGGGATAGTGAGTTGATTAGGGAGGTATAATAGAATTGCCTAGCATCAGTGAGGCCCAGTGGAGGCTATGTAGTATAATTTGTAGTAGACCCAGGCAGAATAGCTACGTGATTTTTTCACCTTTGTCCACCAGTATGTATGTAGTTACTAAGGAGACAAATGATAGGAGCAATCCAAGGCTTAGAGAGGCTAGGGATTCAAGAGATACTTTAAGAGATATGAAATACTTGATATGAGTCAAGGATATGGACAACTAGTTGGTGGAGTGGATATGGTGCCAGGCCTGAAGTCAGGAAGACTCAACTCTCTGATTTCAACTTTTAAATCGTTCCTGGTGACTGCAGACCATGTAAAAGAACAATATTAGAATGACAACGGTTATCACACTACTTCTATCTGAACTTCATGAATAAGATGAAAAGAATGAGAGAATAACAATAATAACAATATGTGTATATCTTTAAAGTTTGCAAAGATTTTGGGTACATTATCTTCTCTGAACCTCACAACAACCCCTGTGATGTATACCACTGATACATTCTACTGATGTATAGTTTGATGTAAGTATTCTATAGGTATCATAGGGTTCACCACCCTCATTTTGTTTATGAGGAATCTGAAACTCAGTGAGGTTAAAGAGTGTGCTCATGATCATTCAGTGAGTAAATGTTAGGGGTGGGTTTTGAATGCAAGTATTTTTTTTCTTTTGTTTCTTTCTTTTTTTTTTTTTTTTTGTTTTTCACATTCACTTTTTTTTTGCTTTTTTGGAGGGCACTTGGGGTTAAGTGACTTGCCCAAGGTCACATGGCTAGTTTTTTTTTGTTTTAAGTGTCTGATGCTGAATTTGAACTCAGGTCCTCCTGAATCCAGGGGCAGTGCTCTACTCACTGTGCCACCTAGCTGCCCCTTCCACATTCACTTTTACAAGATTTTTAGTTCCAAATTTTTTTCTCCCTCCCCCTTCCCTAAGATGGCATACAATCTGGTATAGACTATACATGTATAATCATATTAAATAAATTTCTACATTACTCATGTTGTAAAAGAAGAATCAGAACAAAATGGAAAAACCACAAGAAAGAAAAAAAGAAAAAATACTGTGCTTCAATCTTCATTCAGACTCCATAGTTCTTTCTCTGGATGTGGATAGCATATTCCATCTTGAGTCTTTTGGAATTATCTCAGATCATTGTATTACTGAGAAGAGCTAAGTCTATCAGAGCTGGTTACCTCATAGTGTTGCTGTTACTGTGTATAATATTTTCCTGGTTCTGTTCACTTCACTCAGCATCAGTTCATGTAAATCTTTCCAGGTTTTTCTGAAATCTGCCTGCTCATCATTTCTTACAAAACAATAGTATTCCATTACATTCCTATGGCACAACTTGTTCAGCCATTCCCCAATTGATGGCCACTCCCTCAATTTCCAATTCTTTGCCACTGCAAAAAGAGCTGCTATATTTTGTGAATGTGGGTCTTTTTCCCTTTTTTATGATCTCTTTGGGACACAGGCCAAGTAGTGGTTGAACGCAAGTTTTCTTGACTTTAAGTCTCAGCAAACTATGAACAGCTCAACAATCAGCTCTGTTTTTGAATAGGTAACATATGTATTTTTTTTCCCTCAAAATAGTTGTGGGCCACATTTTCCCTTTTACCTTTATAAGAAATCTGTTCATCTATAACTTTGGGAGAAGCATATTAAACTTTTTGGAAATAGTAAAAATAATTTTCACACATTTCTTTTCAAAGAGGACATTTTTACAGTCCTCTGTGATTCCTTCTCAATCCTAGCAGCCACCGAGAATGATTTAAATGTTGACACACAATTACAAATGATTATTTTCTTAGGTGTTTTCCATTTACTTCTTCCCTCCCCTCCCTCTCCCCCCCCCCCAGGTGACTCATTATGTGCTTCTCTAAGCTCTCTGGGCCAAACCAGTAAGATTCAAGAAGGTAATTCCCTTGGTCAAATGAGCTCAGGCTAGCCACCCTTGTCTCTGCACTCACCAGGGCAGCTAATTAGCTGCCTTTTCTCCTATGACAGCATTTTATGTGGTTCTTTGTGCTGGATGAACTGTTAGAGATCCTTGTATTTTTTGAATATGATTTTTGCCTCAGCCCAGGTAGGTGGGGAAAATGGATGTAAAGCTGATCACAGAAAGAATAGATTTCCTCAGATTCAGTGGCAGATAGATTTAGAGTGACAGAATTCAATTGTTCAGAAATAAGTGGGATGCTGGCTTTTAGAACAGGAAGGATGGAGAGGATCTGAACTCCATAGAAGAATAAATATGAGATATTCTAGCTAGTGCTTCTTAAACCTTTTCCACTTGCAACACTCTTAGCACTTCTCAAACTGTAGGTAGTGACTCATAAATCTAGACTAAAGTGAAGGCCAAGTCTTCTTTGAAATGATCCTTAGTTTCAACCCAGGTCCAAGGACCCAAGGCAAAGACACACCAAATAGGAGGAAGTCTGGAATTAGGACTATGGATAAGGTCAAGCACAAGACTGGGACGAAAGATTCAGGAATTTAGTTCTTTACTTGTTGCTTCTAACAAGGATTAATTTTTAATTTTTGTTTCCTTTTGGGAAGGGAGGAATATTAACTACAAGAAGGTGAGAAGGAAGGACTTTGTTACATGCTTCACTTCTGGTGTTACTTAAAAATCTGGTGTATACAATTAATTTGATGCAGAGGGAGGGCTTTCAGTTTGGATCAGTACAAAGTGTTATTCCTGGGTATAAACCTCAAGGGGAATAAGAAAGAGAAGATCTAGTTGGGGATTGGTCCATTTAAAAAAGTCACCAGGGGATCTTTCAGACCAATAGTCAGTAATATACCACTGATTGTCCCTATGCTATGGACAAAGGGAAAACAACAATAAACATATTATTATTATTAATCCTTCTACTAGAGTTTTTGTTATTAGAGATTGTTTCCAGTTTCAGTCATAGCAATTTAGAGATGGTGTGAAGATGGTTAAAGAGAAAAGTGACAGAGATGGTTTAAAGGGTGAAAACCTGCAGGGAACTGGATTTCCCAGAAAAGGGAAGAAGGTTAGGCGATATTGCCTTGCTAATGACTTCAAGTACATATGTGGAATATTGTAATGAGGGTGGTGCTGATCATTTGTTCTTCATAATCATTAAGCAACAAACAAGAGGAAAAGGATTAGAATTTAAGAGAAATTTCATTTGGATGTAAGGAAGACTTTTGGGGGAGCTAGTGGCACAATGGATAGTGTGCTGGGCCTGAAATCAGGAATACCATTTTCCTGAGTTCAAATCTGGCCTCAGACACTTACTAGCTGAGTGACCTTGGGAAATCACTTAACCCTGTTTGCCCCAATTTCCTCCTCTGTAAAATGAGCTGGAGAAGCAAATGACAAACCACTCCAGTCTCATTGCCAAGAAAACCCCAAATAGGATCACAAAGAGTTAAATATGATTGAACAAGAAGAAGAACTTTTAGATTATTGAGGTAATCAAACACGTGTCTGATGTGCTAAGTGAGGCAGTGGATTCTCAATCCCTACAGCTTGAAGAAGAAAATAAAAGATACATGTGTCCTGCAGGGTTTAAATATGGTAGAATACAGGGAGAGATTGGTACAGATGTTTTTTTGAGCTCTTTCTAGAGAGCTTTATTTTTTTTTTTTTAAAGCAATCGGGGTTAAGTAACTTGCTCAAGGTTACATGGCCAGGGGTTTCTGGGTGGGTGCTAAGTGTCGGAGCCCGGATTCAATCTCCAGGTCAGGTCATCCTGACACTGGGAGTCGGTACTCTTACTCTCTGTGCTACCTGGCCGCTGCTAGAATAACATTTCTGAATAGGGGTATTACTCATCCCCATTTTGCTCACTGTCACACTGACTGTAAATATGTTATAGGAGATTGACCACTTCCTTAAGGAGAAAAATGGAATATAGGACTCAAGAGAGTGAGTAGTAGAGAAATAGGTTTACCTTTTTCATCAAAACGATTTAATCAGATAAAGGGAATCATGGATATGATGCATGGAAAATCCATGAAGTCCCTGGAGAACCACAGAACCAACTATTCCCTTTGAACTAAGCACTCATCTTTTATTTGTTCTTGAGGACAAGATCCTTATATTCTAATCCTCTCATGTTGATTGTGAGAAAATTGAAGTCAAGGAAAGTTGATTGACTTGCCCTAGGTCGTGAAGGTTATCAAGTATTAGAAGCAGGATTTGATCCTAGGTTCTGTGACAAGAGCTAGTACTCTTTCTACAATATGATATTGCCTTTTCATCAGCCTTGACTCTAAAAGACTTGTCTATTTTGGAAAAATCAAGTCCACTCTCAAAGGACAAAGATTTGACATCATTGAAGACTTTCAGCGTCATGTGAAGGAGTGATGGATTTATTTTGAGCAACCATAATATCCTTATCAAGTATTGTTACATATGGACATCCCCTTCATCATCCCCTGAATTTTCACTCACAACCTTTATCCATATCATTAAGTCAAATTCACTCAAATTCAATTAAGCAGTAAGTACTTATTAAGCAATCTTTGCATGCAAAGCAGTGAGATAGATGCTGAGAATGCAAAGATGCCAATGTCCTTGCCTAGGAGATCATTCAGTCTAGTGGAATATCCAACAACCAAGCAGTTTTCCTCTCTACATGGTCTTTCTCACATCCTCTAAATTCCCTAATCATATTAAGTAATGCACGGTTTTAGCTCTGATAAAATAGTCTCTGTCATGATGCACTGGACAGAACACAGAAGGATGCAAATAGGCCCAGCACCAAATTCTATCTCAGAAACTTGCTAGTTCCAATAGTCCAATTACTAGAGTCATTTATCTTATTGGCACTCAAGTCCTCTTTCCCATCTACATTAGAAAAATTGTATAACCTCGGGTGAACACTTAGAAGGTAATTACATTTAATTGATAATAAGTTCTAGTACCTTTCCTAAACCTTTGTTTCTTTGTTCTCCCACTTTGTTTCACTACAGAGACAGGGATTTTGAAGAGGATATTTCCTTGTGTGAAATGCTGACTTGTAAGTAGACTTAAAGAACAGAGACACTGAGAAATCCAGAGCACTAATATTCTAGCCCAATATTTTTATTCTCTTGTTACCCTCTTCCTTCAGGTGATGTCAC
>NW_027185625.1:0-14815 GCF_028583685.1 Petaurus breviceps papuanus
TACCTTGTTATATTCTGTCTTGCTTTCTGCAATTCTTCAGACTCTTACCTACAATTGAAAGAGTTAAAGCTTAATGAAATATCAGAATCAATAATATAAAGATAGAAATGTAATTTGTCTCTCTTTTAATAGTTTGAATAAGGCAACATAAAAATCAATAATAAGGAAATTTAGGACAAATTGAGCACAATATTCATAAGGAGAAATGTGAATAACCAAAAAAAAAATACAGATTGAGAAACAAAACCCATCACTATTTTGTTGACAGGAAACCTATTAAATATAAAATGACATAGTTAGATAAAAAAACAACCACAGGTTGATTTTAAACATACCATATATCAGCACTTCCAAAAAAAGATTAGTAATGATATCTGGTGAAGCATAGTCAAAACTAGAAAACATTGAAAGATTTTTTTTTTGTGCATTTTTTTGGTCATAATAGGTTAATTTTTGTAATCACCTCTAGACCTGGGGTATGGCAAATGAAGTCTCTTGCCCCACATCTTCAGTTCTCCTTCCTAGCCTGGACCCAAAGCCAAATCTCCAGCCTCCTGTTAGTGCACACAGGCACGGGCTTTCTGCCCCACTGCTTCTGCACTCAACGGGCATGTGCGACATCTGTCTTGCCCCCAATTCTCTTTGCAGAACAGCTGGGTCTGGGGTTCCTTGTCAGCAGTGGTTCCCTCAATCTTTTGGGGTTCAGGTGACCAACTCCCCTCATTATTCCTATGGAAAAAGTCCCTTTTGCTCTCTCTGAGGCAGTCTCTCAAACCAACCAAGCCTAGGGCTAGCTGCTTGTTGTTAAAGAAGACACTAGACTGGAGGTGTTTACTCTTCACAGGGACCAAACCTTTTCCTGGGATTTTTCTTCCAATCTTCTCAAATTGTCCCAGGGAGATCCAGTTGTGTCCTTATTCTTATTTATCTCCACCCACACTGTTCACCATAAGGTGCTATTTTAACTCTTTTGTGGGAAAAAACTTGAGATTTCTGACCTACTCAGCCATCTTCCCAGAATCCTCTGAAAGATATTTTTAAGTTCTCAATTTAGACAAGCCAAAAATGTGGCAGTTCCATTCATAAAAGAAAATTAATAAAAGTGTGAGAGAATAGAAAAATGATAGAAAAGAATTTTAAGACTCCATTTTCAAAATAAAACAGATCTTTTAAAAGTTTTTTTAAAATATTATTTGTTTGTATATTGAATTCTTTTACAAATATGTCCCTCCTACTCCTTTACCCAGAAAGGCTTCCCTTGGAACAAAGATTTTTTAAACAGTTCAGTAAAACTAATTGGTACATTAATCACATATAACAGTGCATGCCACATTCCCCTCCTGTTACCTTACACCTCCAATGAAAGGAGGGAGGTATATATTCTCATCTCTTTTATGCAGTGTCAATGCAATATCCTATTTCCATTGTTGTTGTCTCCATTTGAATTTTTTAAGATTGTGAATATTGTTTTTCTGGTTCTGATTACTTTGCTCTACATAAGTAGATATGCCTTCCCATTTTTTCTCTTAATTCCTCATATTTGTCATTTTCTAAAGTACAATAGCATTCCATTCTTATAATATACCATAGCATGTTTAGTAATCCCCCCACTCAATTGACACTCACTTTATTTTAAGTTCTTTGCCAAGACAAAATATTTCTTGTGTAAAAGTTTGGATGAATATATAATTTCTTTCTTTTTTTCTTTTACCTTTTTGAAATATGTGCCTATCAGTAGGAATTCTGGGTCAAAAGTATAGACATTTTAGTCATTTCTTTTTTCAAAATTCCAAATTGCTTTCCAGATTTAGGGAACAATTCTCAGCCCCCTCAACAATATACCAGCATGACTGTGTTCCCAAAGACACTCTAAAATTGAATCTTTACATTTTTGTCTTTTTTTCCCCCAATATTCTGGGTGCTGGAGAAACTTCAACATTATTTTACTGTGCATTTCTCTTTTTCTTAATGATTCAGAGCATTTTATTTTCATTTAGTTATTTATAGTTCTCACAGCTTTTGAGACCTTATTATTTGCATCTTTTAGCTATCTATTGGGAAATGAATTTTGGTCTTACATATTTGAGCTAATTTTCCATATATTAGAGATAGTTTTATCAGAGGCATTTGATGCAAAGATTTTTTTTCCAAATTATTTCCCTTCATTTTCCAGCAGCATGGATTTTATTTATGCAAAAGCATTTCATTACCTTGTATGAATAATGTTCAATTTTAACCTTTATAATCCCCTCTATCTCTTAAAAATTTTCTATCTAACCTTAACTGTAAGAGGTAACTACATCCCTTTTTGTTTTTTTAATGATGTTTTATACTTAATTCAGTTATCTACTTGGGACTCATTGTGACATATTGAATATTACATTGGCCAAAGCTTAATTTGTGCCAAATGATTTACCAAGTATCCCTCTCTCTTTTTGTCAAATAGCTAATCCTTCCCCAAGTATTTATGTTCCCTGGTTTTATCACTCATTGGGTTCATTTGTTTCTAATTCAATATAATAACTGCTAAATTAGCTAGAGAATTCAGTGAAACTGTTGCCCGCTTTCCCACATCCTACAGCAATATTTTACAGACTGATCTATTACTGCAGTTCTCTGCTCTCACAAAGATACTGATCTTTTGATAAACCTATAGAAAATTAAAAAATGCATTATTTAACAAATATATTTGAGAAACCTCATTGTAATATAATAGCAAATACATTTAGACCCCACATTTTGCTGCATATCCAATAGTGGGTTTCTTTGAGATTTTTTTTAACTGCAAAAAAAGATGAAAATAAAATAATGTCCTTATCTTAGATATAGAAGGAAGATTCCCTTCAATTAATAAATAAGTAGAAGAAATTACTAGGGACAAGATGCACTTGATTACATGAAACTTTAAATGCATTACCTACAGAAGAAATGGAATCAGAAGAAAAATAAAATACTAGGTAAAATATTTATGAGAAAGAAGAAAGGTAAAAATTTACACTTAATTATAGAAATAACTATTAAAATAAACAAAGACAACTCGAGTTCCCATGGATAAAAATCTACATGATATTAACAGACACTTGACAAGAGAGGCAATATAAATTGCTAATAAGTACTTGAAAAACACTTGTTCAGCTTTATAAATTAAGAGATGCTATTAAAACAACTTTGGGATATCACTCCACACTTATAAAAATCCTAAAATTATGAAAAGCAGCAAAACACAAGGCTGAGGAAACTATGGAGAAAATTGATAATAGTCTCCAATGACAAATATACAAACTAGTGTAATTTTTCTGCAAAACAATTTTGTTATACTTAGCAAACAGTCACTTCCTTACAGTCAGTAATTCCAATGATGAGAATATGCTGAGAGTTTTATCTAATTAAAAGAAGAGTTTTCTATTTATATTGGCATCATTTTTCATTATAAAACAGGAAATTATAAGAATATTAAATGTCAATTACCAAAATAATTTAATAAATTATAGCACATTCATATGGTAGAATTAAATCATGCAATTGAGAACGACAAAAATGAGGAATACATTTTTTTAAACTATTAAATAGCACAGAGTGGGAAAAACAGCACTAGAAGGGAATATCTTTTCATTGTAATTATCTGAGAGAAAGATTGAACAGGAATAAAAAAAACCATGAAGGGTTTACGTAAATTATTTTTAAAACGTGAAATTTGTCTTGACATTGTTTTCATGTAAATAAAGCAAATTAATTGGTTTTATTAATGTTTTATTGAGTTTATCATGAATGATTTTCATTTGGAGAAAATAATTTTAAAAGAAAATATTGTCAATTATTTTTGGGGTTCCTGGCAATATCTAAATATAGATATCATAAATCAGTCCTATTTGTTCCTTTTAAACATCCTTAAGATCCTGGTTCCAACAACCTAACAATATTTTATTAAGCCCTTCCTTGATTTTCTTTTTCTGTATTTGAAAAAAATAGTATTGAATTTACTTTTTAAAATCCTCTAATTTAAGGGGTTTTTTGTTTAACCTAATACAGACTTTCCCTAGCCTCATTAGTCTGTTTGTAATTTTGTTTCCTGTATTTAGGTTTATTAGAAGATGAGAAAATTTTAAAATTAGAAGAAAATCAAGAAATGCTTGGGGCAAAAACTTTTTTGTTTTGCTTTAATAATAATTTGTTACATTTCTAATAGAACTTGAAAAATGTTTTAGTGTAGCACTTAGCAGGTAATGAGAGCTTCCTGTGTGTGTTTGTGTATGGTGTGTGTGTGTGGTTGGGTGGGTGGGTGTGTGTGTATGCATGTGTGTACACAGTAGAGTGGGCTAGAAAGATCATTGCGTGGAAGATTCAGCAGATCTGACATTTAATTCTAACTTTGCCGCCAACTATGACTTTGGACAAAGTACTTACCCTCTATGAGTCTCATCTCCTCAGTTCCTAGAGCCAGTATGAGATGGAGTGCTGGAACTGGAGTTAGGACTGAGTCTGACACCTTCCCCTGTCACTTTCTTACTGGCTCATAAGCAAGTAACTCAATGTCTCAGAGTTTCAATTTCCTCATTTTTCATGTTGATAAGACTACATTTGCTACTCACCCCACAGGCTTGTTGAGAGGGGAAAAAGCACTTTGTTAACTTTAAAGCATTACATAGAGGTGAGTTATTGGTATCTTTAAAATTAAAAAAAAACTACAAAAAAAGTTCTCTAAGATCTCTTTTGATTCTTCAATACATTAACTTCTGTGAAGTTATCATAATTCTATACCCAGCACTCATTCAGCCCTATTACTTGGGTTATGAGAAACAAAAACAAACCCAAAACAGATGCCTAATTTAAAGGATTTTTAAAAAAAATCTCTCCACCATCTCCTTCACTGCTTCCCTAGGGTAAGAATTATAGGGGGGGTCCTTAAAGAGTGGGTGACTGATTAATTAATTGGGAAAAAGAACTATTAAATAACTTGGAACCAGGAGTGTATTTAAGACTCATGGAGTTAAATACTTAACAAGTGGTTTTCCAAATACATACATACATACATTCATGCATACCTACATACACATATACACACTATATATGTGTATATACATGTGCATACATATATACAATATGTATATGTGTATAACAAACCTTTAGGTTTATTTACATTATTATCATTTTCTCCATCACTTTTTAAAGTTTTGGAATTAACAAAATAATAAATCAAAGACCATTTTGTAGTGTTTGTTGATTTATGAGGTGTTAATTGTCACACTAAAAATTTAGCAATGGGTGATCATAAGCCAGTTTGAGTTGGCTTCAGTGCAACCTTGCAAAGATCCTTTGACAAAATAGAACTGAGGCAAGTCCAACCAATTAGTGTCTGATTGCAACTATCAAATTTACAAATTAAAAGACTGACTATATTTTCCTCCCTCCTATCCCACTTCCCACTTGTATTCTGTACTTTGATCACATCCCTTTACAAAAGTGGGTGCTTCCACCTTCCCCCCCACCCCCAGCCTGCCCTCACTTCCATCATCCCCCCACTCATCGCCTTTCCCCCCCTACTCTCCTGGAGGGTGAGATACCTTATTTAGTGTGTATTTCATTCCCTCCTCAAGCCAAATTCAATGGGAATAAGGTTGACCCCTTCCCTTTTGCCTTCCTATATTACCACTCCAGTGTAACCATTTTCTCTTGCCTCTTCAATACGAGATAGTTTACCCCATTCTGTTTCTCCCCATCTCCTCTCATTATATTCCCCTCTCAACTCTTAATTTCACCTTTTAAGTATCATCCCTTCCTGACAAATTGGTCCTGTGCCCTCTATTTATGTATACCTGTAAACATATATACACATTCATACATATATTCACATATGTATTCATATGCCCATATACCCTCATACATATATATATATTCCATTCAACTACTCAGAAAAGTTTCATAAGTTACAATTATTGCTTTTCCATGTAGGAATGTTTATAGTTCAACTTTGATAAGTTCCTTATGATTTCTTTTCAATGTTTACCTTCTCATGCTTCTCTTGCTTTTTGTACCTGAATGTCAAATTTTCTATTCAACTCTGGTTTTTTCAGCAAGAATGCTTGAAAGTCCTGTATTCCACTGAATGACCATATTTTCCCCTGAAACATAATACTCAGTTTTGCTGGGTAGGTGACACTTGGTTTTAATCCCAGCTCCTTTGACCTCCAGAATATCATATTCCAAGCCCTTCAATCCCTCAGTGTAGAAGCTGCCAGATCCTGGGTTATCCTGATAGTGTTTCCACAATATTCAAATTGTTTCTTCCTGGCTGCTTGTAATATTCTCTCCTTAATATGGGAATTATGGAACCTGGCTATAATATTCCTAGGAGTTTACTTTTTGGGATCTTTTTCAGGAGGTGATTGGTACATTCTTTCAACATCTATTTTGCCCTCTGGTTCTAAAACATCAGGGCAGTTTTCTTTGAGAACTACCTGAAGGATGATTTCTAGGTTCTTACTTTGATCATGACTTTCAGGTAGTCCAATTATTTTTAAATTATCCCTCCTGGATCTGTTTTCCAGGTCAGTGGTTTTTCCCATGAGATATTTCACATTGCCTTCTATTCTTTCATTTGTTTGGATCTTTTTAACAGCATCTTGATTTCTCATGAAGTCATTAGCTTCCATTTGCTCCAATCTAATTCTGAAACAATGATTCTCCTCATTGAGCTTTGGGGATTCTTTTTCCATCTGCCAAATTCAGCTTTTTAAGGCCTTCTTCTCCTCATTGCTTTTTTGAGCCTCTTTTGCCATTTGAGTTAGTCTATTTTATAAGGTATGATTTTCCTCAGTCAGGCTGTTGACTCTCATTTCATAATTTTCTTGCATTGTTCTCATTTCTCTTCCCAATTTTTCTGCCACTTCTCTTAGCTGCTACTTAAGGTCCTCTAAGGCCTGTAACCAGCTTGTATTTTCCTTTGAAGCTTTTGGTGCAGGAGTTCTGACTTCGCTCTCTTCCTCCTGTTCCATGCTTTGCTCCTTTTTGTCCCCAAAATAGGAGTCTAATGTTGGAATCTTCTGTCTGCTTTGCTTCCTTTCTCTGGTCATATTGCCACTCAGTCACTTGACCCCTGGGCTTTTTGCCACAGTAGGACTCTGCCACCAGACAGGGGAGCTTTCGTCCCAAATGCTGGGGTTTTCTCAGCTGCCGGAGGTATTAGATGGTTGCCCTCTCTGAGGTCTCCACACACTCTGGCAAGCTGGACATACACCCCAGGACCTCCACCCTAGACTGCAATCTAAATCCAAGAAGGGTAAAGAAAAAGTGATTACCCCTCAGACTGGTGCTTGGTCTCCCTAAACTCTGCAGTTCAGGAGCTGAAGCTGCTATGTGGCACTGGCTGTCTGTGCTGGCATCTCAGTGGCTTCTCACCCAGGGGGCAAAAGCCATGCACTCCCACCTTCTGGGTCCCAAAGTCCAGACTGCACTGACCTCTCACTTTGTCCTTTGCCTCTATGTGTTGATAAATCTGGAAACAGCCACAACTGCTGCTAATCTGGAGTCCCTCTGTCTGGTAGCTGGTCAGACCTGCCCTGGTGCTAAAGCCTTGCATGGGGCTGGGCTCGGTAGCCAGAGCACTGCACTGGCCAATTCCTGCCACCCTGTCAGGCTGTCCTCAGCAGGAGGTTAGCTTCTCTGTGTCATTTTGTGGGTTCTGCAGCTCCAAAGTTTGTTTAGAGTCCCCTTTTTACATGGACTGGGGAAGGTGGAAGCCAGAGCAGTGGGGACGTCCTGCTTCTACTCCGCCATCTTGACTCCACCCCACCTCTACCTGGAGCATCTCTTGAAATGATAACTAGTATCTATGTAAAACCAAGAGCAAGCATTATCTGCAACAGAAATGAACTTGAACCCTTCCCAATAAGATCAGAATTAAAGTAAGGATGACATTTATCACCATTATTATTCAAAATTGCATTAGGATTCTAGCTATTGCAATGACAAGAAAAAGGAGCTAAAGGAATCAAAATAGTTAGTGAGGAAACAAACTTACCGGTCTTTTCATGTAATATGATGGTATACTTAGAGAATGACAGAGAATCTCAACTAAAAAAAATAGTTGAAAAAATTAACAACTTCAACAAAGTTGCAGGATATAACATAAACCAACAAAAATCATTAGCATTTCTATATATTATCAGCAAAACCCAGAAGGAAGAGGTAGAAAGAGAAATTCCAATTAAAATAACCACGGATACTACAAAATACTTGAGAGTCTTCCTGTCAAGACAAACTCTATATAAACACAATCACAAAAGACTTTTCACACAAATAAAGATAGGTCTAAACAACTGAAGAAATATTAATTCCTCAAGTTTAGGCTAAGCCAATATAATAAAAATTGCAATTCTACCAGTTAATTTACTGATTTGGGGCAGCTAGGTGGCACAGTGAATAGAGCACCAGCACTGGTGTCAGAAGGACCTGAGTTCAACTCCAGCCTCAGACACTTAATACTTACTAGCCATGTGACCTTGGGCAAATCACTTAACCCTAGTTACCCTTCCTTCTCCTCTCCAAAAAAGCAAAAAAATATTACTTATTTAGTGCCATAACAATCCAACTACCAAAGAATAAGTTCACAGAGCTAGAAAAATATAGCAAGAAAATTTATATCAAAGAACAAAAGGTCAAGACTATTGAGGAAATCAACAACAAAAAAAATCATGTTAAGGAAGGTGGTCTAGTAGGTCCAAATTTCCAACTACATTATGAAGTATTAATGATCCAAATAATGTGGTACTGGATAGGAAATACAGTGATGGATCAGTGGAATAAATTGGGTACACAAAACACAGTAACAAATGACCATTGTAATCTAATGTTTGATAAACACAAATATCCAAGTTTGGGGGACAAGTACTCACTCTTTGACAAAAATTGCTGTGAAAACTTGAAAGGAGTTTGGTAGAAACTAGACCCAGAACAATAACTCATACCATATACTAAGATAAGATCAAAATAGATAAATTATTTACACATAAAGGGTAATACTGTAAATAAACTGGGGGGCATGAAAAAAATGTGCATATTAAATCTATGGATAAGGGAAGAATATATGAACAAAAAAGGGATAGAGAGCATTATTGAATATACAATGGATAATTTTGATTACATTAAATTAAAAAGCAACTGCACAAATAAAACTAATGCAGTCATAATTAGAAGGAAAACAAGAAACTGGGGGGAGGGTGGATTTACTACAAGTTTTTCTGATAAAGGCTTGATTTCTCAAAAACATGTGGAGTTGAAGCAAATCTGAAAAGGAAAGAGCCATTCCCCAGTTGACAAATAGTCAAAGGATATGAATAGGCAATTTTCAGAAGAAATCAAAGTTATCAGTCACATGAAAAAAATGCTCTAACACACTACTGATTAGAGAAATGCAAATTAAATGAACTCTGAAATATCACTTCACACTTATCAGTTTGGCTCACATTAGTGAAAAGGAAAATGACAAATGCTGGAGGAGATATGGCAAAACTGGGATAGTGGTGGAGTTATGAACTAGTACAACCATTCTGGAGAAAACACAGAAAACCTTTAGAAGACCAGGACCAAACAACAAAGGAAGAGAGGAAACAGGAAATGACACTGAGGGCTGGGGTGAAGTAGGAGGTAGGAGTTCTTGTACTAAAACAGTCTTAACCTGAAAGAAAGAGCAAGAATCTAACTAAGAACAGTTCTGATCATCCAAAAGTCATTTGGGGCAAAGATTTAGGCTGATGATTCATGAATTGACCAGCTTAGAATAAGGCTGAGATTCTTTGAGATCCATCTCTCGAAGAATCAGAAGGCAGAGTCAAAAAGTGAAAGATAAAAGAAAATAAGGTCGGGGATGGGGGAGTGGGAAGGGTGTAGAAGACTTAAATTACAAAAAAAACTCAAAGACCTTGCATATCAACATATAAATCAACAGGGAAGAAAAAGAAAAAATGGAAGGAAAGCATTGGAGATAGATTAAATCATAGTAGCATAAAAGAAATAAAGTCAGAAGATAAGAGTAAATCTTTGAGGACAGAAAATGAACTTGGTTTTGGAAATGTAGTCTTCTGAAATGTCAATGGGATATAGAAGTAGACATGTACTGCTGAAGAGCTGAAGATGCATATGTGAGGTTCATAAGAGAAGTGAGTGCTGGAGGCATGTTCAGAACCCAAGTCTATAAAAAAGGCAGTTTAAGTTATGAGATTAAATGAGTTGCCAAGTTATAGAATTTGGAATAAAAATATGAAGGAGGTAAGGACAGATACTTGAGCAACACCCCCATTAAGAATTCAAGAATATTTCAGCTGTTCTAGAGAACAATTGAGAGAAAAATGGTACATGCTAAATTAAAAGGAAATTAATTTAAGTTGTTAGTGAAAGTAGAGTACTTGCAACTTTTTAAAAAATAACTTTTTATGATTTCTTCTGTTTCTTACATGAACATAGTTATCCCATGTATCTCTCCACCTCCCTCTCCCAGAAAGCAATGCCATATATAACAGAATTTTTAGAAAGAAAAAAAGCACAACTGATCAATACATTGAGGAAACCCAGAAGCATGTACAATATATAACACCTGGGGACCTCCCACTTTGATGAAGGAGTGTATTTGTGGTGTCCTCTCATATCTCTTCAATTACATCTTGCTAGACCTTTATAATTTTGGCAATTTACTTTTGATTTTTTGGGTTTGGGTAGTTCTTTTCATTTACATCACTGTAGTGACTGTGTACAGATTTTTTTTGTCTCTGCTTACTTCATTATACATCAATCCATATAGATTTTTCCATGCTCCCTCTATTCATCACATTCATCATAAGCCAATATTGTAGAACAAAGCTGTTAAATGTGTTACCAGCCTTAATATTTCACCAGAACCCCATTAGAGTGAGATCCTTTAGTCTCTGGTAACTTAAGTGGGTGATTTATTATAATTTATATATAATTATATAAGTTTAAAACTGCACTAAGAGTTTTGAGACATGTATATTATTTCATTTGATCCTCATGATAACTATATAAGGTAGATGCTATCCTCATTTTACAGGGGAGGAAACTGAGAGTGAATCTAAGTGATTTGCTCAGAATCATAGTGTCTAATGAATGATTCAAACTCAGGTCTTTCTGATTTCAAGTTCTATACTTTATCCACTGCCTTTCCAGTATCTGTGACTCATAAGAAGTGGAATAAAATTAAAACTCTCCAAAAAATAAGTTTCCAAACTATTGTCTCTTAGTCTTTCTCCTCAAAATCTTTGTTAACCATGTGTACAATTTCATCTATAGCTACAGTCAGCCCTTAAACTCAGTTGACACTAATTAACATCATATCTTAACCAAATGTGACTATCTGCTGATTCATAACTTTAGATGATGACAGATTCTAGTCAGTAGACAAACCAAGAAGATTGACACTTGAACAGAAATTTCTTAAATGCCTCCTATGCAAGAGAATGGGGACAGAGATCCAAAGGAAATAGTTCTCATTGTTAGGAAACTTAAAATTCTGTAGGAAGAATGTAACATGTACACAGAAAAATATATTTGAAGCTAATACAAATAGATTATTAATATAAAGTGAGAAATTATCTAAGAAGCCATCTAATCTAACCTCATGTTATAAATATGTCTAAAAATGTTAGCTTGCCCAAGGTCAAACAGATAATAAGAATCAGAGGCAAAATCCGAACTGGGTCTTCTGATTCCAAATGCTGTGCTCTTGTAAAAGGAAATTAAAAGTCATTAGCAAACCAAGTACAGAAAGTAGAATTTCCACATTTTGAAATATTACAATTCACAAAGATCACCAAAATTAGGAAAATGGGCAAAGTCTTGGAGGGTGGATGGGGATCTCATATAAGATCTTTGTAAAAAGGAGGTTGAAATATGGGCCAAATATACACCCAGGTAAGTAGATGTTGAGTTGACTGAACGACAATGCTTGACAGTCTCTGATCCTGTCTTATTTAACATTTGTCATCCATGTTTATCAATGATTTCTATAAAAATAGGGAATTATGTTTATCCACTAATTGGATGATATATACTTTGGGATGAATTTTTCCTGTACTAGAGAATCAGGAATTATACTGATCTGGAAAAAATGGGAAAATGTACAAATTAACAACATGAAAAGATAAATGTATAAACAAGAAGCCCTGTGCTTAATAATTTCCTTTTTTTATGAACTGAACAAATGGAGATTGAGGGGCTTAATATTAGCATATGTAAAGAAATTTTTTGAATTTTAGTCAATTACAAATCAACACATCAACAGTTTGACATAGTTGTCAAAAAGATGTTAAGGAATTTGAGTACATTAAATATCTAGTTGGCAAGAGAAGAAACACACTGAACAACACTGAATTTCTATTGGTCTGACTACACCTCAATTACTATGTACATTCTTGACATGATTTTTTTAAGAAGGACATTGATAAACTGGGGCACTTTTATAGAAGGATGTATAGGTAGGAAGATATAGAGGCTAAAGCGTTAGGCTTGGAATTAGGAGGATTTTATTTCAAATACTGCCCCAGACGCTCCAATATGATTTTGAACAAGTCACTAATTTCTTTGAGTCTCAGTTACTTCATCCAAAAATAAGAAAATAATATGTTGTTGTGAAGATCAAATGAGATGACATATGTAAAACACTTTTCTGACCTTAAATCACTATATGAATGGGAGTCATTATTAGATGAAAAGTTTGCAAATCATTTCAAATGAAGAGTGGTAAAAAAACTAGAAGTATCTATCCAGGAGAAAAGACATGAAGGAAGAATAAATGATAGTTGTCTAAAAGGCTGTCATGGAGAAGAGTTATTTGACTTACTGTGTTGCTCCAAAAAGCAGAAGTATAATTAATATTTATAAGTTACTGGGAACAGGGGCAAATTTTAGCTGAATGTAAATGGGTTACACTGTACATAAAGCTGTATCCAAGATATGGCTCTACCCTCAGTCTTCAAAAATATAATTTAAAAGTTTCACTGATAGAAAGCTCACTGCTTTATATGGTAGCACTCTGGTTTAGTTTGGTTTGGCTTTAGAAGTCCCCTTTTTCCCACCCATTATAACACATTCATGTATTTATTTAATTTTGTGCATGTGAAGCAATCAAAATGGTTTACACGTTTGCCAGGATATAGATGCTCTATTAAAACTGTATTAGATCCTCAATAAACTAAAAACTAAAAATAAATACAAGACATTGTCTTTTGAAGTAATAGATTTCCTTACAGTATAAGCGGTGAATCCAGAATTGATTCATTTATGATGCTGATAACATAGCCTGGATCAGACTCTATGTATAAGGCAAGTGATACTTACTGCTTTATAACAGATTGAAAGGAAAAACCAAAGAAATTTGTAACATTTCACAAAAATTACATTTTTGCAAAGTGACAGTCTATATTGAAATTCATAGAACACACTAAGCTGAGTGGGAGACGAGGACAGTTTATTTCTCCGTAGTATAGGTTATATGTCATTGTAATAGATAAAAATGGATAATTCTTTAATTTTTGTGTTTGATTCTAGGGTTTTTTCATGTAGTCCAAAGTATATATCTTCCAAAGATAAATTAATTGGGAAAATTCATCCAGTTTAGAGAAAGACTTGATTTCTTTTGAAATCACAAAATTGTACAGTTGTAAGTGACTTTATAGATCACCTAAGGATTAACAGACAAGAACATTCAAGTATAGCATCTCTTATTAGGGTGTAGTGAATTATCTCCTTTACATAATAATTAAATGTACCAAAGAAAAATATTGATGTCTTTTCTATAGCCCTTTTAAGAGACAAAAGCATTTTGTTATTGATGAAACAATCTTACTCTAAAAGATAGAATCAGAGACTCTATGTGGTCTTCAAATAAAGTTAAACAGTACCTGAACATGAAGAACAACCTACAAGTCAACCAAAAATTAATATCTCTCTTCATTATCCATAAAAAAATCCCACAAAGATTTTGATGTTATCCCAAAAGTCTTAATGCAGTTGTCAGTTTTGCTTTAAGCTTTGCTTAAAACTCAGTAAGACATTTTGTACATTAAACATACATTAAATGTACCTGTACATTAAACAACTAAAAATAATTATAATAAACATTATAAAGTTTTGCTAAGATTTTTTAACTCGAGGAAATAAAATCCACAAGATTTATTTGAGCCAATTTAAGAGTGTTAGCAACATGTTTTGGCACACTGAGGCAGTCATGGAATCAACTTGAGGAACATTGGAATAGAGCATGTTATTAATATGGCTTCAGGATTAATGTACTAATGCTGATATCCACATGTTATGGCCAGGATGAAATTGAAGCATAGACTTCATGTATTAATTAGAATTTTAGGAAATTCTCTTAAAATTCATCAACTGGCTGCTCAGTCTCTTGACTGCCACCTTCATGTCTTTGTTCCTGAATGCATAAATAGAAGGATTTAAGATAGGGGTAATAATAAAATCAAGAATGGCAAGAAACTTATCCACTGGCATTGTGGGAAATGGCCACACATAGACAAAGATGCATGGGCCAAAGAAGAGGACCACCACACTGATGTGAGCTGACAGAGTAGAGAGAGCTTTGGACAATCCACTAGAAGAGTGTTTCTGAACAGTGACCAAAATGTAAACATATGAAATGAATAAGAGAAATACAGTGCCAATGGAAATGAAACCACTATTAGCAGTGACAATGAACTCCAACTTATAAGTGTCTATACAAGCCAATTTGATGAACCGAGGAAGGTCACAATAAAAACTGTCGACTGTGTTAGGACCACAAAAAGGCAGATTT
>NW_027185626.1:0-12785 GCF_028583685.1 Petaurus breviceps papuanus
TACCTTGTTATATTCTGTCTTGCTTTCTGCAATTCTTCAGACTCTTATCTACAATTAAAAGAGTTAAAGCTTAATGAATATCAGAATCAATCATATAAAGATAGAAATATAATTTGTCTCTCTTTTAATAGTTTGAATAAGGCAACATCAAAAACAATAATAAAGAAATTTAGGACAAATTGAGCGCAATATTCATAAGGACAAATGTGAATAACCAAACAAAATACAGATTGAGAAACAAAACCAATCACTATTTTGTTGACAGGAAACCTATTAAATATAAAATGACATAGCTAGATAAAAAAAACAAACAAAGGTTGGTTTTAAACATTCCATAAGTCAGCACTTGCAAAAAAAAAAAGATTAGTAATAATGATATCTGGTAAAGCATAGTTAAAACTAGAAAACATGGAAAGATATTTTTGTGCATTTTTTTTTGGTCATAATAGGTTAATTTTTGTAATCACCTCTAGCCCTGTGGTATGGCAAATGAAGTCTCTTGCCCCACATCTTCAGTTCTCCTTCCTAGCCTGGACCCAAAGCCAAATCTCCAGCCTCCTGTTAGTGCACACAGGCGCAGGCTTTCTGCCCCACTGCTTCTGCACTCACCAGGCATGTGCTACATCCTTCTTGCCCCGGATTCTCTTGGCAGAACAGCTGGGTCTGGGGTTCCTTGTCAGCAGTGGTTCCCTCAATCTACTGGGGTTCAGATGCCCAACTCCCCTCACTATTCCCATGGCAAAAGTCCCTTTTGCTCTCTCTGAGGCAGTCTCTCAAAACAACCAAGCCTAGGGCTAGCTGCTTGTTGTTAAAGAAGACACTAGACTGGAGGTGTTTACTCTTCACAGGGACCAAACCTTTTCCTGGGATTTTTCTTCCAATCTTCTCAAATTGTCCCAGGAAGATTCAGTTGTGTCCCTATTCTTATTTTATCTCCACCCACACTGTTTACCTTACGGTGGTATTTTAATTCTTTTGTGGGGGAAAATCTTGAGATTTCTGACCTACTTCACATCTTCCCTGAATCCTCTGAAAGATGTTTTTAAGGTTAAAAGAATTAAATAGTTCTCAATTTAGACAAGCCAAAAATTTGGCAGTTCAATTCAAAGAAGAAAATTTATAAAAGTGTGAGAGAAAATAAAAATGGTAGAAAAGAATTTTAAGATTCCATTTTCAAAATATAACAGATTTTTTAAAAGTTCTTTTTTTAAATATTGTTTGTATATTGAATCCATTTACAAATATGTCCTCCTACTCCTTTATCCAAAAAGGCTTCCCTTGGAACAAAGATTTTTTTAAACAGTTCAGTAAAACTAATTGGTACATTAATTACATATAACAGTGTATACCGCATTCCCCTCCTGTTACCTAACCCCTCCAATGAAAGGAGGGAGCTATATATTCTCATCTCTTTTAAGCAGTGTCAATGCAATATCCTATTTCCTTTGTTGTTCTCTCCCTTTGAATTTTTTAAGATTGTGAATATTGTTTTTCTGGTTCTACTTTGTTCTACATCAGTAGATATGCCTTCCCATTTTTTCTCTGAATTCCACATATTTGTCATTTTCTAAAGTACAATAGCATTCCATTCTAAGAATATACCATAGCATGTTTAGTAATGCCCCACTCAATTGACATTCACTTTATTTTAATTTCTTTGCCAAAACAAAATATTTCTTGTGTAAAAGTTTGGCTAAATATATGATTTCTTTCTTTCTTTTACCTTTTTGAAATATGTGCCTATCAGGAATTCTGGGTCAAAGGTATGGATATTTTAGTCATTTTTTTTTTCAAAATTCCAAATTTTTCCAGACTTTAGGGACCAATTCTCAGCCCCCTCAACAATATACCAGCATGACTGTGTTCCCAAAGACACTCTAAAATTGAATCTTTACATTTTTGTCTTTTTTTCCCAATATTCTGGGTGCTGGAGAAACTTCAACATTATTTTACTGTGCATTTCTCTTTTTCTTAATGATTCAGAGCATTTTATTTTCATTTAGTTATTTATAATTCTAACAGCTTTTGAGACTTTATTATTCACATCTTTTAGCTATCTATTGGGAAATGAATTTTGGTCTTACATACTTGAGCTAATTTTCCATATATTAGAGATAGTTTTATCAGAGATATTTGATGCAAAAATTTTTTCCAAATTATTTCCCTTCATTTTCTAGCAGCATGGATTTTATTTATGCAAAAGCATTTCATTACCTTGTATTAATAAAGTTCACTTTTACCCTTTATAATCTCCTCTATCTCTTAAAAATTTTCTATCTAATCTTAACTGTAAGAGGTGACTACATCCCTTTTCATTTTTTAATGATGTTTTATACTTAATTCACTTATCAACTTGGGACTTACTGTGACATATTAAACATGATGTTGGCCAAAGCTTAATTTGTGCTAAATTATTTACCAAGTATCCCTCTATCTTCTTGTCAAAAAGGTAATCCTTTCCCATGTATTTATGATCTCTGCTTTTATCAATCATTTGGCTTCATTTGTTTCTAATTCAAAATAATAACTGCTAAATCAGCTAGAGAATTCAGTGAAACTTTTGCCCTCTTTCCCACATCCTACAGCAATATTTTACAGACTGATCTCTTTCTGCACTTCTCTGCTCTCACAGTGATACTGATCTTTTGATAAACCTATAGAAAATAAAACAAAAAAATTCATTAATTAACAAATATATTTGAGAAACCTCATTGTAATATAATAGCAAATATATTTAAACACACATTTTGCAGCATATCCCATAGTGGGTTTCATTGAGATTTTTTTAACTGTAAAAAAAAAGATGAAAATAAAATAATATGCTTATCTCAGATCTAGAAGGAAGATTCCCTTTAATTAATAAATAAGTAGAAGAAATTATTAGGGACAATATGTACTTGATTACATGAAACTTTAAACGCATTTCCTATAGAAGAAATTGAATCAGAAGAAAAATAAAATACTAGGTAAAATATTTATGACAAAAAAGAAGAAAGGTAAAAAATTACACTTAAATATATGTTAAATATATTTACATTTATGTGTAATATAAATAATAAAATTACATTTAAATATATATTAACTGTATTAACAATAAACAAAGACAACTCTGAAGTTCCCATGGATAAAAGACTACATGATATTAACAGACACTTGACAAGAGACGCAATATAAATTGCTAATAAGTACTTGAAAAACACTTGTTCAGCTTTATAAATTAAGAGATACTATTAAAACAACTTTGGGATATCACTCCACACTTATAAAAATCCTAAAATTACGAAAAGCAGCAAAACACAAGGCTGAGAAAATTGATAATAGTCTCCAATGAGACTATCATACATCCATGCATACATACATGTAGCTAGCCAATGCTTTTCCCTTTTCCTTTAGCTTCCTTTCCTTCTTCTCTCTGCTTTTCTGGCAGATCACATTCTTCCTCTATGGGATATTATCTTCTTTTGGCCATTCATCTCTCTACTCAGGCCAGGATCATTAAACACTTGAGAATTATAAGCAGCTAACGTAGTGCAAATCAAAAACATATAAAGACACATGTGGACTCTAAAAGAGTGAATCCGGGCAATAACTTTAAAAATGATATGAAAGCCACAGCTATAGAGAGGGCTTAATTCCCAAGGCTGAAGTGGGAAAGGAAACATATCTGGAATAGCAGAATGACTCAGTATAAAATCAAGCCTAGTGTATATGTATAAAGTATTAAGTAGAAATATCCCTAACTTGTTTAAATAATTTGAGAAGAAGGTTAGAGAATAAAGGAGATGGTTTACCATATACATAGGTTGCTTATAACCAAAAATTTCTTAGTGATGACAAGTTCTTTTCTCCCTATTTTGATTTGACAATAGAAGAGATAAAAGGACTATATGCTGGCTAAATGCACATCAAGATTTATATGAAGTTATCACTGTGTGACAAATATTCACTGGAGGAGGAAGCACAGAGCAGACTCATGAAAAGAAAGCACAAGTTATGTTCCTTTGGGACCTCTTGGTGAATTGAGTCTTCCTAAACTCAGATCATCATCTGGCACTGGACTTTTTTCAAATTTAAAACCAAGAATAATCCAATCCAATTAGGAAGTCAATTGGCTGGCCTGGAAACAGTACCTGTGGTCTGGGGGTGCTACCACTTCAAGAGCTCTTGTTGCCTCTCTGTTGATGAGCTGGTCAACAGTTGGTGATGGTGATAAGAAAAATAGGGCATGGGGCAGCTAGGTGGCACAGTGAATAGACCACTGGCCCTGGAGTCAGGAGGACCTGAGTTCAAATCCTGCCTCAGATACTTAACACAAAAACTAGCCATGTGACCTTGGGCAATTCACTTAACCCCAATTGCCCTAACTTCCACCCTCCAAAAAAAAATGGGCCCTTTTTCCACAGTGATTTATTCCCTCAATCATGGCTACATTTAATCCCAATACTATATAAACTATTTGAAAAAAAAAAACAGGTAAAGAAGGAATCGTACTAGATTCCTTTTAGGACATAAATATGGCTTTGACACCTAAACCATGGAGAGCAAAAACTGAGAAAAAAAATATAGACAAATTTCACTAATGAAAATTATATATATATATATTATATATAATTATGCAAAAAATAAGTAAAATACTAGCAAGGAGATCACAATAATATATCACAAAGATAAGCAGGTAAGATTTATAACAGGAATGGCTCAATATCAGGAAAGCTATCAGCATAATCGACCATATCAACAAGAATAACTATAAAATCATATGAATAACCCAATAGATGCAAAAAAGACCCTTGAAAAAAGTATCCATTTCTAGTAAAAACACAGAAAGGTGTAGGAATCAATGGAGCATCTCTTGAAATGATAACTAATATCTATGTAAAACCAAGAGCAAGCATTATATGCAATAGAAATAAACTTGAACCCTTTCCAATAAGATCAGAATTAAAGTAAGGATGATAGTGATCACCATTATTATTCAATATTGCATTAGAAATACTAGCTATAACAATGACAAGAGAAAGGATGTAAAGGAATCAAAATAGTCAGTGAGGAAACAAACTTACCAGTCTTTTCATGTAATATGATCATATACTTAGAGAATGACAGAGAATCTCAACTAAAAAAAAAGTTGAAAAAATTAACATCTTCAACAAAGTTGTAGGATATAAAATAAACCAACACAAATCATCAGCATTTCTATATATTATCAACAAAACCTAAAAGGAAGATGTAGAAAGAGAAATTTCATTTAAAATAACCACAGATAATATGACATACTTTGGAATCTACCTGCCAAGATAAACCCTATATAAATACAATCACAAAACCCTTTTCACACAAATAAAGATAGGTCTATACAACTGAATAAATATTAATTCCTCGAGGTTAGGCTGAGCCAATATAATAAAATGGCAATTCTACCTGTTAATTTACTTATTTGGGGCAGCTAGGTGGCACAGTAAATAGAGCACCAGCCCTGGAGTCAGGAGGACCTGAGTTCAACTCCAGCCTCAGACACTTAATACTTAATAGCCATGTGACCTTGGGCAAGTCACTTAACCCCAATTGCCCTGCCTTCTTCCCTCCAAAACAAAGCAAAAAATTTACTTATTTAGTGCTATAACAATCCAACTATCAAAGAATTGTTTTATAGAACTAGAAAAAAATAGCAAGAAAATTTATGCGGAACAACAAAAGGTCAAATCTATTAAGGAAATCAATTAAAAAAACATGTTAAGGAAGATGGTCTAGTAGGTCCAAATTTCAAACTATATTATGAAGTTGTAATGATCAAAATAATGTGGTACTGGCTAAGAAATACAGTGATGGATGAGTGGAATAAATTGAGTACACAAAACACAGTAACAAATGACCATTGTTATCTAGTATTGGATAAACACAAAGATCTAAGTTTTGGGGACTAGAACTCACTATTTGACATAAATTGCTGGGAAAACTTGAAAGGAGTTTGGTAGAAACTAGGCCTAGACCAATATCTCATAACATATACTACTAAGATAAGATCAAAATAAAGAAATTATTTAGACATAAAGGGTAATACTGTAAATAAATTGGGGGGCATAAAATGTGCATTTCAAATCTATGGAGAAGGGAAGAATATATGAACAAACAAGGGATAGAGAGAATTATTGAATATACAATGGATAATTTTGATTACATTAAATTAAAAAGTGAATACACAAATAAAACTAATACAGCCATAATTAGAAGGAAAACAAGAAACTGGGGGGAGGGTGGATTTGCTGAAAGCTTTTCTGATAAAGGCTTGATTTCTCAAAAATATATGGAGCTGAAGCAAATTTGCAAAAGAAAGCCATTCTGCAGTTAACAAATAGTCAAAGGATATGAAGAGGCAATTTTCAGAAGAAATCAAAGTTATCAATCACATGAAAAAAATGCTCTAACACACTACTGATTAGAGAAATGCAAATTAAATTAACTCTGAAATACCACTTCACACTTATTAGTTTGGCTAACATTATAGAAAGGAAAATGACAAATGCTGGAGGAGATGTGGCAAAATTGGGATAGTGGTGGAGTTATGAACTAGTCCAACCATTCTGGAGAACAATCTGGAATAATGCCCAAAGAGTTATAAAACTCTGTATGTATGCCCTTTGACCCTATGATATCAATGGTAGTTTTATGTCCCAAAAAGACCAAAGAAAACATAAAGGGGCCTTTTTATACCAAAATATTCATAGCAGTTCTTTTTGTTGTGGCTAAGAACAGAAAATCAAGGTTATGCATTTCAACTGGGAAATGACTGAACAAACTGTAAAATATTGTTGTGATGAAGTACTATTGTGCTATAAGAAATGATGAAAAGGACAGTTTCAAAGAAACCTAGGAAGTCTTAAATGAATTAATGAAAAGTGGAGTGAAGAGAACTAGGAGAACATCATATGCAGTAACCAGGGTGATCAACCATTAAAGACCTAGCTAACCTGATCAAGACAATGATCCAAGATTATTCAAAAGGAATATCCTGCTATCCACATCCAGAGACAGAATTAATAAACTGTGCATATTGAAAACATATTTTTTAACTTTATTTTTCTTAGGGTTTGGAGGGTGACCTTTTCCAACATGGCTAATATGGACATATGTTTGGGATAACTTCAAATGTAATTAAAATACAAGTCCTTCTCTTCTCAAGGTGGGGGGAGGGCTGGGGTGGAAAAAAAAGAATTTGGAATTAAAAAAAATTTAAAGGATTGTTAAAAAAAACTTTACATGCATTTGGAAATATTTAATTAAATGAAAATATTATTTTAAAAATCTACTCATATCCTATTCACCTTCCCTTTTACAGTGCCATGGAAAAACCTGCCCCTAGGCTACAGAAATTTGCCCTGGCTGAGAAAAATAAACAGTCAATCAAAGCCCATCAAGAGTAAAATCCTGTCAGGAGCCATAACCTCATTCCACCAGCCCCCAAAACTCTAAATTTCTAGTTCTGGTCAGACAAACATGTAGCACCAGTAGAGACAGAGAAGGGTCAACAGAGTCAGTCCTTTAACACTATCAGTTCTGGGTGTGAACAACCCTGGAGCACAACACAGAAAAGCTTTAGAAGGCCAGGACCAAACAACAAAGGAATAGAGGAAACAGGAAATGACACTGAGGGCTGGAGTGATGTAGGAGGTAGGAGGTCCTGTGCTAAAACAGTCTTAGCCTGAAAGAAAGAGGAAGAACCTAACTAAGAACAGTTCTGATCATCCAAAAGCCATTTATGGCAAGGACTTAGGCTGATGAACCATGAATTGCCCAGCATAGAATAAGGCTGAGATTCTTTGAATCAGAATCACAATCAGAAAGCAAAGATTCAAAAAGTGAAAGATAAAAGAAAATAAGGTAAATAAGGTCGGGGGTGGGGGAGTGAGGAGGGTGTAATTACAAAATTACAAAAGAAAACTCAAAGAGCTTGATCATAAACATATAAATCAACTGGGAAAAAAAGGAAAAAATGGAAGGAAACATTGGAGATAGATTAAATCATAGTAGCATAAAAGAAATAAAGTCATAATATAAGAGTAAATTTTTGAGGACAGATAATGAACTTGGTTTTGGAAATGTAGACTTCTGAAATGTCAATGTGATATAGTAGACATGTACTGCTAAAGAGCTGAAGATACATATATGAGAAAGTGAGTGCTGGAAGTATATGTTCAGAACCAAAGTCTTTATTATAAAGAAGGCAGTTTAAGTTCTGAGACTAAATGAGTTGCCAAGTTATAGAATTTAGAATAAAAATATGAAGGAGCTAAGGACAGATACTTGAGAAACACCTCCATTAAGAAGTCAAGAATACTATAACTGTTCTAAAGAACAAATAAATTAAAAGGAATTTAATTTAAGTTATGTGAAAGTAGAGTACTTGCAACTTTTTTTAAAATAACTTTTTATTGATTTCTTCTTTTTCTTATATGATCATAGTTATCCCATGTATCTCTCCACCTACCTCTCCCAGAAAGCAATGCCATATATTACAGAACTTTTTAGAAAGCAAAAAAAAAAACAGCACAACAAATCAATAAATTGAGGAAACCCAGAAACATGTACAATATATAACACTTCCATGAAGGAGTGTATTTGTGGTGTCTTCTCATATCTCTTCAATTATGACTTGCTAGGCGTTTACAATTTTGTCACATTTACTTTTGATTTTGGGGGGTTTGGGTAGTTCTTTTCATTTATATTACTGTAGTGACTATGTGCAGATTTTTTTGTCTCTGCTCACTTCATTATACATCAATGCATACAGATTTTTCCATGGTTCATCTATTCATCACATTCATCATAAGCCAATATTGTAGAACAAAGCTGTTAAATGTGTTACTAGCCTTAATATTTCACCAGAATCCCATTAGAGTGAGATCCTTTAGTCTCTGGTAACTTAAGTGGGTGATTTAAGCTATATAAGTTTAAAACTGCACTAAGATTTTTGAGACATGTGTATTATTTCATTTTATCCTCACGATAACTATATAAGGTAGACATTATCTCCAATTTACAAGGGAGGAAACTGAAACTAATTGAAGCTAAGTGATTTGCTCAGAATCATTGTGTCAAATGAACGATTCAAACTTCGGTCTTTCTGATTTCAATTTCTATACTGTATCCACTGCCTTTCTAACATCTATGAACTCCTAAGAAGTGGAATATAATTAAAACTCTCCAAAAAAAAGTTTCTAAGCTATTCTCTCTCAGTATGTCTCTTCAAAACCTTTGTTAACCATGTGTATAATTTCATCTATGGCTACAGTCAGTCCTTAAACTCAGTTGACACTAATTAACATCATATCTTAACCAAATATGACTATCTGCTGATTCATGACTTTAGATGATGACGGATTGTAGTCAGTAGACAAACCAAGAAGACTGACACTTCAACAGAAATTTATTAAATGCCTCCTATGCTAGAGAATGGGGACAGAGATCCAAAAAATAGTTCACATTGTTAGGAAACATAAATTCTATAGGAAGAATGTAACATGTACACAGAAAAAAATATACTTGAAGCTAATATAAATAGATTATGAATGTAAAGTGAGAAATTATCTGAGAAGCCATCTAATCTAACCTCATGTTATAGATAAGTCTGAAAATGTTAACGTGCCCAAAGTAACACAGGTAATAAGAAGCAGAGGCAAAATATGAACCTGGGTCTTCTGATTCCAAATCCTGTGCTCTTGTAAAAGGAAATTAAAAGTCATTAGCAAACCAGGTACAGAAAGTAGAATTTCCACATTTTGAAATTTAACAATTCACTAAGATCACCAAAATTAGGAAAATGAGCAGAGTCTTGGAAGGTGGACGGGAATCTCATATAAGATCTTTGTAAAAAGGAGGTTGAAATATGGGCCAAATATACACCTAGTTAAGTAGATGTTGAGTTGGCAACTACAATGCTTGACAGTCTCTGATCCTGTCTTAATTAACATGTTTATCAATGATTTCTATAAAAATAGGGAAGTATGTTTATCCACTAAGTGGATGATATATACTTTGAGAGGAATTTCTCCTGTACTAGGGAATCAGGAATTATAAGGATTTGAAAAAAATGGGAAAATGTATAAAATTAACAACATGAAATGATGAATGTATAAACAAGAAGCCCTGTGCTTAAGAATTTGCTTTTTTTATGAACTGAACAGACAGAAGTTCAGGGCCTTAATAGTAGCATATATAAAGAATTTTTTTGAATTTAGTTAATTACATACAAATCAACACATCAACAGTTCAACATAGTTATCAAAAAGGTGATAAGGTATTTGAATGCATTAACTATCTATTTGGCAAGACAAGAAACAAAATGAATAATACTGAATTTCTATTAATCTGATTACACCTCAATTACTATGTACATTCTTGACATGATTTTTTTAAGAGGACATTGATAAACTGGGGCACTTTTATAAAAGGATGTATAGGTAGGAAGATATGGAGGCTAAAGCATTAGGCTTGGAATTAGGAGGATTTTATTTCAAATACTGCCCCAGACACTCCAATATGATTTTGAACAAGTCACTAATTTCTTTGAGTCTCAGTTACCTCATCCAAAAGTAAGAAAATAATATGTTGTTATGAGGATCAAATGAGATGACATGTAAAACACTTTTCTGACCTTAAATCACTATATGAATGGGAGACATTATTAGGTGAAAAGTTTGCAAATCATTTCAAATGAAGAGCAGTCAAAAAACTAGAAGTCTCTAGCCAGAAGAAAAGATATGGAGAAAGAAGAAATGATAGTTTTCTAAAAGGCTGTCATGGAGAAGAGTTATTTGACTTACTGTGTTTCTCCAGAAAGCATAACTGTAATTAATATTTATAAGTTACTGGGAACAGGGGCAGATTTTAGCTCAACATAAATGGCCTACACTGTACATAAAGCTGTATCCAGGATATGGCACTACCTCAGTCTTCAAAAAAATAATTTAAAATTTTCACTGATAGAAAGTTCACTGCTTTATATGGTAGCACACTCTGGTTTGGTTTGGTTTGGCTTTGGAATTCCCCTTTTTACCCCCATTATAACACATTCATTATTTGTTTAGTTTTGTGCAGGTGAAGCAATCAAAATTGTTTACATGTTTGCCAGGATTTAGATACTCTATCAAAACTCTATTAGAGTCTCAATTAAAACTAATAACTAAAAACAAATAGCAGGTATATTGTCTTTTGAATTAATAGATTTCCTTTCAATATAAGTGGTTAATCCAGAATTGATTCATTTATGATGCTGGTAACATATCCTTGATCAGACCCTATGTATAAGGCAAGTGATCCTTACTGCTTTATGACAGATTAAAAGGAAAAACCAAAGAAATTTGTAACATTTCACAAAAATTACATTTTTGCAAAGTGACATTCTATATTGAAGTTTATAGAACACAGTAAGGTGAGTGAGAGGAAAGGACAGTTTATTTCTCTGTAGTATAGGTTACATCTCATTGTAAAAGTTAAAAAAGGGATAATTCTTCATTTTTCTGTTTGATTCGAGGGTTTTTGTAGTCTGAAGTATATGTCTTCCAAAGAGAAATTAATTGGGGAAAAGTCATCCAGTTTAGATGAAGACTGGATTTCTTATGAAATCATACAATTGTACAGTTGTAAGGGACATTAACGATCACTTAAGGATTAACAGACAGGAACATTCAAGGATAGCATCCCTTATTAAGGTGTAGTGAATTATCTCCCTTACATAATACTTAAATGTATTAAAGAAAAAGATTCATGTCTTTTCTATAGCCTTTTTAAGAGACAAAAGCATTTTGTGATTGATGAAACAATCCTACTCTAAAAGATAGAATCAGGGGCTCTGTGTGCTCTTCAAATAAAGTTAAACAGTTCTTGAATATGCAGAACAACCTACAAGCCAACCAAATATTAATATCTCTCTTCATTATTTATTAAAAAACTCCCACAAAGATTTTGATGTTATCCCAAAAGTCCCAATGCAGTTGTCAGTTTTGCTTTAAGCTTTGCTTAAAACTCAGTAAGACTTTTTGGACATCCTGTGCATTAAGCAAGCAAAAAATAATAATAACAAACATTATAAAGTTTTGCTACAATTTTTTAACTCATGGAAGTAAAATCCACAAGATTTATTTCAGCCAATGAAAGAGTGTTAGCAACATGTTTTGGCACAGTGAGGCAATCATAGAATAAACTTGAGGAACATTGGAATAGAGCATGTTATCAATATGGCTTCAGGATTAATGTACTAATGCTGATATCCACATGTTATGGCCAGGATGAAATTGAAGTATAGCCTTCATGTATTAATTAGAATTTTAGGAAGTTCTCTTAAAATTCATCAACTGGCTGCTCAGTCTCTTGACTGCCATCTTCATGGCTTTGTTCCTGAATGCATAAATAGAAGGATTTAAGATAGGGGTAATAATAAAATCAAGAATAGCAAGAAACTTGTCCACTGGCATTGTGGGAAATGGCCACACATAGACAAAGATGCATGGGCCAAAGAAGAGGACCACCACACTGATGTGAGCTAACAGAGCAGAGAGAGCTTTGGACAATCCACTAGAAGAGTGTTTCTGAACAGTGACCAAAACGTAAACGTAGGAAATGAATAAGAGAAATACAGTGCTGATGGAAGTGAAACCATGGTTAGCAGTGACAATGAACTCCAACTTATAAGGGTCTAATTTGATAAACCAAGGGAGGTCACAATAAAAACTGTCAACTGTATTAGGACCACAAAAAGGCAGATTTACCACAAAAGCCAACTGGGTCAG
>NW_027185627.1:0-37715 GCF_028583685.1 Petaurus breviceps papuanus
TCATAAAGGCCATCTAGTCCAACCTAAACATAAATCCCTTCTAATACTTATCTAATCTGACAAATGGTTGCTCTACTGGAAGACCTTGCAGATTAAATGAGAACCCATTGACCCACCCGTGACAATCCATTCCACTTTTCATAGCTCTAATTATAAAAAAAAGTCTTTCTCTTACATTAAACCAATTTTTAAAAATTATTTTTATTTTATTTCATATGTTTATTTTTAGTTTCCCACAATTTTTTTGGTAGTGCCCACAATTTCAGAATATAATTTGGTTATGTCCAACTAGTTTTGCCCTATGGGGTCTAGCAAAATAAACCTAATTCCTCTTCTATATCTATATATAACCTGTGGCACAGTAGAAAAAGCACTAGCAACCGTGTTCAAATTCTGCTTCTGATATTTGACACCTGTGTAACCCTGAGAAAGTCATTTAACTTTCCTGAGGCTTGGGTTTTTTTTTTTTGTTCAGTTGTTCTTTAGTCATATCTGACTCTTTGTGACCCCATTTGATGTTTTCTTGGCACAGATACTAGAGTGGTTGGCTATTTCCTTTCTAGCTCATTTTACAGATGAAGAAACTGAGGCAAAGAGGATTAAGTGACTCATCCAGCATCACACAGCTAGGAAGTGTCTGGGCTTGGTTACCTTATATATAGAATCAAGGAAATGTACTAGATAATCTATGAGGTCCATTCTAATTACCCTTCTAGCTCTAGGCCTCTGATTGTTCAGATAACTTGAGACAGTTATCATGTCTTCCCAAATCTTTTTTTGTCCTGATTAAACATACATCGTTCCTACAAAGAAAAAAAAAACCCAACTTCATAAGCCACAAACTCAAGTCCCTTGACCCTCATATTTACTTTTTTTTTTTTTTTGCTTTTTGGAGAGCAGTTGGGGTTAAGTGACTTGCCCAAGGTCACACAGCTAGTTTTTGTGTTAAGTGTCTGAGGCTGGATTTGAACTCAGGTCCTCCTGGCTCCAGGGCTGGTGCTCTATTCACTGTGCCACCTAGCCGCCCCTCATGTTTACTTTCTTCTGGACACTTTCCAATTTATCAATGTTCTTACTAAAATGGTGCACCCAAAAGAGAACTCAAATATCCAGGAGTGATCTAACTAGGAAAATGTCACGTAACATTTCTAGGCTTCAGTTTTCCTCATTTGTAAAATGGGGATAATAATGTCTATCTTGTGACTTCATAGGGTTGTTGTCAGGCAACATAGATAGACTGCATGGTTCTATCTAACACTTTTATCCATCCTTTGTTTGCATGATAACATGAAGATGTAGTTATCAGTTCTGTAGATGCCACAAAGCTGGGAGGGCTAGCTTAAAAAAAAAGCCTTTGATGACAGAATCAGGATCCAAGTTAACAAGTTAAGACAGGAGGTCAAATTTAATAAGATATAGGGGAACAAATCTTCATTGTTGCGGGAGCCTCACACTGCTTTATCAGTCATGCTTGGTCTTTGCACTGAGTTCAGCTGGCTCCTCCCCTTCTCCACTTTTATTTGTGACATTTTCTCAAAGTTCAGGGAAGCTCCGGCTTCATTTGCACGTCCTGGACCAGCTACCACACAGGAACGTGTGAAATACGAAAGCAAAAGGAAAGAAAGTGGGAGCATCTCTCCTCATCCTCCCCAAAGCTGGGTTAACCCATGGACATAGTGGAAGGCACCTCACGCAAGTGTTGTGGAAAAGAAGAGACATGGGATGAATTCCCCATGACTTGGTTGAGCAGGGCTGTATAGAGGGTGAAGATGGGGGACCTGAATTTCAGAGCAGAGAGTTTTAAAGGATTTAGATAAAGGCATCAAGCTTGAGGCCTTTTCAAATGCCAAGTGAACCAGATTAAAATATAGTTGAGAAATGTTTAACAAAATAAATAAAAACGAATCCAAAAAGAAATAGTTAATTAGGTGATACAGTGGATAGAGTGGTGGTTCTGAAGTCAGAAAGACTCATCTTCCTGAATTCAAATCTGGCCCCAGACACTGACTAGCTGTGTGACCCTAGGCAAGTCCCTTAACCCTGTTTGCCTCTGTTCCTCATCTGTAAAATGAGCTGGAGAAGGAAATGGTAAACCACTCCAGTATCTCTGCCAAGAAAACTCCAAATCAGGTCCCGAAGAATCAGACAGGACTAAAATAACTAAACAACAACAAAGTTTATAGGCAGCCCACACAGATGGGTTTGAGTTGGAAACCACTGTGAAGGAATCTTAACCTTAGGCCTGCTGGAAAGAGCTAAAAGTATAAAATAACCCAGAAACATTTTGGCCTTGAATACCTCATTCTGGGAAAGCCAGAGTAGCATAATAGAGAGCTACTCTCAGAGGCCAGAGAGACCTCAATTCAACCCCTTGTAATGGGAATGTAAATTTTAAAGATCTTCCCTGCCCCTAGGCTAAAGTGCACCTGGAGCCTGGGGTGGGAGGCTTGTTTTTCAGTAGATACTTTTTGATTGGCCAGTGGGTCCTGAAGGTTGTTACATTCTCTGACCCAGGAGAAGGCTATATAAGCCCTGATGTGAGACTTTGTTTTGGGGCTCACTTTGAGAAATGTTCTGTGATTTGATCAGATGAAACTCTGGAAAGCCATTGTCCAGAGCCCCCCGGCTTTGAAACCCAGATGTTGTTTGGTATGGATGTAATGGTTGGACAGTTTGGAAATCTGTCTACTTGATCTGTTTCTGTCTTTATATTCTGAAGTTCAGGGTGCTGACCTTTTCCCCCTGAACTAGGTAAACAGATACATATTTGACTGATTAAAGTAAGCTTGTTAACCCATTTTGAGTTGCTTTCCTTTATCAAAGCAGATCCAAGAACCTGTGTGAGCAGCCACCCTAGGGACACCGGGGTGCTTGCTGCTACACCCCAGCCTCTGATTCGTACTGGCTGTGGGACCTTGGACAAGACTTTTAATCTAATTTAACTCGTTCCAGGTAACTCTAAGAGTAGAATTTGTACAAGTAGGTGCCAACCTGCAGCTGGAAAAAAGAAATTTCTTCACTTAAAGAAATCATGGGTCTGCTTTCCCTCCTCCTCTTCCTGCCCCCTACAAATTATTTACTTTTTCCATTTTGTAAAAATTTTGAACAGGGATTACATTTCCAGGGTAAATCCTCTATGGGATATCTAGTACTGGCGCTATCTCTTAGGGAGGAAAATAGTAAACTGGGAAGCAGGACAGTGGAAGAAGAGACTATGGGAACCAAGGTGGTGAACGTTTGCAGGGGATCCAAGTAGAGATGAAATCGGTCACAATGCCCACTGAAAAAAGCATCAGGAGCTGCGGCCGCTGCTGTTGTTCATTCTTCATTTTCGCTAATGAGTGAATTGGAAGTAGCAGATGCAGTGACCTGCTGATGACAGAGGTCCTCACATCAAAATCCCTAACAAAAGAGCAATTTGGCAAGAAATTGGACCCTATGGGGTGGAGCAAACTCAGATCTTGCCGCTAGAACCACGTCCAGGGAATTATTGAGCATGGGGATCAGGGAGCCGTGACCCACTGGAAGGAAAGGGGAGGAGTGTCTCAGCTCTCTAGCAAACCCCCAATTCTTCCCCTTTAGAGGGAAAAAGGACACATAAGATAGCTCTAAGTGAGAAGGAGAGCATAGGTCACAGTATAGGTGGCTGACCACTGAAAATGAAAGGTTATTTTCTTAACTATAACAGGGTGTTCCAAAAGCCTTAGTGCAGTTATAAGTTTAAAGACTTTTGGGACACTCTATGTGGGCTCTAGCATGCGTCCTTTCTGCGGTTTTTATTGCCCTAACCACATCATATTTTCAATGTTCTCATTAGAAAGCCAAGTAGTTCCTTTTTTTTTTCTTTTCCTCTGTCTCTGTCTCTCATTCTCTCTGTTACCCCTCCCTCATTTTAGATGGAAGTTAGAATGGACAGAGGGCCCCTGCCATTTAAGCCACCTGCTGGATTGTGGGTGGGTCTTGCTATTTATTGTTCAGGTCTACATGATGCCAGCCAGGAACCTATTCAAAATCTCCACCCATACCCTTGGAGACACTACTACAAGCCAATTCACTTATCATACAAGTATTGAATATTGGAATCTTACCAGTTCAAATGGGTCTTGGAGGTAATCTATCCACAATGTGAATTTCCCAACTCCAACATCCCTACCATGCAAATATCCAGTCTCTGAAATTAATACCTCCAGAGACAAAAACTTCTTCCATGGGCAACTCAATTTCGAGTCACTACAATTAGAAGGAATTTCCTTCTTGAACTGGAATGTGTTTCCCTACAATTTCTATCCTTTGGTTCAAATTCTGGTCTTTGCAGCCAATTGAAATGCATATAACCCTTCTTTTTAATATGAAAATCCCTTGTAGCTATCACTCACCCCCTTCTTCTATATTTTATCCTCCATTATTCAAGATAAAAACATCCATCATGGTCCCTCCCGTCAATCCTTGGCTCCATTCTGTTATCCTGGTCACTCTCCTCTGTACAAACTCCATCTTGTCAAGAAGGGAGTCAGTTGGGGCGGCCAGGTAGCACAGCGAGTAAGAGCACCGGCTCCAGTGTCAGGATGACCTGGAGATCGAATCCGGGCTCAGACACTTAGCACCCACCCAGAAACACCTGGCTGTGTAACCTTGAGCAAGTTACTTAACCCCGATTGCTTAAAAAAAAGGGGGGGGGGGTCAGTTGTCAATGTCCTTTCTAAAACAAGTGCATGTAGTACTCTGGATGTGGTCCGAGTAGAGGAGGGGGTGGTGCAGTACTATTATCAATTCTTTTCTTCTGGACAGCCACTGAAATTAAGGTATCACTTCTCTATAACATTCTCCAAGCGTAGTATTCTAGTAAACTGTGATTTTTAGGATGTTATTTCATCAGCATTTTCTGTGTGTTCAAATTCCTTCCAATGCAGAGGTGAAGGAATATAGGAATTGCTATGATAACTTATGTTACTATATGACGCATAATAAAATAAAAATATTTGATGCTACTTCTTGTAACCAAGTCCTTGTCAGCAACATGGTGCAACTTGCTTATACCCACTGACATCTCTCCCTACTGCCCTTTGGGGGCATCTACCCCATGAAGGCTTGGCCAATTTTTCCTTAAAAGGCAAGGAAACTGTCTTCAAGATTTTATTGATCTGGGGACAAAGTCTAGGATGACTGATGCAGTTTCCTGGTTGCTTAAATATAAAAATATAGCACATAAAGTGTGTGTGTGTGTGTGTGTGTTTGCAGAGAGGTGGTCCTCAGGCATGACATTCCTTCAGTATGATACAGGGCAGGGGTGGGGAACTTGCAGCCTTGAGGCCACATGTGGCCTTCTAGGTCCTCAAGGGTGGCCCTTTGACTTCACAGAACACCCTTGATAAAAAAATGTGTTCTGTAAACTTGGACTCAGTCAAAAGGCCCAACCCAAGGACCTAGAAGGTCACATGTGGCCTGGAAGCCACAGGCTCCCTCATCAAACTTGAAAGGGCATGCAAAACTCCCTGTGCAGCCTAAACCAGATTAAAATGTAATTGGGAAATGTTTAAAAAAATAAAAATACAATTAACAGCATATACAACATAGTTAATGTTAATTGTGGTTTTCTAAGTCAATGTGCAGCCAGAACACATCCATTTCTATTTGTTTGACACCACTGGCAAAAAAACAAACCCCCAAAGAACACAACAAAACCCAGTGGCTCTTAAGGCAGATGAGCCAGGTTCAGATTCTCTGTCTGACCCTTTGTTATATTTGAGCCTGCCACTATGCATGCAAAGGCAGGGAAGCTATATCCAGTGAATCAGTGCTGTGTCTTTGCCAAACATTCTTTCCATGTTTGTGAAGTAGTTCTATTTTCCCGGTTTGTGCCTCCAGTCCAGTGGTTTTTCCACTGCACCACAGTGCTGTTATCTGCCCAGGCCTCTCTGCCAGCTGGTCTAATCCTGACACCTGTAAATGGGTGTACGTGAGGGAGCGCTGAACCTTCACTCATGTCACTCGGCTTTATCACTCAGGTCAGTAGCTTTTATTTAGTTCTCAGGTTGTCCTTGGTATTTTACCCGAAGGGAGCAGTTGAAAGTTCTAATCCCTGACAATAATAATAAACTACAGGGGTGGCTAGGCGGCACAGTGAATAGGGCACTGGCCCTGGAGTCAGGAGGCCCTGAGTTCAAATCCGGCCTTGGACACTTGACATACTAGCCGTGTGACCTTGGGCAAGTCATTTAAACCCATTTGCCCTGCCTTCTCCCCTCCAAAAAGCAAAATAATAATAATAAACTACAAATTATTCATTTGGCAAAGTACAATCACACCCAGATATCAGATGGCTTCTGGTAACTCTGTACAATAGATTCCCAAGAATGTCTCTCCTGAATCCTGACAGAGCAAAGAGGAATTATTCTCTTACAAATGCCTGGCCCCAAACACACATACTTGGGAGTTCATAGGATGATACTCCTGGTCCCCACAACAGATCTCTGACCTGTTATCTCAGACCTCTGATCTGACCCCAGATATCCTGTGTCCCTACCTCCAGGCCACACAGATAATGAGAAACGGAGGCAAAAGTAAAGGATGAACAGTCTTGCCATATAATAACAATACATAGTGCTTACTATGTGCCAGGCACTGTGCTAGATGCTTTATGATTATTTCATCTGATCTACGTAGCAACTTTGGGAGGTAGGTACTATTACTGTCCCCATTTTATAGATGAAGAAGCTGAGGCAGGCAAAGGTTAAGTGACTCACCCAGGATCACACAGCTAGTTAAGTGTCTCGAGGCCAGACTTGAAGTCTGGTCTGTATTCTAGGCTCGTGCTCTATTCGCTGTGCCACCTAGATGCCTCTAAAGTCTAGTTATCAGCAGACTTCTTTCCTCCACTCATCCATCCCTCATTAGTGACTCTCATACACTCACAAAGGGAACTACCACTGAATAGGGATGGAGTGTGATATAGAAGGGGGTGGAATATTCCAGAGGATGAGACCAGATCACACCAGAATAGGAAAGGAAGACCATAGACTTAGAGATGGGAGGTGCCTCAGGGGCCAGAGTCTAACACTCTTGAGTTTATAGATGAGGACACCAAGGCAAGGAAAGAGCGATCTGGCCAGTTTCAGAGGCAAGATTTGAACGAAGACCTTCCTAGATCAAAGAAGTCAGTTGTCTAGCCACTATGCCACACTGTTTGTGCAATGGTATTTTCATCAGTCCATATGCGTTTATAGAAACATATGATGGCACAAGGTAGATGAAGGCAGACAGGGTCAAGAGCTGGAAGTTAAGCCAGGAATCACCTTGGCCCAACTCTCTTTAGGAATAATCTTTAATCTTAAACCATCCTCTAGTTTTCTTACAGAATTTCCTTACAGACAAGAGACATTTCTTGGAATGAAAGTGAGGCTAGGGGAAAATCATTGATCTAATTAATAAATAGGACCTAGACTTCAGCAGCTAGGTGGTGGCACAGTGGATAGAGTACTGGGCCTGGAATGAGGAAGACTCATCTTCCTGAGTTCAAATCTGGCCTGACACCTGCTAGCTGTGTGACCCTGGCCAAGTCTCTTAACCCTGTTTGCCTCAGTTTCCTCATCTGTAAAATGAGCTGGAAAAGGAAATAGTACACCACTCCAGTATTTTTAAGAAAATCCTAAATGGAGTCAGGGAAACTTGGACATGACTGAACAACAGACATCCCCCACCCAAGAGTTCCTAACCTTTTCTGCATCACAGACTCCTTTGGCAGTCTGGTAAGCCCTAGGAATCTATGTTTTTAAGGGCACAAAAAACTTAGGGTTAACAAGGAAACCAATTATACTGAAATATCAAACATAATGGGAAGTTGTTTTTTTTTAAGTTCACAGACCCCAGGTCAAGAAATCCTGCCCTGGGGGTGGCTAGGTGGGGCAGTAAATAGAGCACCAGCCCTAGAGTCAGGAGGACCTGAATTCAAATTCGGCCTTGGACACTTAACATTTACTAGCTGTGTGACCTTGGGCAAGTCACTTAACTCCAATTGCCCTTCCTTTCCCCTCCAAAAAGCAAACAGCAAAAAAGAAAGAAATCCTGCCCTAATTCATTCTTTTACCTTCTTTAAACAGGATTGACCCTAAAAATATGGAAAGTTTCCATTAACATTTTTTCATTTATAGATTACTATACTAGTCACTGAAGACATTTCTAACATAGCATATGACCTTAAGGAGTCTGAAATTTGTCAGAGGACTAAGGTATGTGCACAAATAAGTGTAACAGAATTTAGAATATATGAAAGATCAGAGAAGTAGAGATTCTGGATTGTTATTTATCTGAAGGGTAGGGATATGTGAACCAAAATTCATGGATATGAGAGAAGGATGTCAATGGGTGGAAATGTGGAGGGAGTCTGTGCCAGGAATGTGGTGGGATGGCCAACACAAATGCACTTGATGGGGCAAAGGATGAGGTAAATGCCTAACAGTCCAGTTTGACTGAACCTAATGTGTTTTTAACAGAGTAATGCAAAATAAGGAGCCACTGTGCATGGCAGTCCTATGACCACATCCATGCATTTTAGGGAGCCTATTTTAATAGTAGCATAAAGGATGTATCAGAGAGATGCTTGACAAGTGGTGGGGAACTGATCTGAGATACTGGAGGCAAAGACCAAGAGGAGTTTATTTCAAAAAAGCCAGAGTGGGGTGAAAAACTAGAGCAGCTGGTGGCTGCAGGAGTGAAAAAGAGGGGATGTATAAAAGATGTAGCATCAGCAGAATCAACAGAACAGGGTGCCAATAGATAGTGAAAGTATATGAACATAAACTTCTCAAAGGCAATCATATAAAAAGAATGCTCCAAATCACTAAGAAGTATGTAATTCAAAACTAAGGTTGGACTCAAGATGGACAGTAACTGTAACAAAATGCTTATAGACATACTACATATGATGTCAGACTTTTTCAATGTTGGTGGCTGGACCTCTATTTTATATATAGTTATAAAAAATATGGCTCTCTGGAAGGCAAGAAAGGGATACTGGGAGGAAACATAAGTGATGTAAAAATTAAATACAGCAAATGCAAATTTTTTTTTAAAGCTAGAGGGAGGGAGGAGTCAAAGATAATTCCAAGTTTTTGAAGCTGGGTTAACTGGGAAGACAGGAATAGGGAAGTTAGGAATTAGGAAAGGTTTTAGGGAGGAAAAGTTTTTAAGACGTCTAATTTGGGATGTCCAATAGGCCTTTGAGAATGCAGGAGCTCGGGGTTAAAGGGTCTGGCATAAATGGTTGTTTGATTAATTGCAAAGGCATGACTGAAAGTCAAAGTGGATGAAAGAGCAAAGGGAGTGTAATTTCTCCCACCCCTATAACTTGCTATCAAAGCTTTATTTTTCATAATCACTGACCCCTCCTTGTGTCTAAAGGCTAACAGCTCCTATTCAACCCTTTCGTGAGCTCCCTTTCTAATCACCCCCACAACAGCCTCAAGAGTATTACTCAAGAACCATTCTTGGGCATCAAGAACCATCCACTGACATCTCAGTCAAAAGCCAGAGTAAGAAAACAATAGGGTTAAAAGTGTACGTCCAGCGGCAGCTAGGTGGCGCAAGTGAGTAAAGGCCTGGGAGGACCAAAGTTCAGTTCCAGCCTCAGATACAACACCCTGAGACACACACTCACTCACTCACTCACTCTCTCTCTCTAGCTGTGTAACCCTGGGCAAGTTACTTAACCCCAATTGCCCTACAAAAAGCAAAAAAAAAAAAAAAGTGCACATCCAGTTCCATTGGGAAAAACTTCTCATGAGTACAAGTTATTTACCCAATGCCAAAACATTCTCCCTCATGTAAAGGATTGAGCCCATGAACTTACCTACAGACAAAAAGACAGCACTTCTTTCTAGAAAATACTTAAGATTCATTTGGATTTCATTGCTTACTGGGAGTCTAAACCACAATCTGGGATTATTCATCTGCAGGATGAGATCATACATAGTACACTTTACACCACTCACCTCGCAGGGTTGTGAGGAAAGCATGTGAAGAATTAGAAAAATGAGTCACTGAGCTCAAAGGTAATGTGGCAAGGGAAGCAGTTGACTCAGAGACCTGGGTTTGTCCCCCCTCAAGACATATGCTGGTCACATGACCTTAAGAAAGTCATAACCTCCCAATTCCTGTAATTGCCACTGGCAGAGAAGTTTCCTTACTGGGAAATCCTTATACTAGTGGTTCCAAAACTTTTTGGCCAAAGGAACCCTTTACACTCTTAAAAATTGGTGAGGAAGGGGTGGCTAGGTGGTGCAGTGAATGCAGTGCACTGGCCCTGGAGTAAGGAGGACCCGAGTTCAAATGTGACCTCAAACAAGTAACACTAGACAGGGCAAGTCACTTAACACAACTGCCCTGCCTTCCCCCCTCCAAAAAGAAAAAAAATTGGTGAGGATGCCCCCCCAAGACGTCTTATGTGAGTTACATCCCTCAATGACTACATTAGAAACTAAAATATTATGAAAAATTTTGACCTTGCCATTATCGATACCCTGAAAGGATGTCAGAGAACCCAGACCAGACGTTGAGAAACACTGCCTTACATCAGTAAAATGGACATTATGGACAAAGATCTATATTAAAATGAATTCCCTTAGCTACCAGGCCTACTTTCAGGTAAAATAAATTGCCTGCATTTACCGGCTTCAGGTAAAATCAATTTTGATACAATCTTCCCTTACAGGGGGTTCATGGGGCTGGCATTTTTCTGAGATCTCTGAACTGCCATTTCCTAAATTCAAGGCAGGCTCAGAGTAAGACACTCTCTTCCCCTGTCTTCTCATAGTCAAGGCTCTGGAAATTCCAGGCATTCAATTAAGGAACAGAACTGAACTTATGAGAAAAAGGAGCCAGGACGACAGGGAGAAGTGTATACCAACAAAGCCAGTGTTTTGCCTTGGTCTCATACCAACAAGTTGCCTCACATTTCTTTTTGCAACTAATCTACTTTCCTTGGCTCACCCTGGGTCCTAACACCTTTTCTGATTAATTGGGGAGGAGGAAGGGACAAGGGAAAAGAACATAATGCATTGATCCCTAACAGTGGTCCACCTCCACTATTGAGGCTCATTCTCTTAAGGAGTAGACCCTAGATTCCTCAGGGAAATATAGACAATGGAACAAGAGAGGGTCATTTGCTAATACTTCAAAAACCAGCTCTTTCACAGATCAGGCAGGGGAGGAATGATGGCTGAATGAGTCACAGTTGTCCCTCCAACCCCAGCCAAGTGGAATGAGAAGACAAAAACAGCTATGGGAAGTTCTTCCCAAGTCTTGCCTGGGTTTGCGGCACTGCCTTGGTACCCTCCCTCCCTACATGTATAGGTCAAGGAAGATACCAGAAAAGAAGCTGCCAGGGGAAAAGAAGGAGGAGCAGGGGCCAGAACTCAGGCTCTGTTTTGACCCAACGTTTATTTGTCCTTTTACAACATGTTTTTGGTTTAGAAACTGCTTGTGATTAGTTAATTTATTTTTCCAACATTAACTCAAAAGCATGTAAAATAAAATGAACCTACTCACTATGTAAACACCCAGCAGCTGTGGCCCTTATCCTGGAGTGGACGGGGAAAGAAGGGACAGCATGGGCAGCATGGAGTGAAGTTCAGGTGCTTTTATTACTGCTGGGGGCTGGACGCTGGCTCCCTTGATCACGCCTCACACAGGCCACCCGCCCGCTGTACCCCTCCCCCAAAACTACAACAGAAATGGCGCAGGCTCAAGGCCCCGATTCCCTGTTGGTAATTCACTCTCCACCTCCCAAATGAAAATCGCTTTTATTTTTATCGCTTTTGTTTTGTATTTTTTGCAACAGAAACCCCCTGTCCAGAGTCTGACTGCAGCTTAACTGTTCGGACTGAGGAATGGAGCAGGCCCCGGGTGCCCCCGGTCCCTCTCAGGCAAGAGCCTCCCTCCCCTGGGGACCGAGGCCTGGCCAGCTTGCTCCGTGGCCAGCCGCTGCCCGCTTAGCCATACAGGTCATCGTCATTGTCTTCCGTGTACACGTTGCCTCCGGTGCCTCCACCACTGCCCTGGCTGGGGCCAGCCCCGCCCTGGTTCCCTGAGGGGAATCTGCGGGCCAGAGAGGTTCATTAGGACCTAGTCACAGGCAGCCTCCTCCCTCCCCCCTAGGAGGGTAAGGAGCTTGCTGAAGGTCACAGGAGAGGGAGAATTAGAGGTATTTGGGGCCCAGTTCCTTCCACTGGGCCCCTGCCCAGCATGACCAACTCCCAAGCAGACAGATGCTATCCCACTTCTCTTTAGCTGGTCTACTTTCCTTTTTCCCTCCCAACGTAGACTAATGTCTATAAACCATCCCCAAGTACCCTACCTTGGGTTTTACAAGTCCCATCCCTCTTACCTGAAGCTGCCAAAGCCCCTGCTCTGCTGAAGGGTCTGGGCAAACATCTCGTATTTCCGGATATCATTGTCACTGACAGAGCGGCGAGCAAAGCGCATGGCCTCCTCAAAGTGGTCCCGGCGAATCTCAGGGACTGGGTCATCTTCTTCTACCTCCTGCAGGGTAGAAAGATGTGAGCAGGGGTTTAAGGCCTATCAGGGCTCACCAAGCCTGGTTCTCCCTTTCTGCCCCCTTCTCCCCCAAAGAGCTCAGAGCACCTCATACCTGGTGAAAGAGGTGACCCAAAATAAGCCCAGGCTCCAGGTGGGCCCTGAACAGATCAGCCCCAGAGTCTGGCTATGCTGTACCTAGTGTAAGCATCATCCCTGATGCTATCTTCAAAGAAGTCCAAACATCCTCCAAAATGCCTGTGGTGGTCCATTACATTACATAGAGACTTGTCTAATACCTCCTTGATCTGTTTTTCTTTTCTGCTTAAATTACAATTTGGGCAGGTAAATAACCTTCATGTGTCTTGGAATTTAGGGGAAGAACATGTTCTCCATAGGTCCAGACTAATGATTTCACTGGTAGACAGCAAAGAAATAGTAAATAGAGCACCAGGAATCTGGAGGACCTGAGTTCAAATCCGGCCTCAGACACTTAACACACACACAAAAAACTAGCTGTGTGACCTTGGGCAAGTCATTTAACCCTAATTCTCCTACTTTTCCCCCTCCAAAAAGCAAAAAAAAGTGAAGAAATTCCCTCTACCAATGTAGACTGGCAAATGTTCTGCAACTTTAGAAAGCTGTTTGGGACACTGAAAGATTATATGATTCACCCAGGGTCCCACTCAGAGATTTGGTCTTCCCACTTTCGAGGCCAACACTCTTACCACACACAAGGTTCCCTCTCAAAAATCCCTCTACTGATTGGACAGAAGACAGAGACAAAAATAACTATAATCCATGGCAGAAGGTGGCAGAATACAACAAAGCGCTCAGAGAATTTAGGGGAAGAAGCAATCACTTCCACTGCTGCGGAGCTGCATAAAGAAGCTGGCATCTGAGCAGTGACTTAAGGGCAGGATGAAACTGGGACATGTCAAGCAGTATGTGTTGGTTACAAGTAAGTATGCAAATAATGTAAATCAAAGAATATTAAAAGCTAGAAGGAACTTTATGAAAAGAACAGTATAAGATGAAGTCAGGAAGTTACTGGCTCCAGGCTATGGAGGGCTTTAAAATAACAGGCTAGCTTAGTCTTTACTTGGGAGATGAACTTTTTTGTTTTTGTTTTTCCACATATGATCAGGTACTTGTAATAGAAAGATGACCTTGGCAATGGTATGAAGAATAGATGAGAGTGAGGCAAGACTCAAGGAAGAAAAATCAAATAAAAAGCTATTTCAACTATCTATACTTGAGGTCACTGAAGTTTGAAGCAGGGTGGTGGGTAATGAGAAAATAAAGGAGGGGGTGGGTTCAAGATGACTTAGCTAACTGCACGTGGGAGGGGAAGGAGAATGAAGAATCAAAGATGACTCGGAGGTTTTGAGGTGGTTGACTAGGGCAATGATGATGCTATAAATATATTGAAGTATATTCCTATATTTAGGGGTGTGTGGGGGTGGGGAAGATAAGCTGTTCAGTTCTGTCCACACCGAATTAGTGCATGGAGTAGATGTTACAATGGAGCTCTAGAATGAGGTCAGGATTAAAGATACACATGTAGGAATTATCTGAATAAAAGTAATAACTGAAATAAACTGAATGGCTAAAGTAGCCAAGGGTCACAAAGCAAAGTGTACAGATAAGGCCATGGGGAGAAATATGATTTAAAGGAGGAGAAAAAAGCTAACAAAGAGAGCTAAAAAGTCCAGTTTAATGGAAGGAGGGGAGTTATATCAAGAAGGGCATGTTCAATTGTCAAGTACAACATCAAGATCAAGGAAAAGGCAGAGTAAAAAAGCCACTGGGTTTGGTGATGAGGTTACTGATAGCCTTAAAAGCCATTTCAGTAAATGCACTGGTGAAAACCAGACTGTAAAAAGGGTTGAGGAGCATGTAAATAATGAAGCTATAGCAGCAGTTTGGTGAAGGGCTAAGTACAGAGCTTGAAGGCATATAAAGGCAAGGTTTTGTTTTTTTTTTAGGATCAGCGCTTTCATAGGAAGTCAAATGGAGAAAATTAATGCAAGAGAAGGAAGCTGGAGGTGATGAGATCAAGCAATCGGCATGACAGAAGAAAAGAATGCATGAAACTTAAGGAGGCTTTCAGTAGAGGAATTAAGAGTTCCAAATCAAGTGTCTTGTCTCCCCATCAGAGTGTAAACTCGGGGCGGTGAGGAGGGAAGAAATGGACAGATGACAATGACATCCTCTATCTGATTCGAGCATGGTACTGATTTAGTATTCCTTAAAGCCTGGCTAAATGGAAAAGCAGTTGGAGAAGAGGACTTACCATGGCAGAGGGGTTGGTCTGCCTTTCCCGCTCTCGTCGAATTTCACTCTCAATGGACTCACGGATAGCCAGTTTGCAAGCACGCTGGCAGATCTCTGTCAGGTCAGCCCCAGAGAAGCCATTAGTCATCTTGGCCAGAAACTCTAAGTCTACATCCTGCCAAAAGTCAGAAAGCAAATTCAGTACCCAGAACTCAAGTCCCAAAGAGAAGGTCTTCCTTCCCCTGGTTCACCCTAATTCTCCCTTCTATAATGACCATTCCAGAGCTCCAAAACCAGAATTCACAAGGGCTACCCAAGGAACACTCCAAATACGGCCTAAATAGTTCTTTTAGTAAAACAATCTGGGAGGACAACCACTTTCTCATCACATCAGGCTGCTGTAGGAAAGAGACATGGCTGTCAATTTATTCCCACTATCCCTCTACTTACCTTGGCAACAGGTGACTTTCTCAGGTTGGCCTTAAGAATTGCAACACGGGACTTTTCATCAGGCAGGGGTATGTAGATGAGCTGGTCCAAACGGCCAGGTCGAAGAATTGCAGGGTCAATAATGTCAGGCCGGTTGGTGGCACCAATGATGAACACGTTTTTCTTTGTGGACATACCATCCATCTCTGTCAGGATCTGGTTGATGACTCTGTCAGCAGCACCTCCTCCATCTCCAATGTTGCCACCACGAGCCTTGGCAATTGAATCCAGTTCATCAAAGAACAGAACGCAGGGAGCAGCTTGGCGGGCCTTCACAGAGGAATGACGTGGAGAGATATGAATACTTGCATGGTGGGCACTCCCCCGCCCCCGTCCTTCATTCCCATATCCAATGGCTTTAGTTAGGCAATGCTGAGATGGTTTCATAATTCAGTCCAAACACGAGCCACCTAGTCAATTTGTAAATCCATAGGGTAAGAGGCTTGATCCAATACAGGGCTTACCTTGTCAAATATCTCACGGACATTGGCCTCAGACTCGCCAAACCACATGGTGAGAAGTTCAGGGCCCTTGATGGAGATGAAGTTTGCCTGGCATTCATTGGCGATAGCTTTGGCCAACAGGGTTTTTCCACAGCCAGGGGGCCCATAGAACAGGACTCCCTTGGAAGGTGTCATACCAAACTTGAGGAACTTGTCTGGATGCTCCACAGGGTACTAGAAAGGAAAGCTGAGAGTCAGCCTTTAATATGAGGAATTAGGAAGAGAGGTATAATCAATAAGCACTTTCCCTTCTGGGAAGAGGAAAGCCAAGTCACACATCCAGTGTGTTTCAAACCACCAGTCTCTGACATCCAGAAAACTCCAGGTTCCATTCCAGGCACCCAAAAATAGTCTCACCTGCTACCACAAATCCTGGGGAGTAGGTACCAGAAGCCTTACTTCCCATTCTGTAGAACTCTGAACTAGTCCTAAGCTTCAAGACCCCCTCACCTGAACAAGTTCTTGAAGCTCCCGCTTGACATCCTCCAGACCACCAATGTCCTCCCAGGTCACCTGTGGCACCTCCACAACAGTCTCTCGAAGAGCTGAAGGATTGCTCTGGCTCAGGGCCCACTAGTGCAAGAGGGAAGAGCTGGAATAAGACTCTGTTAAAGGAACAGAAGGAGAAGAAAAGCAGCAGGAATTATGAGGGAGCACCCTTACCCGGAAGTCATCCATGGTGACAGCCAGGGAGTTCATGACTTCAGCATCAATGGTCTCATCCTCCAGGTCAATGAGGTCCATCTTCTTTCGAATGGCCTGCAGTGCTGCTTCTGAACAGAGGGCTGCCAGATCTGCACCTACATGTCCATGGGTCTCGTTGGCCACCTATAGGCAGAAGGTCAATCTGGTTAGAGTCCACCTCCATACCTGAGGTTCTCTCACTTCCTCATTGTGCAGCTAAGGTTTGGAGAGAAGGCTGGTCATACTTCATGAATTCCAAGCCTTCTGGAATCTCCTGTTCATTTCCCTCCATAAGCTCTTCCCACTATGAGGAAGTGCCTTAGTCTTCTCTTCTCAGGACACACGGCACTAACAGATTTGCCTTCACAATTTCAATTTTCTATTCTCAAAGTCACAAATTGCCCATTATTGTACTTGCCAAAGTCAGGGTTCTCAGTGACTGGGGCTTTGCCATGGTCTTATTTTGACTGTTACCCACAACACACAGCCAGGCTGAGTTAACTTATTTCAAGGTAACCTCAAAATTGTTTTCATTTCCATAAAGTTCACTAATGACCACAGTCTATCTCTCAGTAAGCACTCCACAGAGTCTCCTGGGGCTCAGCAAACTCTCCCTTCTCCCCTCTCTCAGATCCTGATCCTTCTCCTTACCCCCTAAAGTCTCTTACCTGTTCTAGGTCTACATCATCCGCCAGCTTCATGTTCTTGGTATGGATCTGCAAAATTTCCAAGCGTCCCGTGGCGTCTGGAATCCCAATATCTACCTCCCTGTCAAATCGACCTGTGGGGATGCATGTATATGCACAACTCAACACTGGGCTCTGGCCACATGTGCCCCCTCCCCAATGGAAATATGAGTAAAAGGGAGGACCCCTACTGTTAAATGATATGGGGGAGGGGACAGAGTAGGGAGGGAGGAGATATGGAAAGGGAATGGAACTTCAGGAAAAATAGTGGCAGGAATCTGTTACTACCTAGCCCAACATGCCAGATCTTAAGATCATACATATGATCCTATGATCACACAGAAAAGAGCATTCATCAAAAATGCCAAGGGGCCATTACCAAACCGCCTAAGAGCTGGGTCAATGCTGTTGGGTCTGTTGGTTGCTGCCATAACGATCACGTGTGCCCTCTGCTTCAAACCATCCATGAGAGTCAATAGCTGCGACACGATTCGACGTTCTACCTCTCCATGGGTCTGTCAAAGCACAAGGTCCCTGGTGAATAAGTGGCAAGCTTGTACCCCAATTCCCCTCACTTGGGTCTTCTCTCCCTTAGAGGAGTCTACCTTCTCTCTCTTGGGAGCAATGGCATCCAGCTCATCAATGAAAATGATGGCAGGAGCATTCTTCTCTGCCTCTTCAAAAGCCTTCCGCAGGTTGCTCTCTGACTCACCGGCCAACTTGCTCATAATCTCAGGACCTGAAGAGATGCATCATGCAAGCAAGGATGAGGCTGGTTTCTTCTCCCCAAGGAGAGGAAGCCACTACCCCTGCCCAGGCTCTGTTACAACCGAGAAGCTCTGCAGCCACCTCTGTTAGACCCTGACCTGGGTAAAGAGCCAAGACCTTCAGGGAGAGCCACACTGCTCATCTCTCCCTGCTCTGAAAATGAGATGATGGGGACAACAGGAGAAACAAGATAAAGGAGACAAGGTGCAGACAATCTGCTTGCCAGAAAGACAGCCCGAGACTCTGCTGAGGGGGGCCACTCCCTCAGGCCTACTTCTCCCTCCCTCCCTCCTCAGAGGATGCAGGGCCCAATGGCCTCCCAGACCTGCCTCAGGCACGTTCAGAGCAGGAGCCTCATCTCTCCCGAAAGAGCCAGCTCAGCATTCCCATACAGCTGGGGCAGATAATGAAAGAATTCAAACTCACCTGCCCACCCGCCCCAAACTGCTACTTGTTGCCCCATTTCTTGAATTCTAATAGAAAACAGTTATGAAGTACACACAGAACATAATTAAAAGAGCCCTTGGATGCACGCCTATAACCCACTACAGTCATTTGCCTTCCCTGGTAAGGAAGGCATCTGAATTCATTCCCACCCCACCAGGGGAAGTAAATGCCCCGAATCCCCTTTCAGATCCAATGCTTCTCACCTCTGTCTCAGATTTAGCTAAACTTAAGGGAAGGATTCAGAAGAAAAACTGTGTGTGTGTGTGTGTGTGCGCGCGCGCGCACGCGCGTGTGTGTGTGTGTGTGTGTGTGCGCGCACACTGTGTACTGAGGGGACATTTAGAAAGCAACACTTAAAGTCAGATCCAACCCGCTGAAGGAAGAGATAAGTAACTCACCATTGATCAGAAAGAAAAATGCTCCAGTCTCATTGGCTACAGCTCGAGCAATCAGGGTCTTCCCTGTTCCTGGAGGCCCATAGAGCAGGATGCCCCGAGGAGGCTGGGAACAGGCACAAAGTAGATTAAAGAGAGTTAAGCTAGCACCCACACTGGTTCTCTTCCCTCCCTCAACTCTCTGTCTTCAAGAAGTTTAGCAAAGGCTCCTCATACTGGGGATAGGATGAAAAGTTTAAACCTAACGAGTCCTTAGTAGCAAAAGCAACAGTATGACTCACTATTCAGCCCAGAGGAGTAAGCTGTTCAGTGAAAACACTGGAAGGGGAAAGAAGACAGGGAAAAGGTATCAAAAATTCTGGGCCACAAGTACCTGTTATCTCAAGAGAGCTCAGGAGTTAAGAAACCTTAAAAGCAAGACATAATACTTTGGAAAACTCTAGTCAAGAGATTTCAAAAGCTATAAAGAAACCAAAAGGTTGGGGCGGCTAGGTGGCACAGTGAATAGAGCACCGGCCCTGGAGTCAGGAGGACCTGAGTTCAAATCTGGCCTTCAGACACTTAACACAAAAACTAGCCATGTGACCTTGGGCAAGTCACTTAACCCCAATTGCCCCCCAAAAAGCAAAAAAAAAAAAAAAAAAAAAAAAAAGAAACCAAAAGGTCACCTGATCCCCATTCTTCAGGAAGGTGACTACATCACGACGAACAAATAGCAGATTTTAGAGATCTCTAAGGATGAAGGTTCCATACTCTCCATCACTGTCCCATTCTAGTGTTCATTACATCCTTGGTAAATTCTTCCAACTATAATCTCTACTGAGCCAAGCCCATTAAAAAAAATTCACAAGAGTTGAGAAGACCTCAGGTCACCTGATGCCTGCATTATCATCAATGAGAAAATCAAAACTCAAAGAGGTTAACTCTGACTTGCCCATTGCCCTTAAGTGTTTCCTTCTCCATGACATGAGATAAGAGAGAATGAAAGCTTAGTACTCCCTCACACAAACCACTCACATACCATAGTACAGTCACTAAGTTGTACATGCATTCATTACTGAGTGCAAAAAGTTGGGAGGAATATAGAGATGAATGAAACATACTTCCTATACTCCAGTAACTTTCAATCTAGTAATTTTAAACTTTTTCTTCTTCAGGCTAAACATCAACTCTAACCTAGACTGATTTTTCCCATTCCTGTACTTCTCTTTGACCCTTTTCTCTAAACCCTCTCCAGTCCCTCCACATCCTATAAAGTGACCTGACTTGGATATAACATTCAAATTAGGGACTTACCTAAAGATGACTTCCTGGCCTCCACTCACCCTATTCCTTCTACGTCAATATTATGCCAGGTTATTAATTAAAGGGTCAGTGTAGAATCAGACTCAGCTTGTAATCTGAATTCAGGAACTCATGCTCTACCTCTTCCAAGGCAATCTTCCCCAAAGTGTAAACGTTGGGATCCCCCCATTAATTGGCATGCTCGCTTTTACACTCACTTTTCTAATTACCAAATTAATTTGCCTTCTGAAGACCAGGAAAATCAGGCTAGTACCAGAACCTAGGATTCCCAGGAGCACGTGCACCCAAATCATTAATTAAATGACTGCACAGTACTCCTTCTATGGGATACCACTCACTATCCCCCTACAATGATATCAAGGCATTGTTAACTATTTTTCACTCTCCCCTTACTTTCCATTCTTCCTTCACAAAGTATGACTTTAAAAAGCTCTCTTCCTAATGTTCTTCTTGGGCAGGACCTTATCTGAAGCCGAAGGTCAAATACCTTTACACCAATGGCTTTAAAAAGGGCTGGATGTCTCAGTGGCAGCTCCACCATTTCCTTTATCTGAGCCAACTGTTTCCGGCAACCACCAATGTCATCATAGCCCACTTCATTGAGAGACTCTTCTTCATCCTGGATGAAATAAAGTGTGTGTATGTATATATTAGCAAGATCAAAGATTCAAATTCGTCCAATGTCAGAATATAGGAGCATATATTATTTTAGGGAAAAGGAAGGCCTTAAGGAGAATAGATTTCCATAAGATATCCTGGCCCTGGATCCAAGAGATTCAAAGGAAATCTCCCCTGAGAAAGGTCTCTAACACAGCTATTTCTACTCTCTGATGAAAACGACTCTAATCAAGCATCACCCAAAGGCTAAGAACTGGGAAACTAAAGACCTCAAGAGTTCTGAAGGTACCACTCCTGGGGAAGCTAAGCTGCCACTGTGGTCTGAGTATCTGTTCCCAAGTGTTTCTTCTAAAATTACCCTATCCAGCTGGGTTTGCACAAGAACCCATCAACCCCAAAGGCTACGTTCTACTGATTCTTGGCCCACACCTAAGCTTTTATTTCTATACTGGAGAGGGCTATCCTTATCTCAAGGAGCAGCTTGGCTTGGGCCCACACCTGAGGTTGGAGCTCTTCAGCCCTTCTATGTGCTACCATATCACTCTCAATATAAAAACATTCTACTCACATGAATTCTCTACTTAGCTGCCTCAATACCCCACTCTAAACCATCCTACACACTCAAAAGATTAATGAGCTTTGACCACAAGGGTGGAGTTTACCTCTCGTTTGATGGGCTCCCCTTCACAATGGATCACTGTATCTGGAGCAACAATGCAGTAGGGGCTGGGATCCGTCTCCACCACTTTGAATTCTACAGCACGCATTCCACCACGGACAAGGAAGATGTCACCTGTAGGATCATTGTAGTATATAGTTACTATATGTAACAACAGTACTTGGATAGTAAGTTAGAAAATACCAAGTGTGAGTTCAGCCACTAACACTGGGACCCAGAGCCTTGAAAGCACATGGGCTCACATGTCCTGCCACTTGGTTAAGGGGCAGAACATTTATCTGGAATTAGGAAAACCTCTTTGCCACTTGGGTACCCTGTATAGAAGAAAGTCTTTCCAATAGATGATCAGTTTTTGCCACAGATGATTAACAGTCTAAACTTCAAACCAAATGAGGAAGAAGGGTCAGTATTAGAGTTTCACATAATGGAGGCAGGAGGAATCACGTTCTCACTAGGAATCAGAATTAGGCAAACTGGCAAAAACCTTACCTAGGAAGGATGTTGAGGGTCACCTGGAACCCAACCACCACCAAGGCCTAGCCTGGCCTAAGAGAAATAAAAGAGGAAGCTTTCTCTCCTGGGTTACAAGATATACCTATGTGAGTGGGGGCAGATGAGTGTGAGAAGTTAGAGAGGGAAGTCAGGTATTAAGCATCTTCTAGAGATCACGGATATCTGCACCAAGTAACCCTACCTATAACATATGCACTGCTATGAAAATGGCCCTACTAATTTATTTCTTAAAACTCTTAACTTACCTTTCCGGATGGGTCGATAAGCTTCCAAGAAGTACGGCTTAAGGTACACCTCAAAGAGATTGCCGGTGATGCCTTCCACCGTGTCATCGATGGGCAGCACATGGATACGTTTGCCGTACTTCACATCTGGGCACGGCTGGATGCTGAGGACGACAAGCAGACTCCACGTTACCCACCACACTGCAGCCCCAAGCACTGGGTGTCGGAAAGGGCCTGGTACAGAGAGCTGATGGCAAGTGAAAGAGAAAAGGCAGGGATGGCTTTAGGTGAAGAGAGGCAGGAGAGTGGAGTGGGAGGGAGGGTAGGAGAAAAGGCAGGAGCTGAAGCAAGACATCACACACCCAGGGCCCTGGTTTCCAAGGGGGAGAATGATTGCCAGAAATTCCAGATGGGGACCCAGCTTAAGGATAATGACTCTTACTACCACTCAAGGAAAGCAACATGGGGAAAAAGGGAAGAGCAGCTCTTCAAAAGCAAAATGTTAGCCTCCTACCCTGCCTTCCCCTTGGTGTCTCATGGCCTCACTTGACAGGGAAGTTTGGGCCAGGAGAAGGGGTGAAATTAAACAATAGTCAGACAAACATGACAACTAGAGCCCCGATACCAGGCATTATACATATGAAAACAAATTTATCTCCATTCTATGTGTGTCTCAGAAACATGCCTAAGGGATCTCTTTAGCTCTGTCTCCTAAGAAAAAAAATTACATGAGACTCATAGTGAGGAGAAAGCAGCTAGACACACCCAAGATGAAATAACACAGACAGTGAGAACCCTCCTGTAAAAGGCAGTGAGAGAAGACTTTAACTAAGGATCAGACAAAAGGAATCAGTTTGGAAAAGAAGAGGAAGCAAGGGAAGGTCACTAGAGACCATCATCCATGATCAGCACTACATAAGGCACTTCCCTGGAGTCAAAGTCTGATATACATGGGTTCTCTCTTGTATTTATCATCACAAGATCCCTAAGATTCTTGGCTAATATCCTTCCCCTTAGTTTCCTACTACCCAGCACAAGAACACAGAACCCTCAGCACAAGCAGAAGCAGAAGAGACACTGCAAGAAAAATTATTAGTCTGGGGATGTAAGCAAAGTCACAAAGCCCTGGTTTTCGATGAAATAGTGAGGACATTCAACTCGAAGCCATGGTGTAAGTGAATTTACCGGAGCCAATCTCACACAAGTGGTTGCTGGGACCTTAGGGCACTTGAGTATTCCCCAAGAACACACCCAAACCCTGAATAGTCACTCCAAGTCTCCCTTCCATGGTAGGGAGGAATACTTATGATAGGCCAACTTGTGCCTACCTAGTCCCACCCCACTGTCCAGAGCTCTTTCAGGTCTCTTTCATTAAGGGCCAAGGATCCTCACACACCTGATGACATCCCCTAGGCGCACTCGGAGGTTGTTGCGGACAACCCTGTTCATTCGAATCTTCTCATCTGAGCACGTGTCGTCAGAAAGGACGATGCACACAGCTTCCCGTCTCTTCTTGCCTTTAAGCAACACTGTGTCACCTCGGAAAAGCTGCAATTCGTCCATCTTGGCCTAGAAATAGCATAAAAGTCACTGGTCAGTAGGGGGCAGCCCCAGTGAGTAAGCAGTAGTCCAACTATCTGCAGTCCATGTTCCTGCTAACCACTTTTCCCATTAAAGCATAAAGTATGTCTGAATAAAACAGATCAGCAATATAAATTTACCTGAGACAGGGACACCACACTGTTGTCTTCATTAATAGCTTCATCAACAATTAACCGATTGGGGCGGTTCTTCTGCTTGAGTATGGCTGTTGATAAGTCATCTGCTTTTGAACTGGAAAAGGAAAATCAGTTAGACTCCCAAGGCCACATCACTTTTACCCAAGGCGGGGGGGGGGGGGCGCTCCCTGAGAGCTTTGTCAGGGAAACTTTAAGGTCAAAATTATTTTCACAATACTAAGATGTTTTAATTTCTAATATGGTAAATGCTGACAACTATAACTCACATAAACAAAGCTCTTTGGGGTCCTCAATACATTAGAGTACAGTCATAATAAGAGACTTAATGCCCATAAACTAATCATGAACACCAACCTATGCAAAACCTATCACCACAAGTTTTCAGTGAATTTACTGCTGGTATATATATATATCCGAGTGTTTCTGCCTCAAACACAGAAAAAGAACATAAGAGACCTTAGGTGTTCTGAAGAAATGGAGAAGTGAATACAAATTTCTTATCACAAGGACAAAATATTTATTACTGCCCCTATGGAAAGTAGTCATGGGCAAAAAAAAGAAAACATTTTTATGAGTAGCATCAAAGGCTAATAATGGTACTCTGTTAGCTACACATCCATTTGTTCACAACACTGTTTAAATAACTACTATATAAGAGGCAAGCTCTTCTAGGTTTGGGTGGCCAAGTAGTATGGCATTTGTCTCATAAACCAAAGATTATGGGTTCCAACCCCATCCATACCTGACATGGAAAACTTTAAATCAGCAAATTTTGGGGAGACAACATGATGATAGAACACTAGACTTGGAATCAGAAATAATGGGTTTGATTCCATTCCATAAGCTGTGTAACCTTTGGCAAGTCACATAACTTCTATGACCGCACTTTCCTCATATGAAAAATTATGACACCGGCCTTAATGACTTTTGAAGTCCAGTTCATTACAATCCTCTGTTCCTAACAGAAAAGTTTAAAATAACAATTTCCACCAAGTCTCAGAGAGTCCCCAACCTTCTTTCAGGTTGTCTAGGGTTAAACCCAACAAAAAGATTCTCAATACCCCATGGCCTTTTACTGTCAGGACTCCATTTTAAGTCTTTCCCAATAACTTCTATCCACAACTGTAATAACCAGTCCAAAGACTATATAAATTATTAGCAAATTTGTGAAAAAATAAAACAACAGAATAAATTAAGTCTGAGGTTTCCAGAAAAAAAGTTCACATTGGATGCACAAGACCACCTTGCAAGCCACCAAGAGCTACTAAGTAAAGTAGCTTCACAGGAAGTTGAGCCCTAGGACACAGCTTAATGGAGCTGTTCAAATGTCAAGTGGTCGAAACTAAGAAATGCAGAAACAGGTGAGGAATTTCTGCTTTTTATCAAGACTTAAAAATCAAGGCTGTCAAGGGTAACCAGTCATGCAATCTACACATTTCATAAGAATTCAAATAAAAACTTTGAGGGCATATCAATAACTATCCTACCAAGCCCAACTCCAATACCAATCAGCTTTACTTAGGGACACTGTTTGATTTAATTTGGACAGGACTTTGGGAAGGATCAACCAATTCCTTTTTGATCAAGAACTAGAAAGTTAACCTTAAGCCCAACTGATGAAGGAAAAAGTCTCTTGCAGCATAATTTTTTTTAATAACAGGAATAAGAACATGTCTGTTCACATTAAACACATGTTCCTTCTCAATGAAGTTATACGATTTCTAGTAATTCTTCCACATAAAAACGCAGAACTTGAGGGGCGGCTAGGTAGCGCCGTGAGTAGAGCACTGGCCCTGGAGTCAGAAGGATCTGAGTTCGGATCCGGCCTCAGACACTTAGCACACACACACACAAAAAAAACCTAGCTGTGTGACCTTGGGCAAGTTACTTAACCCCAAATGTCCTCCACTTGCAACAAGCACCCAACACTATCATTTCCATCAGTTGAAAAACCCACCTGTGCAACTAATGTGAATAATATACTTCAAAGCCAGAGAAGAAAATAATGATAATGATAAAGAATCAGTATGCCTACTGCCAAGCACGATTTATGTGCCAGTTCAGGGCAGTGAAAGTTCAGCAGGCACTGAGCCCATCAGGGCCCTCTTTCCCAGCCTGCCCCACAACCTGCCCCTCCCACAATAGGGACTAGAAGTGAATTGTCTCTAAGGTACAGCCATCTTGTTGCCTTACTAATGTAATTGGAGAGTGGTAGCAATAAAAAGGCAAGGAGAATGAACACAATTTTTAAAAATGCAAAAAATGCCATTGGGGCAAGTTTTGCGATGTAAACTACCAATAACCCGATGATTAGACTGACTTCCCCAAGGGTATCCTCTCTCAGAATGGAAGAAAATTAGGTCAATTAAGCCAGCAGGTCAAGTAGTATGCTAACTCCTGAAGGCTCTTTAAAACATAGATAGGATCCAAGTTCTATGGTCATCTAGTCCAGTCCCCTTTTACAAATGAGGGATCTAAAGCCTGCAGAAGTTAAATGACAAGCCCAAGGTTACACAAGTAGTAAGTAGTATTGGCAAGATTTTGAACCCATATCCTCTGACTCTAAGAGCCAATACTCTGTCTTTTTTACCATGCTGTGTCATCCTCCATCTGCTTTAGCTTGACTCAGACCTTAACCAAAGTAATCCTGGGTCCACACTCTGGACTCTATGAATGACTTCAGAGGACCAAAGAGAACCCTGAGATACAAGCCACAAATATGAAGAGGGTTCTAAAGAGCAATGTGATGTTTTAAAAACCAAAGGTTTATTTAAAAAGTCGAGAAGTTCTCTAATGTGATAAAGAAAATGCTAATGGGGTAAAGTATTTAATAGAGAATTACTGCAGTGACTAAGGAGTGCTACTAAATTATACCTTACACTTCAGGGAGAATGGGCAAAGAACAGAAGAACTGCAGTAAACATAGGGAGTTACAGTAGAGAGTACCGGCCTTGAGTCAGGAAAACACAAATTTAAATTCTGAACTATTTCCTAATGGATAAAAAGAGGATAATTAATAGTATTTCTCCTTCCTGGGGTTGTTGGGAAAATCAAATCAGATGTACATTTGTATGTCAAGTCAATGAACTTACTAATGGCATACTCCATGCAAGGCAAAGTGGGAGGTGTTAAAGATACAAAACAAGACAAAAGAGCACTTTGCAAACCTTAAAGGACTGACTATATAAATGTTAAGTAGTACTAAAAATAGTCCCAACGCTGGAAAACTGATACACTTACTCTTGGAAGCAGTGAAGGGCAGAGAAGGAAATCCTTTCAGCCATGGGAGCTTATAATTTATTTTAAACTTTTAACGTGCTAAACTTCAGGCTGGGAATGTGGATGTCCAATGAATGATCCTTCTGGATTACCTTCCTCACCATTAGGAACCTACACCTCGGGGGCCGGGTTCCCTTGGGCACTCCCACCAACAAAGCTGGCAGCTCTAGTAGAACCCCACCTCCATCCCCAACACCAGTAGAAGCCTGAATTCAAAGACAGACAGTACAGGACCAACTGGCAATAAATCTAAAGATTGAAACCATTAACGGACAACGAGAGCGAGAGAGAAGAAAGGAATAATCTCAGCAGCTCCCAGAAAAAAAAGAAACCGGATTTCTCATCTGCATAACAAGAAGCAACGAAGTAGGCCATTTAAAGGGGCCAAAGCAGGGCCCCACCCCAATCTATCAGCTCACCCCGCTCCCCCGAAAGCAGCAAATCTACCTTCCGTCAAAATTCCAGGAAGTGATTTTAGCACCAAAATGCCAGAGTGGAGGAGGTTCTTCCCCGTCACCCCCAACGCCTCGTTAGCCCCGCACAAACGTGCGGTCCCCCGAGGAGTTAATAAATTTGACTAGGCAGTCAAGTCCAGCTCCACCCCGCCCTCCATAATCGCCCGGCCCCACCGACTCTTATTTCCCAAAATTGGCTGGTTCTCACTTCTCTACCAGGATCTGCCCCAGAGCCCCAGCCCTCACGTGGCCTGTGCCCCCCAGGCCGGCGGCACTGGCCGGGGCCCTGGAGGAACCACCTACTCCAGCCGAGGAAAGCCCCGGAGGCCGCGCACACCTCCCCATCCTCCCCCTACTCCTCCCTCCTCCATCGGCGCGGCTCTCCCTGAGGACGAGCGCAGGGCAGGTGTCCTGGGCCCAACGCTTCTCGCAGGCGGCGGCGGCCCAAGGGCCAGGCTAGGCCCAGCGGGGCCGGATCCCTTCCCCCGCCCACTGCTCCCACGGGAGCCGCCGGGGCCTGCATGACACAGCAGGATCGGGATCTGGCCCGGGCCCGGGGCTCCCAGCGCCGCGTGCCCGCCGGGCCGGGCTCGAGGACGCGCGCCGGAGTGAGGTGGCCCGCCTGGCCTGCGGCCCATCCCCAGCATGAACTGCGACCCGGTCTGGGGCCTACCCTGCTCGGCCGCCCGCCCGAGGGCCGAGGCCTGGGACCCGGGGCCCATGCGCGCCCCCGCGGGGGGAGGGGACGCGCAGGGGAGACACTTACTCGGCTCCCGAGGCCATGGCGCGCGCCTGTCTCCCGGCCGGCGGCGCGCGGGTAACGGCTACGAGGGGCTGGCGGCGGGCGGCTGGGCCCGGCGGGGCTCGGCTCTCCCAGGCGGACGGTGGCGGTTCCTCTGGGTGGGCTCCCTCTCGCTCTTCCCACGGAGGCGGCGGTGGGGAGGGCAGGCGACTCGGGCTCCGGTTTCGGGAGAAGGAAGCGCTGGCGACTCCGGCGGCGGCTGCGGGCGCTTCAGGGAGACTGAGCCGAGAAGAGCCGAATCATCGGAAGGGGAGAAGCACGCGGTCCAGCCAATCAGCGCCCGCGCTGCTGGCCCCCTCCCTACCCTCCGTTCCTCTCCCCGGCAACCCGCTATGATCGCCCAATCATAAAATTCACTCGTAGATCCGCGCCCGCCCCTAGGGTGCAACACGCCTGGCAACGCAATGGTCATTGGCCACGGCGCTACGCTTCCTCGGCGGACTAGGAAGCGCAGCCAATTAATAGGAAGGACGACGTCAGATGGACAGGCGAGAGGAGGGAGCTCGCTTTCTCTGAAGTGGACTCTCCCACTTGGCCCCAGTTCATTGGCTCCGAGGGTTAGCGCTCCAGGATTTCCCAGCCGACGTTTAAACACAATGGCCTGGGTCCTCTTGCCTCCCCTATTGGGGTTATGGACCCCACAGTTCAATCCATCATATTTCCGTCACCCATCCCAGTCCCCACCCACTTTCCAGTCATCTTCAAGTCGCACTTTAGCCTTCGCTTTCCCTGCAAAACTCCCAATCACCCTCTAACCCTGTGCCCTAATCTTCAAGCCGATTCTGTCCAAAAACCAGTCACTCCAGGCCTCTCACTGACCTCATTGCTATAGAAGCCCACGTACCCTTTAACCCCTGCGTCACTCAAACCCTGATCTGTCCCCGAGTCCCATGGTCTCGCGGCTCCGCCTTGAACTCCAGAACCTCCCCCTTCACTTCACCTCATCCTTCCCCACGCAGTGTGCACTTTCCTAGGGCCTTAATTATCATCTCACGCCCCAGACCAACTATTTCTCGAGGAGAACGGTAACCCAAAACTACATATCCCAGCATACACTACATGCCCCTTACCCCTCCAGAACACTGCATTCTGGGATTTGCAGTCCTTGGTCCCAAGACTCAATCCACCTTTGAACCAGGCCCTAATGCTTCACTCCTGTCCCAAGAATGGGAGCTCTTCTAGAGAACTACCCCTCTCCCTTGATGTCACCACCTGCATTTTCCACTCTCCCCTGAGGAGCTTGCTTCTCTCTCATTTACGCTGCCTCCTTAATAATCTCTTCTCTCAGGAAATCCCCAGCTGACCCTGCTTTCAGTTCTAGATTGGATTTGTTCCAGACCCGGTGACTGTAAGTTCTGAGTAAAAGGAAATGTGAGATGGAAAGGGGGTTATACTGGGGTTCTGAATTTTACCAGCTATGTGGCCATAGGGAAGTCTCACACTTTTCAGAGGCTGTTTCTTCATCCATAAAGCAGACAATATACTATTGGCCTCACAGAGCTGTGAGGAAAGTGCTTTGTAAACCTCTAAGCATTGTGTAAATGTCACCTATGGTTACTGATGAGGTATGGGCTCTGGGAGCCCCGAATCTTTTGAGGTACAGGCTCTGGGAACCCCCCTTGAACTCTAAAAAGCCTTACATTGTGGCTGGGCCCAAACCTCTGTTACTAGACTGCCCACCCTGGAGCCTATCAAAATATCAATCCACCCTTGAACTAGCCTAGCCCACCATTGTCTGTAGTCTCCAGGTAGCCTCCAGCAACTTCCCGCCCTTAGTCACTCATTGACCCTCCCCAAACTCTTCCTCTAGACCACCCCTAGATTCTCCCACAACCTTCTGTATATGAGACCCCATCTTGTCTCCATGTGTGTGCCATGAAATGACCTATCACTGCCTTACTCTGTGTCTAATACAAGGGAACTTTTAATAAATTTTACTTGTCTTTGGCAGAGACTTATGATGTAAGGCTTATAGCCTCATGCCTCATCAAATAGGACGATTTAATCAGAGTTCAAGGGGGGCTCCCAGAGCCCGTACCTCAAGGACTCAAGGAGAGCTCGAGGGGGCTCCCAGAGCCCACGCCACATCAGTTACTGTGGCCACTGGATTTCCTTCTATTCTGCTTGTGTCTTCTCCACTAGACTGGCTGATTTGGGGGAACAGGGCCCCCGTCTCCTTTTCATGCACTGCCCTAGGGTCTAGCTCAGGGCTCTTAATATCACGCCTTGTACATTGCCAGTTATCCTGGAAAACCGTACATAGTTGTTTGCATGTCGTCTCACCCATTACTGTGGGCTCCCTGAGAGCAAGGACTGTTTTATCTCTTGTATCTCCAGCACACAGCACAGTGCCAGGCACACAGTGTTCACTTAATACAAGTTTTATGTATTGACTGACTGATGACCACCAAAACACTCAAATGCCAATGCACAAGAGCTAAGTGAAGGAAGAAATCCCAAGTATCCTCAGAATGCATCACATCAGATAGAGGGCTGTGTCCGGTGTCCAGAGACCAGCATTTATATGCCAAATAGTAGGGACAGACAGACCAATGGAAGATTTTACTGGAAAAAAGGAAAGGGGTGATAGGTACCAAAAAAAATACAGAAGACTGACACCTAGATAGATGGAAACCAGACAGAGTGACCCCTGATCACTCATCTCTTTACCCCTCTTCTTCCCTCCATTTTGAGGAGAATGACCATAAAGACCAGCCGAGAGACCAGGGACATGGCTTCCCCTAGCCTTACTGAAGTCCCAGCCCCAGGCTCAGGCACTCCCCCAGGCTGAACTAGGAGAGAGGCCCAGACAGAGAAGCTCCCCGGGAAGCCAGGATCAAATAACCGCTAAGGGCACGGGTGCCTCTGCAGTGATTTCCGAAGCTCTTGCATGAAGGACTCCTGATCAGTGATTCGAATCCAGTTCATAAAGGACTCTAAGTACTGGGGGAGAAAACTGGAGAGAAAGAGAGGAGCGTAAGGGAGAAACGAAGGCAAGATGGTCCCCTCTCAGTCCACCCGCCAGCCCTCAGTCTCACCCCTCAGAGTCTTCCTGTTGCTGGTTAGCCTGGGCCTCTAGCCTCTGATAGAGTGCAACGGCCTCTTCCTTACGCTCCAGCCTCCACAGGACATGCAGTAGGTGTAAGGAAGCATTTCGGTCACCTGCATCACCCATATAGCCCATCTTCATTAGCTTTAAAGGGATCCCATAAATGACTTCCACCATTATACCTCACAGAATCCCTCAGAAATCTCCACCAGCCTGCTCACAATGAATGGTATAAGAGCACACCAGTCCTACACCCAAGCTGGCAAAGGAGAAACATATCCACAACACACATATATTTGTGATCACACCTGCAAAGTACACCTTGGCACAGTACCTGTATAAACAAATATGTATTTCATATGCCAGCATACATACTTGTACATGTAAAAATTTCACAGTTGGGCACTACTACACATCCCTCCAAATGTACCTATGTGCACACCCTACATGAGACCTTCATGCCACCCATCTATACCTGGGCAAACCTGTACACCAAGGAGGAAATCCCTTAGAGCCCGGGCATCCTGGCCTTCTGCTACCCATTCCAGTCCTCGGCTAATTAATGTCACTGATTTCAGCCTCTGAAGAATCTTCATAGGTAGGCAGACCTCTGAAGGGAACTCATCTTCATGGCTGGAGATAACATCTACCCTCCCCCCCCAAACAAGTTAGCAACCTGCCTCATAGCCAGAAAGCTCCCAGGGCAGCCCAGAACCCACCCCCCATTTCTCTGGAGTCCCTGTTCCCAATTCATTTGTGTCTGCCCGTCCTAGCAAAGTCTCTCTGCAGAGGACACCCTTCCCCCTCTACAGTATCAGAATTTCCCTTGGAGACAGCCACAGGAAGCCCAGAGGTGGTAGGAAAGGAAGGAAGAATCAGACTGGAGCTCACCTCCACTCAAACCTTGGTCTACATTACCACCTGCACCTTGGTCTACATCTCTGTGCAGAGGCTGCATCCGGAAGAGTAAGTCAAGGCACCTAAAAGGGATGATATAATGTGTTTTTTGTCATGGATCCCTGTGGCAGCTCACTGAAGACTGGAAGGAAATGCTAATTTTCAAGTAGAGATTAATGAAAATAAAGATGTATTTCCCCCTCAAGTTTATGGAGCCCTGAAATCTATCCAGGGACACAGGTTCAGGAACCCTGCTCTAAGAAGTAGGCAGCATATGGGGCCAAGACCTCCCTACCCAGAGTCCCAAGAATCCCATGTTAGTAAAAAGTCACACCCTGCCCCCCACCCCCCACCCCCCATTCACAGTATTCTCCCCCTTACCTGCTAAACTCCTCTAGGGCTTCTCTCCGGGCCCCCAGTCCAGCGTGGGCCTGACCCTGAAGCAGGTGGGCAGCTGAGGCCCACAACAGGCAAAACAGATGCTCTGAAGGGTTCCCAGAGAGAGATGGAGCTGAGGACAGGGCAGGCCTGAGCCTAGGCTCCCCTTGACGCAGCCACAGTTTCTGGGGGACCAAAAGCGATATCCGGCTAAGTAGCTCTTCACATACGGTCAGCGAGTCTTGAAATCTGCCCACAATAATCAGTGCTGCTGCCGTCTCCAAGAAGACCTCAGGTGCCCGAGGAGCTTGAGAACCACCAGACAGGAACCCAGAACGCTGCATACCCTGAAGAGACACCCACCACCCCTTGTGGTTCTTCTCTGGTATCACCCACACTCTCTCTCCTCTGACCCAGGCCTTGAGGCCTGAGGAACAAAGGTCTGGATTCTAAGCCTCTGAGGGAGTCCTCCTCCTGAGTTCCTCTCAACACTCCCCTCCAGGAAGCTTTCCCAGACTCACCCTTCAAGTAGGGATCTTTTAATTCACTGTGGCACTTAACACAATGCCACAATGCCTGGCATATAGTAGGTACTTAATAAATTGTTTAATTGATTTGATTAATTTGACTGATTATTTTTATCCCCAGACAGCACAGTGCCCCACGGATGGTAGGTTAGTTGGTTGAGAGCCCATTCAAACCTCAGGAGAGGAAGATGGAGTTATACTGCTATAATCCAGATGAAAACCAGCATGTAGCCCTCCTCCATCCCTCTGCCCAGCCCTGCCTACCACACACCCGGGTCAGCAGCCCATCAAGCAGATCCAAGTCCCTCCTCCATCCCTCTGCCCAGCCCTCCCTACCACACACCCGGGTCAGTGGCCCATCCAGCAGTGAGGCCAGCAGGTCCAGGTACTGCTCCACAGCTTCTTCATTCCTAAGGATCCACAGCACGGATGACTGTTTACCCCCTCGCTCCCCCAGCTCTGTCACTCCCACTACCCTTCCAGCAGGAATGGTCCTGACCACCAGTGCCCCAGTGACTGCTGTTGTCCATTACACAGACTTTTTAGGACCATAACCTCCCTTCTTTCTTCCCCCAGACACCATTTCTGAGTCACTGCTCTGCACTGGGGGAAGGAATGCCCACATTTTGTTTTTTAGCATTTAATTGATCAACAGTAAGCAAGGAGAACAAAGGTCAGAGGAATGGGGAGAAGGAAACAAGCACTTATTAAATGCCTACTATGTACCAGGCACCACACTAAGAACTCTACAAATACCATCTCATTTAGTCCTTGCCAAAACCCTAGGAAGCAGGTGCTATTACTGTCCCCATTTTACACCTGAGGAAACTGAGGCAGTGAGAGGCTAAGTGACCTGCCCAGGGTCATTCATGGAGTCTAAGGCTGGACTTTAACTCAGGTCTTCCTTCCCAACTCCAGGCCCTGTACTCTAGCCACTATGGCACCCACAGTGCTAGGGGAGAGAGAGGCTTGTCGCTTTCTGCTCCTGATATGTGTGGGTGTCTGTGTCTCTAACTTCCTTAGCTGGAAGGACTGGGGCTGACACTGGATGGGGCAGGATCACAGGACAATGAAGTGAGCAGGCTGAGGGCAGGGGCCAGGGGGAGAAGACGCTCGAGGCAGGGTGGACAGAGGCAGCCTCTCACAGAACAAAACTGCCCCAGTTCCACTGCTAACTTGCTGTCTGACCTTGAACAAAACATCTTCTTTTTCTGGCACTGTTTCCCCACCTGCAAAATAAGGGGGCTGGGCCAGACAGCTCTGAATTCCCTTTATCTTTGTACCCCCAACACCTAGCACAGCACCTGACTCTGCAACTACCCCTTCACTAATGGGTGCTGATTGATTTTAGGTCTGACAGTCTATGATCCCAGTAAGTGGAGCTGGAGACACCAATACCTGCCTGTCTGGAGACACCTGCTTGCCAGCAGGTGCTTGGCCTGGCTCTGGGTCCCACAGTAAAGAGAGGAGGCAGAACTGGGTGGAGTGATCACAAGTTCTACCCCAATAGGGAATAGGGGTGGTCTGGAGCTGTGAGGGATACTCAAAGCCTGTGAGAAACAACAGATGGTAGAGAAGGGCCTGATCCTACCGGCCCATCCCACAGAATGGGATTGCATTCCTGTCTCCTTCCCCTGGATGCTGCTCCCTGCCAATCCTAGGAGCTATAGGGCTCCCTCTGTTCCTAGTGAAGCCCTGCCTCCCTCCAGCACCCAAACGCCCAGGCTCCCTGCCCTGCCCTGTCTGACAAATGGAGAGAGATTGTCCAGGCTGAGTGGGGCAGAGGGGAAGCCCACATTCAGGGTGTCAGCCTGGACCCCCGAGCCCATGTGCACACCTCTACCAGGAGCTTTAAGCTGTCTAGTTCAGCTGTGGTGTGGCCAAGCTGTCGATAGAGTCGGGCAGCCTCCAGGAGAGGGGGCCCTTGGCCTGCACCTGCTTTCAGAGCCTCAAGAAGATGCAGTAGTGCCCTCTGTGGATGACCCTAGGACGGAGAAGGAAAAAGGCAGGAAAAAGACATGAAAACAGGACCCCAAGTCACTCACTGAATCCCTTCTCTAGGAATCCTAGCCCATACAGAAAGCTTTCCTTCACCATGATCCCCCTACACCTAAGTATATGGTTCCCTGCAGAATCTCAGCAGAAAAAGACCTAAGGCCACCTTGTCCACCCAACCTAAATGTGAACAAAGATCTCCTCTACAACATACCCAACATGGGATCATTCAACTTTAGCTTGAACACTGTCAGTGATGGGGGATTCACTACCTCCTGAAGCAACCCATCCCATTTTTGGACCACCATAACTGAGACGAGGTTTTTTCCTTCCATTCAAGCCTAAATCTACTTCTGCATCTTCTACCGTGTATTTCTGATTCTGCCTTCCAGAAAACAACAGAATAAGTCTATTTCCTCTTCCAAACAGCAGCTCTTCAGTATCTGAAGGCAGCTGTCATGTCACACATGAGAACGCTCTCTTCTAAGCTACATGTGCTCAGATCCTTCAGCGTCTCTTTAGAAGCTCTCCACCACCCTAACTACCCTCCTCAGAATATTATATGTCCTCTGGATACTTTTAGTTTATCAATGTCCTTCCTAAAATATGGCCCTCCAAACTGCACAGGGCGCCTAGATGTGGTATAACTAGGCCCAGAACAGGCAGGTGGCATTGCCTCCCAAGGCCTAGCTGCCATGAGTCTCTCACTGGGGTCTAACATTGGCATCTGCTCTTTTATCAATGTCATATCACATTGTTGAGTTGTGCAATGAACATTTATTAAATGCCCACCACATGCAGGTAATGAGCTGGGTGCTATGGACCTACAAAAATAAGAGAGTCCTTGCTGGGATGGAATTTATATTCTCTTGGGTGGGATACAACTACACACAGGTGCTTCACTGGCTACAGTACTGGGTCTGCAGAAAGGAAGACTTGAGTTCAAGTCCCTGACCTCCATCTGCCTCAGCTTCTTTATCAGTGAAATGTGTTATGTATGGGGAATATCTAGAAGGCCAGTTTACCTGCAAGTGAAAGTGTGTTAAGGGGTATAGTAAGACTGGAAAGATCCACTACAGGAGCCTTTTCAAACCACTGGCTAGTCATGTCCTCTCCACCTGGTACTCATGAACTCATGGACTCTTTGGGCCCAAGTGTCAAACTTCACCTTCGACAGGATTACATTTCATTATGTTAAATTTGGCTCTCATCTATCAGGATTTTGTTGAATCTGACTCTCACCCAGTGTGGCAGTTATCTGTTCCTTCCAGCTTTGTTTCATCTGCAAATCTGGTAAGTATGCCACCTGAATCCAGGTTATTGTGATAAAAATGTTAAAGAGCATAGAGCCAAACACAGATCCTTGGGTCATTCCACATTTAAACATCAAACTATTAATTATTCCACTTGGGGTCTGGCCATTCAAGGAGTTCTGAATTCACCTATCATCTACTATTGTCTAGTCCATATCACTCCACCTTTTGCAAAACAACAGCATGAAAGACTGACCTTTTAAAAAAATCTAAGTATATCTGTAGCATTTCCTAGTCTAGCAGGAAATGAGATTAGCCTAGTAACCCCCAGTGCCACATGAAGCTGAGCATTCCCCCCCCAACTCAGGGCCTTTCCCATTACCATTTTCCGATGGCAGGCTCCCAAAGCTGTGTGGACTTGAGCCAGCACAGGACGGGGGCACAGGCCGAATGCTGCTTTCTGTAGGCTGCTCAAGGCTAATGGCAAGTTCCCCGCATGAAATTCTCGAAGACCTGGGAGATATCAGGAGGGAGATCTGTTGAAAGGGGCTGGAGTTGGGGTGGGAGGTGGAGCTGAACCGTTGGGGTCCAGGAGGTTAGAGTGATATTCACATATGAAGACCTACCAAAAAGAAAGGGAAGGGAAATGAAAATGGGGAGGTTAGCTGCAAAAGAGACTGAGATCTCCTACTGACCACACAGGTGAAGAGTATATGGTTGGCAAGAAAAGGGGAATATACTGTGCAAGAGGAACTTGTTGTGGCTAGAAGGAGGAGAATATGTAACTCACTCCCTTTCATGTCTTGGAGCAGGGTGCAGGGGCACAAACAGAGCTCTCTGTTCACCTTGGTGAAATGCAGCGGCTGTAAGAAGGACCTCCTTCAGACTCCTGGCATCCTGCAGGGTCAATGGAGCATCCAACTCTTCAGCAGGGGGGTCCCACACACTTAGCAGTGACAGCAGATCCTCAGTAAGTTCAGGGAGAGGAACCCCACTCTCTTTGTACTTGTTTGGTAAGAAGCTGCAGTCAGAGACCCCAAAAGGTCCAGAAATCCAGCCACCAATTCTCCCCTAAGGAATCCCTACCACTGAGCCACTGGGGGAAGCTCTCCTCTGCCCCTCCTCTCCTTTCACTAACCCAGCCTCACTCCAGCCAGAGCCCAAAGCTCTTACATCCCTGCCTCCCCAAATATTATCATCCCAGATCGGGACGAGGTGGACTCAA